>NC_135722.1:54574869-54882369 GCF_964656455.1 Halichoerus grypus
TCTTCAGTTCATTCTTTTAATGATTTCATCATAGTCCATGATAGGGGTGAACCATATTTTTTAACTGTAACCCTGTTGATGGGTGTTTAATATTTACTCTGGCTCTAATTTCTTACTTGTTTTGCCACTATGCACAATATTGCAGTAAATTTATATATATAAATAATATATCTTCATATTTATGATGTATTTACTTGAGTGGATTAAATTTCCAGGAGTGGAATTTCTTTCTTTCTTTTTTTTTAAACAATTAGTTAATTAATTGATTTGAGAGAGAGAGAGCAGGGAGAGGAGCAGAAGTAGGAGGAGGTAGAGAATCCCAAGCAGATTCCACACCCAGCGTGGAGCCTGACATGGGGCTTGATCCTATGACCCTAAGATCATGACCTGAGCCCAAACCAAGAGTCTGACACTTAACAGACTGAGCGACCCAGGAGCCCCCAAGAGAGGCATTTCTGAGTCAAAGGGCATATATGGTTTTTAATATTAAGAGACATCAGATTGTTTTCCCAAAGAGTATAAATAATATGTGGCATTATTCCTTATCCTGAACCCCTGTTGGCAATGGGAAATCATTTTTGGTGATTTTTATTAAATTTCATTAGCCTCACTGTAAGTGCTTAGTCTGAGCTACAAGTGACAATGAAGATTGTATCTTGAGTTTGTTAGCCATTTAGTGTATTCTTCTTTGATTTTGCCTATTCATATACTTAACTTATTTTTTTTATTGAGTTGCTTGCATTTTTTTCATAAAATTTTAAGAGTTCTTGGTATTTTTTCCAAATCTGTGAAATTACATCTTGACTTGGTATGCTTTACATAAAAGTTTGTTATATTATATAATTCTACTTTTTCTTGTGTATCTTCTGAGTACTCTGTCTTGGTTTAAGAAGTCTCTCCTATACTTTGGTTCTGAATATATTTTATAATTTTTTTTGAGATTTATATCTTCCTTTTTAAATGAAATCTTTAATACAGCTTGGAATTATTCTTAAATATGTTATATAGATATTCCATATATTGTGAGGTCGATTAATTTTCTTCACAGATGAATATCCAGTTGTGCCAGTACCTTTCTTTTCCCACTGAACTTAAATACCTAACCTTTGTCATATATTAAAAGCTCATATGTACTGGATCCCTTTCTGGATTCTCTTTTTGGTTGTGATCTTTTTGTCCCTTTGCTGATTTCAGATTGATTTAATTAGGTGCAGTTTTTTTATATTTTCAGTTTTTTAATATTTTCTGCTATCAAGTAAGGCAAATCCACCTCTAGATACTCTTCTTTTTCATAACTATTTTTGGCTATTCTCAGAACTTTATTCTTTCATGTGAACTTTAAGGTTATTTTGTCCTATTCTTTTTTATTTTATTTTTTTTTAAAGATTTTATTTATTTATTTGACAGAGAAAGACACAGCGAGAGAGGGAACACAAGCAGGGGGAGTGGGAGAGGGAGAAGCAGGCTTCCCGCGGAGCAGGGAGCCCGATGTGGGGCTCGATCCCAGAACTCTGAGATCATGACCTGAGCCGAAGGCAGACGCTTAACGACTGAGCCACCCAGGGGCCCCTGTCCTATTCCTTAAAAAAAAAAAGCTTCATTGGAATTCGACTGGGGATTTTTGTATTCATTGGTTTCTTTTATTTTGGGAGGTGTCATTTTTGGTTGGATGTCTTATATATTGTATTATATATTGTTCAAATTTTATTTTATTCCTTCAATAAGATTCTTCAATAATACAATTTTCTGCATATGGTCCTGTGCCTTTCCATTAAGTTTGTTTTTAAGTATGTTATAGTTTTTTTTTTTTTTTTTTTTTTTTTAAAGATTTTTATTTATTTATTTGAGAGAGAGAGAGAATGAGAGACAGAGAGCATGAGAGGGGGGAGGATCAGAGGGAGAAGCAGACTCCCCGCCAAGCAGGGAGCCCGATGCGGGACTCGATCCCGGGACTCCAGGATCATGACCTGAGCCGAAGGCAGTCGCCTAACCAACTGAGCCACCCAGGCGCCCTAAGTATGTTATAGTTTTTACACTATTTTATAAACTATATTTCCCATTTCCACATAGAGAAAAGCTATAATTTTAAGAAAATCTTCCATTCAGTGTCTGTCAAATCATTTTTCTTGTTACTATTATTTTTTAAGGAAATCTCTCTTTGATTTTCTTGGCATACACTCATTATCATCGATGAAAGGATAGGTTTATTTGTTCTTCTCCAGTGTTTAGTGATTTTTCTACTCTTATTGCCTATACTAAAGCTTCTAGAACTTGCAAAATAATGTTGAAAAGTAAGGGGAATAGTGCGCATGCTAGTCCAGTTGTTGTTTTAATTGAAAGTGTCCAGTATTTTGCTGTTCAGAATATTTTGGAAAATATCTTAAATAATTCTTCCTATTTAACGTTTTTATTAGGAATGGATGCTGAATTTTTGGCAATGCCTTTCCACGCTTACTAACATTAGTAATAAAGTGTGTAGATTTCCTGATATTGCATTACTAATTAGTTATAGGTTCTTCTTTTGCTCATTACTGTAAGTGAGGTTGGTGTATAATATTTCTAATATGTAGTTGTTTCTTGTGGGGGAGTGGGGCAGAGTAGGGAACCATTTTTCCTTAGATCTGAAAATACATTGGCAAGCTTTTCATCTTTTTCTATGACCCTAATCTATAAAATGATAATAATAACATCAACCTTATTGGGCTGTTTGGAGGATTAAATGAATTAATATGAAGTACTTAGTACAGTGCCTGTGTATAGTTAGCACTATATATGTTAAGTAGTAGCATCCGCAGGAGCCAAAACACATTGAATAATTTTGGAAATTTTCAATTCTTAAATGTTTGTTAGAATTTAGCTGTTAAATCCTCTAGTTCAGGTGCCTTTTATAATGGTAAATCTTACTCTGATACCTATCAAGCTATTAGCTCTGTCCATTTTTTTCCTACTTCATGGTTTATTCTTGGCAATTAATTTTTGCTAAGAAACCATCTATTTCCTCTAGATTTTTAAATTTAATGCTGAAATGATACGTATATTTTTATTTTATAATTCACTTGATCATTTTAATAATTTACAGCGCATTTTCTAATTAAGCCCAGAAAAACCACTCTAGTACTTCAGTTAGAAATATTCTTGGACAGGATGCTTTCTGATTTTGAAGAATTCTTCTACTGTATGAGCTAAAACAAACTATTTGAGATAATCTTTGCCTTTAAAATGTTAGAATAAGAATGGAGAACTTAGGGGCGCCTGGGTGGCTCAGTCATTAAGCCTCTGCCTTCAGCTCAGGTCATGATCCCAGGGTCCTGGGATCCAGCCCCACATTGAGCCCCACATCGGGCTCCCTGCTCCCGCAGGAAGCCTGCTTCTCCTTCTACCATTCCCCCTGCTTGTGTTCCTGCTCTGGCTATCTCTCTCTCAAATAAAAAACAAAACAAAACAAAACTTAAAAAAAAAAAAAGAATGGAGAACTTGAACTACACAAGCTTAGTGAATTTGGATCTAGTTTACAATATTGTCCCCAGTGTATACCACAAACCTGACTTAGAGTAGATTCGCAGTATTTGTTAAATGAGTAAATGGTTAAATTAATAAATGACTGGATGAAATACAACCTGTTTGGATAATAACTGAATAATAGGTAGATTTTTGGAGGAATTTTTTAAGTGCTAGATTGAAATTTTTTTTTTTTTTACCCAGGTACCCCTAAAATGATTTTTGATTTTTAATCACCTTTCCTAAGATAACACTCTGGATATGTTCTCTCCAAATTATAGTATATTTTTAATATAAAATATCTGAGTACTTAATTTTAGACAAAGCATTTGCTAATGAAAGTCATGGAAAGCCATCATATGGTGAATTAACTCCTGTTTATTAAATGAGTTAACCAATAGATCTGTCTTTAACTAGGACCTTTTGTAGGCTAACTCTGTTTTCTCTAGTGTATTGAATATTCAACAGGGAGTAGGAACGTAGTGGATAAATTAAATGAGCCCTCTCCAAAACGGTGTTCAGAATTCCTGGCTTGCAGCAATAATTAATTTTTTAAATGTTGCTGGAATGATCAAAGAAGTGTATAAAATCAGTGTAAAGAGGCAAAGAGCATCCTTTGAGGGCAAGTAAGTATATGAGTAGTCTTCTGCCTAAGAGATGTTCTCTGTCCCTGCCCCTGTCTTTCAGTTCTGGCTTGAATTCACAGGGCTACTTTATTAAGACTGCTTTGTTTAAGATGTCACTGCAAATGATGGCTTTACCATCACACCCCACATGGCTGCCTTGTAACTTCTGCATTCATACTGGTGCCAGGCATGTTCCAAGGCAGCTTTCCAAGGCTTAGTGATTTCACCCTGATGTCTCTGCCAATAAAAATAACCAGTTACCATTAAACAAATACCCCACCCATAACTGGATTTTTACATGCTGTTTTATTGAGAGAACTTATCAGAGATTTTAGGAGAATTAATACATTATGCTTATCAGGATATCACCTGGCCCTTGAAGTAACCTTTATTGTTAGAGTGGGACATTTTACCTTGGAAGAGAATCTGAAACTCAACATGTTTATCTGTTGAGGAGTGTGGACATTGTAATAATAATAGCCTCATTCCAATAGTTCATTCTGTATGACTGGAAGTACTCTATTAACATAAGAAGCCAGATTCTTACTTTGGAGACTTATATTCTACTAGGACAGATTAACAGATACAGCAAGCAAGGGGTTCTTACATTCATTGAGAAATTAATTTCTAAATATTTTGTTGGTATTGCAGGAGTTAGTCAGAATCCCATCTCTTTGTATACCTACACAGGTGGTAGGGAAGGAAAGTAATATCTGAGTATCTAAAACATGAAAGGCATTTAAATGCTAAAAACTTAATATATATATTTTTATAATATTCACAATCGCCTTGCTACTATTATAATTCTGTTTTACTGGGAAGCAAACTGCAACTTGGAAAAATTGAGCTAGTATCTTTCCAGAGTCCAGATATGTCCAATGGCAAAGGCCTTTCTAATATATTTCTCCATCTCATGGAAGAGTTTGCTGTGACGTTTCTTTCTCTTCTTGAAACTGCCTAACAGTACCCATACCCCTTCCAATAAAATTGCTTTGGTGGTAAACCTGAGTATAAAATGGGCCAGGCATTTCTTAAAGAGTCTTGTGGTATTTGCACAATGGAGGCTTTCATAATAGGCTTTCCTGGAGCAATCTGAAGTATACTTAGCGTACTCCTTCTCTCTGTATCTTCCCAAGCTGGAAGTGTTAACCAAAGTCTATATAGGTTTGCCTTTGAAGAGTGTCTCTATAATTCTTTGACCACATAGTTCCCTTTATTTCTTTTCCCTCAATATGGTAAGTTAAAGTGATTAGACAGTGGTTTTTCCTTAGTTGGCATCCCTCTCTATTTTCAAGTTGCCATCCCTTAAATTCTGACTCTGCAAGAAGCACACTGATGTCATGGAGGTAAAATGAGTTTTCCACAGTAGCACTGATTTTTCCATCTCACAGATTCTTTGATTCTAGGGACAGAGTCAGATATGAACCTTGGAGTAGAACTGGCTTTAAACAGTTTATGGGGAGATTTAAATATCTGGAGATTTAAATTTTTGAAAAACTCAGTGTAAGCCAAGAAATGGAGTCAACAGCCTTTAGAAAGGAGCTAAGATGATCTTATGTTGCATTAATTAAAATACAGTGTCCATATCAGGTCCTTCATGGACTTTATGTTCTTTAAATCATATTTGGAATGTTCTGTTTAGTTTGAGTCCCTGTTTACTTTGACGAGGAATATTCAGGGGTGATGCCAAAGGTGATGAGGGGTTTTAAAACAGTCATACAAAAACTAGTTCGGAATAGAAGATATTTATTTGCTTATTTTATTTTATTTTTTTATTGAGCGTGCACATGTGTGTGAGCCAGGGCAGGGGTGAGGGGCAGAGGGAGAGGGAGAGAGAGAATCCCAAGCAGACTCCATACCCAGCACGGAGCTCGACACCGGGCTTGATCTCATGACCCTGAGATCATGACCTGAGCCAAAATCAAGAGTTGGATGCCTAACTGAGCCATTCAGGGACCCTAGGAATAGAAGATATTTAGCTTAGGGGTGCCTGGGTGGCTCAGTTGGTTAAGCGACTGCCTTCAGCTCAGGTCATGATCCTGGAGTCCCAGGATCAAGTCCCACATCGGGCTCCCTGCTTAGTGGGGAGTCTGCTTCTCCCTCTGACCCTCCCCCCTCTCATGCTCTTTCTTTCTCATTCTCTCTCTCTCTCTCTCTCTCAAATAAATAAATAAAAATCTTAAAAAAAAAAGATATTTAGCTTAGAGAAGAGAGGATTTTGGGAATTAGTTGCTACCTTAGAAATAATTTGGCGAACAGTTATTTGGGTAATAGTAAAATAGACACATTTGTTGAACATGTACTGTCAGGTAAAGCCTTTACATGCTTTGTCTCATTTAATCCTCAAAGCAAATTTATATGATTGATGTTATTCTTTGTTATCCTTATTTTGGTAATGAGGAAACAGATCCAGAAAGGGAAATTGACTTGTATAAGGTTGGATTGTGAAAGAGCCAGACAGACAAATTTTCTTTCCTTTCTCCCATGCTGCCACCCACATTCTATAGAATAAGTATGTAGGTATACTTTTCCTGTGGGTAAAATAATGATAATGCTAAGGGGGATCTAGAGTAATGAGGATGGTGGTAGGATGATTTATTTTATTTTATTCTTTTAATATTTGTTTATTTGAGAGAGAGAGAGAGCGCGAGCGCAAGTGGGGGGAGGGGCAGAGGGAGAGAATCCTCAGGCAGACTCCCTGCTGAGTGCAGAGCCTGACACGGGCTCAATCCCACGACCCATGAGATCACGACCTGAGCTGAAACCAAGAGTCGGATGCTCAACTGACTGAGGCACCCAGGCACCCCAGGATGAGTTATTTTAGATAGTGATCAGGGAAGACCTCACTGAGAAGAAAATATTTGAGCAAAGCCTTGAGAAAGAGGAGGCAGCAACCTGTGTGGGTGTCTGTAAGAAGAACATTCTAGAGAGCACAGTTAGCAGGTATAAAAGCCCTGAGGTGGGAGAGAGCTTGGTTTGTTGCAAGAACAGCTAAGCAGTTAGTCTAGTTTGAGCATAGTGAGCAAAGTTGGCAGAAGCCAGATCGTGTAGTTTTAGATTTTTCCCAAGTGGGATGGGAAGATATTGGGATGGTTTTGAGCAAGGGAGTTATGGGATCTGATTTTTATTTAAAGAAAATGACTATGGCATGGAGAAGAGACTGGAGGAAGGTAGAGTGGCAGGAGAGAGAGATTCGTTGAGAGACTATTGTTTCCAAGTAAGAGGTGAGAGTGACTTAGGCTCTTCTGGTAGCATTTGAGGTTAATTAAGAAAAGTGGTAGAATTCTGGACATATTTTGAGGTTAGAGATAACCAGACTTGCTAATGGATTAGGTGTGGGTGTGTGAGGGAAATTGAAGTTAAGGATAACTTCTAGATAATTAATCTGAACAACGGGGTGAATTGTAGTGGTATTTATGAAAATAAATGCTGTGAGATTCCTGGGAGGAGAAGAAGGGGGTAATGGGGAGTCGAGAATATGTTTGGGACATGTGAGTTTTGAGATAGGTATTAGTTATGAAGGGGAAGGTGCTGAGAGGCAGTTGGATATGCAGTTTTGATTTCAGGGTCAATTGGTGCCAGAGATATGAATTTGGGAATTCTATCAGTCAAGGTTCAGGGTAGAAAATATCAACCACTCTAGATATTTTCATCAGAGATTTATTTTTTTTGTTTGCTTTTTTATATTATTTATTAATTTTTTGGGGGGGCGGAGCGCACTAGCAGGCATGGGAGGGGCAGAGGGAGAGTGGGGGAGAGAATCTCAAGCTGGGCATGGAGCCTGACGTGGGGCTGGCTCTCACGATCCTGAGATCGTGACCTGAGCCAAAATCAAGATTGGACGCCTAACTGACTGAGCCACCCAGGTGCCCCAATCAGAAAGAGATTTAATACAGAGAATTGGGTGTTTATAGAATCTTTAGAGGGCTGGAGGAATAGAAGTTAAGAAGCTGTTGCTAGGCTTCAGAGGCACACTACCACTAGGCTTCAAGGTCAACCCACCAAACCTATGGTCCTGTCATCACAAACTGCTGCTGGTGACATAGCCATCCCACACTCACCAGACACCTATATGAGGACACTGGCTACTGCAAACACTCATACTGGAGAGAGCCTGTCACTGTTGCTGGAAGAATGGCTCTACCTTCCGGATTTTGCTCAAAGTTCTTCAACATTTAGAAAGAAGAGGATAGAGCAGAGAATGGGCAGCTAATGAGATGGGGGGAAATCTAGGACAATGTGATGTCCCAGAGCCAGAGTAAATCAAGTCTGTTCAGGGTTGTGCTCAGCTGAAATAAGTGCTTGTTGATTGGTTTGGTAAGATGAGGGCTGAGAATTAAATGCTGACTTTAGCAAATTGGAGCTCACTGGTGACATATATAAGAGTATTTTGATGGTGTTGTAGGAATAGGTGAAGGAGAGAATGGAAGTGAGGAAATGAAGACAAGAAGTATAGACACCTCTTGTGAAATTTTTCTATACAGAGGAGCAGGGAAATGGTACCAAAGCTGGAGGGAAATAAGGGGTCCAGGGAAATGGTTTTTGTTTTGAGATAGGAGGTAGTGTATTCACGGGCTGAAGGAAAATTTGTGGATGCATGAGAAAGAGAGGGGATGATAGCAGGCTCAAAAACCTTTGATAAGTGAAGGACAATGGAATTCAGTGTACAAGTGAATACTTGTACAAGATGTTTGGCCTTGGGAAGGCAGAGTTCCCTCTGGGGAAGACAGAGTTTTGGTTACAGATGTAGAATCACTTGGTAAATTTGGTGATGGGAGAATGAATAAGTTGTCCTCTGATTCTGTTTTTCAGTAGGATCATCAGTCAGGTGTCGGGAATGTGGAAGGAACATATAGGGTTTGAAAAGAAAGGGTTTAAAATAGGCATTTCGGAGAATGAGAGAGTGAACTAGTTATACCTCATAGTTGTCAAATTTTAGCCTGCTTTGGAATCAGCTGGAGGGCTTGGTATAACACTGATTGCTGTGCCCCACCCCCAGAGTTCCTGATTCACTAGGTCTGGGATGAATTTGCATTTGTAACTCTTACAGGTGAACCTGATGCTTCTGGACCAGAGACCACACTTTGGTTGTAAATTTAAGGGAGACCATTCAGCATGCTTGAGTGTAATTTCTTTAGCTTTATTCAGCCACTTGTGTACAAAGGTGGAGAAGGCAATGACTTAAATTTAACCAGAAATAGGGTTTTGCCAGGCGAGTTCAAGGGGAAGAAGAATGAGCCATACGAGTGATTAATTAATGATGTGTAAGCTGGATAAAGGGAGAAGTGAGGACATGCAGGAAATGACAGTCAGTGAAAAAGTGCTAGGATCAGTGGATTAGAAGTTCTGCTGGTGAGAATGAATTGTTGGAGAGAAGTGATCTGGAAATATGGACGGTGATGGTAAGAGGTTGGGCTGCTTGAAATTGAGGGTTGTTTTTTTTTTTTAAAGATTTTATTTATTTATTTGACAGAGAAAGACACAGCGAGAGCAGGAACACAAGCAGGGGGAATGGGAGAGGGAGAAGCAGGCTTCCCGCGGAGCAGGGAGCCCGATGCGGGGCTCGATCCCAGGACCCTGGGACCATGACCTGAGCCGAAGGCAGCTGCTTAACGACTGAGCCACCCAGGCACCCTGAAACTGAGGTTTTTAAAGCTGTTGCAGTTACTCATTGTGATTTAAAGTACGAGAGTAAGTGGCTGAACTGGGTGGAGGTCAAGAAGCTGAGAGGTTGAGTTTTGGATGGATCTTCTACACGAATGTGGAAGTTGTCAAGAAGAATGGCGGGAGTAGTGGTGGAGCAGGAGGTGGTGAGTCAGGTGCTAAAATCTTCAATTACTAAGCTGGAATGGGAGAACTATATAGATAGCAGCAGCGAGAAGGGAAAGTAGCATAATCAGTATGTGTGTTAAAGGGACAGAGGGTTATGAGAGCACAGAGAGGGCAGTGATCTGGAAGGCAGCCGTGAGTTGCAAAGAAGACATCTACTTCATCTCCAAGCTGAGTGTTGTGCAGGGTGTAGGAGAAAACACTTGAGCCCCACTCGAGCCATATGTAATCTTATTTATTTCTCACAACAGCCCTTAACAGTAGGTATTATTATCCCCATTTTTACAGATGAGGAAACTGAGGCTTAAAATAATTGGCCTGATAGTCATAGCTTATGAATACTGGAGGTGGCATCATTTGAGTCCAGGAAGGCAGATATTAACTGAATATAAGAAGGTACTTTTTAGCAATAGAGGTGGGCACCAGTGAAAGTGTTCCTTTGGAGGAAAAGGCGAGCTCCCTGTCACAGAAGTGTATATCTACCTTCTGTCTTTACCACTGCAAGCTAATTTAATCGCAGAATGATAAAGGAGAAAACCAACATATATATATATAGTAGAGGAGGAAGGGAATTGGTATTTTTTAGCTATTGGAGGAGGTGGCAGGAGGGTGATAGTTGAATTCAGTTATCTCTAAGATAAGAGTCTGTGATTATGTGGTGGTTGCACAACATTGTGAGAATGCACTAAGTACCACTGAATTGTACACTTTAAATGGTTAGTTGTGTATTCTGTGGCTTTCACCTCAATTTAAAAATGTCTGTAATTAAACTGGTTATTTCCATTTTAATCTGCTGGCAGTTCACCATTCTACAGAATTTCACATGTGAGGCACTTTGGGTACAAAAAAGTAGAAAGGTAGTTATTGCTTTCATGGAACTTAGAGTTTGGATAAGTGTGGGTATATGTATGTGTATTAAGAGATAATGAATCATGTAAATTGGTAAGTCTTTGATGTCAAAGAAATGGTTTAAATCGTTGTTGAGCTTCTGAAGAGGAGGAGCCCACTTGGGCTCCTCTCCCTATTCTTACTGTGGCATTCTTGGCACAAAGCATCTTTCCAGATGTCTTACTTTTTCTCAGTCTTAGAATTTGAGGTAGACCACTTTGCTCAGTCTTCAAGATCTTCAAGCTGGAACTATGACATCAGTTCAAAAGTGTGTGGAGGAGGATTAAGTTGATATTTTAAAAGAGCATCTTGTCAACTAAATCCCCTGGGAAAGGAGTCGGTGGCAAAAACAAGTTTGTTGATCTCGCAGGGTGTGTTTTTGTTAGCCTCTATTACAATCTGGCAGATTTTTTTTGAAAATATATTCTTGGTTTATTTTTTCAGGTTTTGTTGACTAATTCCTACTAGTGTTTTAGGTATTGGCTTTTCACAATGGTGTTAAAACATTCTGAGTCTGATGTTACGATAAATCAGCTTTTCTTTATTTGGTTTTTGTTTTTTTAAAATGTGTTATGTTATTATTACAAAGTGTTTTTCAGAAACATGGTAAGCTAGTAAAGAGAGTTCCCATTTACCATGTACCCGGTTTCCCCTACTCAAGATTGAGTAGGAAAAACTCAGTCCTCCTCCTGTTTCTCCTTCACATTCACATCACTGCCTCACTCACAACACTTCTGACACCAGATGTGTGTGGGGTTTTCACACTCCAAGTAATTCTGCAACACCTTCTGAGCATCCTAGCTCAAGTCTGATGCTATCTGTTTGGAGACGGCATCAGATCCCACAGGTTAAGGGCTCAGTCCTCCAAGACTGCTTCCACCCCACTTCAGATGCCAGTCTCAAGTCCAGGGTGTCACCTGTGCTCCTGACTGACCAGCTATGAATCAGAGGTTTCTGATTCAGGGAACTCAGGAAAACAGTTTACTTACTGTTTACTAGTTTATTATAAAAAGATATGATAAAAGATACAGATGGAATGGATGTGTAAAGCAAGGTAGGTGGGAAGGGCTTTGAAGCTTCCAGGTCCTCTCTTGGTGTGCCACTTTCCCAGCACCTTTATGTGTTCAGCAACCCAGAAGCTCTCCGGGCCTCATGTTACTGGGATTTTTATGGAGGCTTCGTCACGTAGGCGTGATCAGCTATTAACTTCATTCCTAGCCTCTTTCCTCTCTCTGTTGAATGGGAGACAGGGCTGAAAATTCCAAGCTTCTAATCATGGCTTGATCTTTCTAATGATTAGCCCCCAATCAGGAGCCCACCAAGAGTTGCCTCATTTGAACAAAGACACTGCTACATCCAGGAAATTCCAAGGAATTTAGGAACTATGTGTTAGGAACCGGAGTGCTCCTAGTTTTTTTATGATTTAGGAAATTACAAGGGTCAGGATGCCTGGTGGCTCAGTTGGTTAAGCATCTGCCTGCGGCTCAGGTCATGATCCCAGGGTCCTGGGATTGCGCCCCATGTCGGGCTCCCTGTTCAGTGGGGAGCCTGCTTCTCCCTCTCCCGCTCTCCCTGCTTGTGCTCTCTCTCTTTCTGTCAAATAAATAAATAAATAAATACAACTTAAAAAAAAATTACATGGGTCTTAAGAGCTCTGTGCCAGGAACTGGGGGCAAAGATCAATATATGTATTTTCTATTATCTCACAGTGGTACATTTGTTATGATTAGGGAATCAATATTAATATATTATTATTAACTAAAGTTTTATACTTTATTCAGATGTCCTCTTCCAGGATCCCCTTCTGGATACCATATTACCTTGAGTCATCATGTTGCCTGAGGCTCCTCTTCACTGTTAGAGTTTCTCAGACTTTTCTTGTTGACGACCTGATAGTTTTAAGGATTGCTGGTCAGGTGCTTTGTAGAAAGTCCTTCTGTTGAAATGTCTGATGTTTTTATTGTTAATAGATTGGGTTTATGGGTTTTCTAACAGTCTTGATGATCAAACAGTTATGATTATATAATTGTGAGAATGTGTATAGAAACCAACAATCAAGAAATTAGAATATAGGGGGTGGAGTAAGATGGCGGAGGAGTAGGAGACCTGGATTTCGTCTTCTCTCAGGAATTCAGCTGGATAGGGATCAAACCATTCTGAACACCTACGAACTCAACAGGAGATCGAAGAAAAGAATAGCAACAACTCTCTGAACAGAAAAGCGACCACTTTCCGGAAGGTAGGACGTGCGGAGAAGTGAATCCGAGGCGATATTCGGGAGGATAGACGGCGGGGGAGGGGCCTCCGTTGGCCGCTTCTGGCAAGTGATAGAGCAGCGGAGCACAAAATCAGAACTTTTAGAAGTCTGCTCCGCTGAGGGACGTCACTCTGGTGGCTAAGCAGGGGGTGGAACCCTCATGGGACAGTGTGGTCTCAGGACCCTCGGGGTCACAGAAAGACCGGGGGTGCCTGAATGAGGCAGAGCTCCCAGGTATCGGAGCAGGGAAGCCGGCTGCAGAGACGGAGCCCAGGCACGGGTTCTCAGCTCGGGGTTGCCATAAACCGTGATCCACGGCACAGTCGGGCCACTGCTCCTCCAGCAGGGACCCAACAAGCGGCAGATCCGGGGAGACTCCCCTTCTTCCCCCGGGAGGAGTGGCGCGGGAGCACACCGCAGGGATCTGCTGGGTTTGGAGACTCCACACGGGGTCGGGTGCCAGAGATAGAGACGCTCGGTCACAGGCCGGGTGAGCACGGAGTGCGGTCGGAGACCGGGGAGACGGGAGTGACTGACGGCTTTTCTCTGGGGGCGCACTGAGGAGTGGGGCCCCAGTTCTCGGCTCCTCCGGGGCGGAGATTGGGAGGCCCCCATTTTCACTCTCCGCCTCCAAAGCTGTACGGAAAGCTTGCAGGGAACAAAAGCTCCGGAGAGCAAACCCGAGCAGATTACTTAGCCCGGACAGGGCAAGGGTGGGGCAATTCCGCCTCCGGCAAAGACATTTGGGAACCACGGCAACAGGCCCCTCCCCCAGAAGATCAGCCAGAACAGCCAGCCAAGACCAAGTTTACCAATCAATGAGAACGGCAGAACTCCAGCGCTAGGGGAATACAGCACATAGAATTCATGGCTTTTTTTTACCATGATTCTTTTGTCTTTCAAAGTTAATTTTTTTTTTCACTGTCTTTTTTTTTTTAATTTTTTCTTTTTCCCTTTTTCAACCAACATCTTATCAATCCCTTTTTTAAAAAACATTTTTTTTTATTTTTCATTTCTAGAGTCATATTCTATCCCTTCATAGTAGTTACCTGTATTTTTGGCATATATATATAAGTTGTTCTCTCTTTAAAATTTTGAGATAGTTTCTTATAACAGATCAAAATATACCCTAAATCCCTAGTATATGGTTTTTTTCTACTCCCCTGCCTGATCACATTCTCTCCCTTTTTTTTCTTTTTTTTTTAAATCCTCTTCTTTCTTTTTTCAAACAACTTCTTATCAATTCCTTTTATAAAATTTTTTATAATTTCCATCTTTACAGTCATATTCCATCCCTTCATCATATCAACCCTTATTTTTGTACATATCTAAGTTTTTATTTCTTTAAAATTTTGGGAGGCACTTTCTTCTAACAGACCAAAATACACCCAAAATCTAGTGTGTGGCACTGATCTATATACCAGCCTGATCATATTTGATCACATTCTGTTTTTTTTTGTTTTGTTCTGTTTTTGTTAGTTTTTATCTTTATCTTTTTCTTTTTCTTTTTTCTCTCTTTCCCTTTCTTTTCCCACTGCTTCAGGTCTTTTCTGATTTGTTTAGAGTATATTTTCTGGGAACATTGTTACCCTGTTAGCATTTTGTTCTCTCATTAATCTATTCTCCTCTGGACAAAATGACAAGACGGAAAAAATCACCTCAACAGAAAGAACAAGAGGTAGTACCGACTGCCAGGGACCTACTCAATACAGACATTAGTACGATGTCAGATCTAGAGTTCAGAATCATCACTTTAAAGATACTACCTGGGCTTGAAAAAAGCATGGAAGTTATTAGAGAAACCCTTTCTGGAGAAATAAAAGAACTAAAATCTAACCAAGTAGAAATCAAAAAGGCTATTAATGAGGTGCAATCAAATATGGGGGCGCTATATGCACCCCAATGTTCATAGCAGCAATGTCCGCAATAGCCAAACTGTGGAAAGAGCCGAGATGCCCTTCAACAGATGAATGGATAAAGAAGATGTGGTCCATATATACAATGGAATATTACTCAGCCATCAGAAAAGATGAATACCCAACTTTTACATCAACATGGATGGGACTGGAGGAGATTATGCGAAGTGAAATAAGTCAAGCAGAGAAAGTCAATTATCATATGGTTTCACTTATTTGTGGAACATAAGGAATAACATGGAGGACATTAGGAGAAGGAAGGGAAAAATGGGGGGCGGGAATTGTAGGGAGAGATGAACCATGAGAGACTATGGACCTGAGAAACAAACAGGGTTTTAGAGGGGAGGGGGGAGGGGGGATTGGTTAGCCCGGTGATGGGTATTAAGGAGGGCACGTACTGCATGGAGCACTGGGTGTTATACGAAAACAATGGATTGTGGATCACTACATCAAAAACTAATGATGTATTGTATGGTGACTAACATAACATAATAAAATTAAAAACTACAAAATAAATAAATAAATAAATAAATACTCCTTTGGTACCAAAAAAAAAAAAAAAAAAAAAATATGGGGGCACTAACTGCTAGGATAAATGAGGCAGAAGAAAGAATCAGTGAGATAGAAGACCAAATGATGGAAAATAAAGAAGCTGAGAAAAAGAGAGATAAACAACTACTGGATCACGAGGGCAGAATTCGAGAGATAAGCAATACCATAAGACGAAACAACATTAGAATAATTGGGATCCCAGAAGAAGAAGAAAGAGAGAGAGGGGCAGAAGGTATAATGGAGCAAATTATAGCAGAGAACTTCCCTAATTTGGGGAAGGAAACAGGCATCAAAATCCAGGAAGCACAGAGAACCCCTCTCAAAATCAATAAAAATAGGTCAACACCCCGACATCTCATAGTAAAACTTACGAGTCTCAGAGACAAAGAGAAAATCCTGAAAGCAGCTCAGGAGAAGAGGTATGTAACCTACAATGGTGGAAACATTAGATTGGCAACAGACCTATCCACAGAGACCTGGCAGGCCAGAAAGGACTGGCATGATATATTCAGAGCACTAAATGAGAAAAATATGCAGCCAAGAATACTATATCCAGCTAGGCTGTCATTGAAAATAGAAGGAGAGATAAAAAGCTTCCAGGACAAACAAAAACTAAAGGAATTTGCAAACACAAAACCAGCCCTACAAGAAATCTTGAAAGGGGTCCTCTAAGCAAAGAGAGCCTAAAAGCAACATAGACCAGAAAGGAACACAGACAATATGCAGTAACAGTCACCTTACAGGCAATACAATGGCACTAAATTCCTATCTAAGCAAAAGATCAACAAGGAAATAAAGACTTTAAATGACACACTGGACCAAATGGACTTCACAGACATGTTCAGAACATTCCATCCCAAAGCAATGGAATACACATTCTTCTCTAGTGCCCATGGAACATTCTCCAGAATCGATCACATCCTAGGTCAAAGATCATGTTTCAACCGGTACCAAAAGATCGGGATCATTCCCTGCCTATTTTCAGACCACAATGCTTTGAAACTAGAACTCAATCACAAGAGGAAGGTTGGAAAGAACTCAAATACATGGAGGCTAAAGAGCATCTTACTAAAGAATGAGTGGGTCAACCAGGAAATTAAAGAAGAATTAAAAAAATTCATGGAAACCAATGAAAATGAAAACACAACTATTCAAAATCTTTGGGATGCAGCAAAGGCAGTCCTAAGAGGAAAGTATATAGCAATACAAGCCTTTCTCAAGAAACAAGAAAGGTCTCAAGTACACAACCTAACCCTACACCTAAAGGAGCTGGAGAAAGAACAGCAAATAAAGCCTAAACCCAGCAGGAGAAGAGAAATAATAAAGATCAGAGCAGAAATCAATGAAATAGAAACTAAAAGAACAGTAGACCAGATCAACGAAACTAGGAGCTGGTTCTTTGAAAGAATTAACCAGATTGATAAACCCCTGGCCAGACTTATCAAAAAGAAAAATGACCCAAATCAACAAAATCATGAATGAAAGAGGAGAGATCACAACCAACACCAAAGAAATATAAACAATTATAAGAACATATTATGAGCAACTCTATGCCAGCAAATTAGATAATCTGGAAGAAATGGATGCATTTCTAGAGATGTATCAACTACCAAAACTGAACCAGGAAGAAATAGAAAACCTGAACAGACCTATAACCACTAAGGAAATTGAAGCAGTCATCAAAAATCTCCCAAAAAACAAAAGCCCAGGGCCGGATGGCTTCCCAGGGGTATTCTACCAAACATTTAAAGAAGAATTAATACCTATTCTTCTGAAACTGTTCCAAAAAATAGAAATGGAAGGAAAACTTCCAAACTCGTTTTATGAGGCCACCATTACCTTGATCCCCAAACCAGACAAAGACCCCATCAAAAAGGAGAATTACAGACCAATATCCCTGATGAACATGGATGCAAAAATTCTCACCAAAATACTAGCCAATAGGATCCAACAGTACATTAAAAGGATTATTCACCACAACCAAGTGGGATTTATCCCTGGGCTGCAAGGTTGGTTCAACATCCGCAAATCAATCAACGTGATACAATACATTAACAAAAGAAAGAACAAGAATCATATGATCTTCTCAATAGATGCAGAAAAGCATTTGACAAAGTACAGCATCCTTTCTTGATCAAAACTCTTCAGAGTATAGGGATAGAGGGTACATACCTCAATATCATAAAAGCCATCTATGAAAGACCTACAGCGAGTATCATTCTCAATGGGGAAAAACTGAGAGTTTTCCCCCTAAGGTCAGGAACGCAGCAGGGATGTCCACTGTCACCACTGCTATTCAACATAGTATTGGAAGTCCTAGCCACAGCAATCAGACAACAAAAAGAAATCAAAGGCATCCAAATCAGCAAAGAAGAAGTCAAACTCTCACTGTTTGCAGATGATATGATACTTTATGTGGAAAACCCAAAAGACTCCACCCCAAAACTGCTAGAACTCATACAGGAATTCAGTCAAGTGGCAGGATATAAAATCAATGCACAGAAATCAGTGGCATTCCTATACACCAACAAGACAGAAGAAAGAGAAATTAAGGAGTTGATCCCATTTACAATTGCACCCAAAACCACGAGATACCTAGGAATAAATCTAACCAAAGAGGCAAAGGATCTGTACTCAGAAAACTATAAAATACTCATGAAAGAAATTGAGGAAGACACAAAGAAATGGAAAAACGTTCCATGCTCATGGATTGGAAGAACAAATATTGTGAAGATGTCAATGCTTCCTAGAGCAATCTACACATTCAATGCAATCCCCATCAAAATACCATCCACTTTTTTCAAAGAAATGGAACAAATAATCCTAAAATTTGTATGGAACCAGAAAAGACCCCGCATAGCCAGAGGAATGTTGAAAAAGAAAAGCAAAGCTGGCGGCATCACAATTCCGGACTTCCAGCTCTATTACAAAGCTGTCATCATCAAGACAGTATGGTACTGGCACAAAAACAGACACATAGATCAATGGAACAGAATAGAGAGCCCAGAAATGGACCCTCAACTCTATGGTCAACTAATCTTTGACAAAGCAGGAAAGAATGTCCAATGGAAAAAAGACAGTCTCTTCAACAAATGGTGTTGGGAAAATTGGAGAGCCACATGCAGAAGCATGAAACTGGACCATTTCCTTACACCACACACAAAAATAGACTCCAAATGGTTGAAAGACCTCAATGTGAGACAGGAGTCCATCAAAATCCTAAAGGAGAACACAGGCAGCAACCTCTTCGACCTCAGCTGCAGCAACTTCTTCCTAGAAACATCGCCAAAGGCAAGGGAAGCAAGGGCAAAAATGAACTATTGGGACTTCATCAAGATAAAAAGCTTTTGCAAAGCAAAGGAAACAGTCAACAAAACCAAAAGACAACCGACAGAATGGGAGAAGATATTTGCAAATGACATATCAGATAAAGGGCTAGTATCCAAAATCTATAAAGAACTTATCAAACTCAACACCCAAAGAACAAATGATCCAATCAAGAAATGGGCAGAAGACATGAACAGACATTTTTCCAAGGAAGACATCCAAATGGCCAACAGACACATGAAAAAGTGCTCAATATCGCTCGGCATCAGGGAAATCCAAATCAAAACCTCAATGAGATACCACCTCATACCAGTCAGAATGGCTAAAATTAACAAGTCAGGAAATGACAGATGTTGGTGGGGATGCGGAGAAAGGGGAACCCTCCTACACTGTTGGTGGGAATGGAAGCTAGTGCAACCACTCTGGAAAACAGTATGGAGGTTCCTCAAAAAGTTGAAAATAGAGCTACCATACGATCCAGCAATTGCACTACTGGGTATTTACTCCAAAGATACAAAAGTAGGGATCTGAAAGGGTACGTGCACCCTGATGTTTATAGCAGCAATGTCCACAATAGCCAAACTGTGGAAAGAGCCAAGATGTCCATCGACAGATGAATGGATAAAGAAGAGGTGGTATATATATACAATGGAATATTATGCAGCCATCAAAAGGAATGAGATCTTGCCATTTGCAACGACGTGGATGGAACTGGAGGGTATTATGCTGAGCGAAATAAGTCAAACAGAGAAAGACATGTATCATATGACCTCACTGATATGAGGAATTCTTAATCACAGGAAACAAACTGAGGGTTGCTGGAGTGGGGGGTGGGGTGGGAGGGACGGGGTGACTGGGTGATAGACACTGGGGAGGGTATGTGCTCTGGTAAGCGCTGTGAATTGTGCAAGAATGTTGAATCTCAGATCTGTACCTCTGAAACAAATAATGCAATATATGTTAAGAAAAAAAAAAGAAGAAGAAGATAGCAGGAGGGGAAGAATGAAGGGGGGGAAATCGGAGGGGGAGACGAACCATGAGAGACGATGGACTCTGAAAAACAAACTGAGGGTTCTAGAGGGGAGGGGGGTGGGAGGATGGGTTAGCCTGGTGATGGGTATTGAGGAGGGCACGTTCTGCATGGAGCACTGGGTGTTATGCACAAACAATGAATCATGGAACACTACATCTAAAACTAATGATGTAATGTATGGGGATTTACATAACAATAAAAAATTTAAAAAAAAGAAATTAGAATATAAACCATGGAGCATGTTGTGTGATAAACTTTGAGAATTTTGGGATGAATTAGGTATAGGGTTTAGTAATATGGTAATCTAAGAAAAGAATGCTGGTCAGTGATTTGAAATAAAATGTCACTAGCAACAAATCTTTGTTGAGAACCTGCTATTAGGGTCTTATGCTACTCTGTCACTCATTCCTCTGTGTCAGTTCCAGTGGGAGCTCTGCACAAAAGAAACAATAGCAAAATGAAAATCACAGTGCTGCTTTATGAGCAGGTACCCAAAGGAAAAGTACAGTCAGGGTGGCTCTCTGGAAGAAGGCTGGGGGAAAGCAGGTAGTTTAAGCCTAAGGGGGCCTCCTCCTAACCCCAAATCTAGATCTTGGCCTTAGCATTCTCAGTGGTATGTTCATTTTGGGAAGTATGTTGGCAGAGGAGAGAAAGGAAGCCATCTTGTTGTGAGCCACACACTGTACTGTGTGTGTGTGTGTGTGTGTGTGTGTGTGTGTGTGTGTGTGTGTGTGTGTTTAAGTAGGTTCCATGCCCAACATGGGCTCGAACTCGTGACCCTGAGATCAAGAGTCGCATGCTGTACCAACTGAGCCAGCCAGGCACCCCTGCACCTTACTATCTTCTGTTATAAAACTTTACATGGTGATTTGTAATTGCCTATTTAATTACTCTGTTTCTTCCAGTGGATTGTAACCTTTTGTGGGGACAGGGAATCTGGTTTATCTTGCCCACTATTATAGCCTCTGGTGCTTAGTCTATTCCCTAGCACATGGTAGGTGTTAAATTAATAAAGAATAAATGGGAGTTTGTCAGGCAGTATAAGGAACAGAAGATTACACTGGGTAACAGCATGCAAAAAGGTAGGGAATGCTTGCCTGACATGTTAAATACATTCTTCCAGATGTAGATCACATTCTTCTGCTTGAGGAAGCCTTCTTGGACCTCACTTCATTTCCTGTACCCTAACTGCACTTAACAAGCATTCTGTGGCCAGACTCTTACTTTAATTAACCTTGCATTATTATCTTTTTTTTCTCATTATTATCTTTTTATATAGATGCCTTCTTATCTCTTCAATGCTAGCTCCTTTTTTTCTTTTTTAAATGCCCACCCATTCCATGCAAATATGGTGCTAGGTGTTGTACATATTTTATTATCCTGTTTAATCCTTTCAACAACCCGGGACAATAGGCAAAGAAGGAAATTGAGACTTAACAAGGTTTAATAACTTGTCCAAGGTTGTACAACACTTTCTTGGCACCTTCCAGAAGCTTGAGGCCTCTTCTGCTTTCCGCTTTTTTTAACAGAATGCATTGCTTCAGTACAATTTACATACTTAATGAAAGTCTTTTTAAACTTTTTAGACCTCATCACAGTTCCATCATTGTTTTTTTGGTGTGTGTGTGTTTGTGTGTGTGAGTGATCAAAGGATCAAAGTGCTAATCCTAGCACTTCTTCAGACTTTGGAGCTGAAGAGTAAAACTGAAATAGCTAACTTGAAATGTTGTGTTTTCAAGGCTAAAAATGAATGTCTAACTTAATGATTACTTGTGTGATAAACTGTTATTATAAAACCTTTTTATAGAGCACATAGAAAAACAAAGTTTGCCATTGCTCAGAGAAAAAATATACTTATTCAAAATGTGCTAGGCATTCCAGTTTTGATGCTTCAGACATTAAGCTGTTCCCTGTAGTCTTGGAAACCATGACTTCTAAGTGCTTGTTTTTAAACTATGGTTTTCTTTTTAATATAAGTAGATTCTGGTGGTAGAAAAAAGTTGTCATGTGGAATTACTCTGTGGAGCCACTTGAATAGACTTGAAACATTGTTTATACATAAATAAATTCACCACTCTGAAAAATGTTCTGAACCAGCACAGTATGTGCTGGCATCTGCAAGGCAGCCCGTATTTGATACTGAGTTTAGGCTATTCCTAGGAGGTGGCGAAAAGGGGCCTCTGATAGAAAGCAAATGGAAAAGGCAAGGTGCTGGGTCTTTTTTTCTTTGTTTGTTTTGCCTTTTAAATTTCTTTAAACCTTTCCTGGGAATTCATCAAAAGTTTCTTTTCAAAATGAGTTTTTTGGTGAGATGTAGTTGGCATGACACAACTATAAATGTTGGTGTACATTTTACGATTTTTGGGGTTTTGTTTTCCTTTTTTTAATGCTGTTTCCAAATGAAGAATTGGTATCATCAGTTTTATTCACTGCGACCACCATTTGTATGTTGTTCATTCATTCAACAGCTGTTTATTCTTCTTCTACTAGTTACTGTACTAGTTATGTGCTGGCAATACAAAAGTTAGTAAGATACGATCCCAGCCTTCAAGACTTTAATCTTTGGGTTGGTCAGACAACTAGGCACAGAAACACAGTACCTTGTAATAAATGCTCTGATAGTGTGCCATGCTTGCTTCTCTGGGAACACTCCAGGGTGGTCATGGGGGACTTCCTGGAGGAAATGGTTCTTTCTTTCCTTTTCTTTCTCCATCACCCTTTCCTCCACACCTTTTAAAAAGTTAAAGTGTAACCTGCGTACTATTTTTTTTAAACCAAACTCTAAAATAAAAGTTCCTGTTCTACCTTACTCAACACTGCCCCAGTCTCACTCCTTAGCACTTTGTTTTCCTCTGTGATGGTTACTATGAAAACTTGAAATGATATGCTTTGTTTCTATTACTTGATAAATAAACTTTAGATGGTGACTCTTGGCTTTGAAAGATGAGGAATTTAGCACATTACAGTATATGCCACTTTTTCTCCCTCCCTCTACCTCTGTATTTTTGTTACTTATCTTATTCTTACATTATCAAGTTTAAAAGAAAATTACATTTTGCTGTGTTATTATAATTAACTCTCTTGTGCTTTGTCTGTAGGTTAACTTTGACAGTTGAGCCACAAAGAAATACCCTTCATAATATTACTATAGACCAAGTGTGACTGATCTCATAGCAAAGGACTATAATTTTATGTGTGTCTTAATACCAGAAGAATTTCCCAAGACTAGGGGTCCAGGGGATAGACTTTTTGGCACCCCCCCCTTTTTAAACACAATGTCTTATTTCCTGTGATTGGATATATGGATGCCAACCCACTTTCTGAGAAAAATGTAGTGTCGTGCTTGAAAATTGAAATAAAGTAGTGCCTCATTTATTTGGTAGTATCAATTTCTAATAGCCAAGCAATAATCTAAAAGTAAGTATAAAAAGGGGCGCCTGGGTGGCTCAGTCTGTTAAGTGCCTGACTCATGATCTCAGCTCAGATCTTGATCTCAGGGTCATGAGTTCAGGCCCCGTGTTGGGCTCCATGCTGGGCATGGAGCCTATTTAAAAAAAAAAGTGAGTATAAAAATGTACTAAGCTGCAAATTATCTCATACCTACAAAGGTCTATATTTTATGCATAGGAAGACTCCATAGGCCTCATTCAGAAACTGCCTGCTTTTATTTTGTGTGCCATTCTACCAGTTATGATGACTTAATCTTCAGGTCCATAGTTGAGTAAATGCTATAATTTAGTGATGCAACTGGCAGGCACATTGAAAGCCCTCAGAAATATGTGAAAGCCTGATAGAGAGAGGAAAGGCAGAAAAAAGTTGAAAAGCTGACAGTAATCTTAAAAGTATTATGACAAAGGACTATATGATATAGGGCAGGCGCTTCTGTAAGCCTCAGGATCTTGCTGATGTTTATAATGATCCTTGATCTTGAAGAAAATGTATCATTATTTTCATGGTACACATTTTCAGAAACTAGCAAAGTGAGTAATACGTCGAAGATATATATATTCCTGTCTAAAATGGTTACATTAAAAAAATTGTTTTTGACAATTAAAAATGATAAGCATATGATAAGGTTATCTGGAAAGTTAATTTGCATGAGTTGTCTTCTGTGATATCAGCAGGATTGTGTAGTGATTCTGTGTAGTGTATTTCTGATAGCAATGGAAATAACTTCGTTAGTTACTGAAAGCTCAGTCCCTACAAAACTGCTACCATATGGATTATTACTGTGAAGCAGCTGTTGACTGCATTGTGAAATATATCGGTTGGCCAAATGGGCAGTTTTTTTTTCCTTTTGTGTGTTTGTCATGAATACATGGTTAAACGCTGTATCAGTGTCACTGGATTGACCTTTATCTCCACAGAATAAGGGTTTAGACAGGCTGCCTTGTGGAAGAGATTGGGATACTGCTACTTTCTACCAGTACTCCCTGCTTTTATATTTTGAGCATTTTATGTCTTTTTCCTTTAAAATATTTTCAAATTTATAGAACTCTTGTAGAAGTAGCATAAAGAGCTTCTCCTCCCCTCCACCCATTTGAGAGTAAATTAGGAAGATGATCCAAATAAATGAGAGTGTATTTTCTACGAATGAGAACATTCTTTTTTTTTTTTTTTTTAAAGATTTTATTTATTCATTTGAGACACAGAGAGAGAGAGAGCATGAGCAGTGGGAGAGGCAGAAGCAGGCTTCCCGCTGAGCCAGGAGCCCAATGTGGGGCTCGATCCCAGGACCCCAGGATCATGACCTGAGCCGAAGGCAGATGCCCAACCATCTGAGCCACCCAGGCACCCCGAGAACATTCTTTATAACCATAGTACAACCATCAAAATAAGTTAACACTGACACATTACTACCGTCTAACTCACACACCCCGTTCAAGTTTCTCCAACTGTCTCAATGTCTTTTATAACAAAAGGATTCCATCCAGGGCCATACATTGCATTTAATGGCCATGTCTATTCTCTGCCAGTCTGAAACAGTTCCTCGGTCTTCCCTTGACTTTCATGACCTTGGCATTTTAAAAGATTTTAGCTGTTTACTTTGTGATGTTTCCCAATTTTGATTTGTCTGATGTTGCCTCATGAAGAGATCCAGGTTATATATATTTTTTTTTTTTATAAAAATTTTTTTTTTTTTTTTATGATTTTATTTATTTGTGAAGAGAGAATGAGAGACAGAGAGCATGAGAGGGAGGAGGGTCAGAGGGAGAAGCAGACTCCCCGCTGAGCAGGGAGCCCGATGTGGGACTTGATCCCGGGACTCCAGGATCATGACCTGAGCCGAAGGTAGTCGCTTAACCAACTGAGCCACCCAGGCGCCCCCAGGTTATATATTTTTTGATGGAATGTTATAGAAGTGATGTTGTATGCTTGCATGCCGTCAAGTGGTGTACAATTTTCATTTGCCTCATTACTTGTGATGGTAACTGAACACTAGCTTAGAGTGGTGTCTGCCAAGTTTCTCCTCTGTGAAGTTGCCCTTTTTGACTTTGCAGTCTGTAATTATCTTGTATGGGGGCGGTGTTTTTAGATTATGTAAACATTTCATTTCATTTCTCATTAAATTTCACCCCTCAGTTTTAACATACATTGATGTTTCTTGGTGGAATTAATTATTAATATGATGCTGGTTATTTTCTGATTCCATCACCTTTTCTGTATTCATCTTCTCTTCCTCATTTATTTATTTATATCAGTGTGGGCTCATGGATTCCTGTGTGATCCAATGGATTATAATCTGTTACTATAATTAATTAATTACTTTAAAAGATTTTATTTACTTATTTATTGGGAATGGGGGGAGGGGCAAAGGGAGAGGGAGAGAGAGAATCTGCAGACTCTGCTTTGAGCACATACCCCTACACAGGACTTGATCCTATGACCCTGAGATCACGACCTGAGCCAAAATTAAGAGTCGGATGCTCAACCAACTGAGCCACCCAGGTGCCTCTGTTACTATAGTAATTTATTCTGATACATTATTTCAGGTTTGGCTATAGGAACGTTTTCAAGTTGGCTTCTGTTTTCATTTGACATATTTCTCCACTCTTTGAGTACATCTTTTTCCTTTTTTTTTTTTAAGATTTTATTTATTTATTTGAGACAGAGAGAGAGTGCACAAGGGGTTGGGTAGGGGGAGAGGGAGAGGGACAAGCAGACTCCCTGCTGAGTGCGGAGCCTGTCAGGGGGCTCTATGTCAGGATCCTGAGATCATGACCCAAGCCAAAGTCAGATGCTTAGCTGACTGAGCTACCCAGGCACCCCTGAGTACATCCTTTTTTTTTTTTTCTGGCACAGCTTATTCCAGGTTTATATTACCTTTGCACCTGTATTAGAATTTGTCATTTCTTCAAGGAACTTTGGTTTCTTTTAGTGAAGAACAGTTTTTTAGAAACCAAGATCTGGGTGGTCTGTGTGTGTTCTTTGCAGTTGGTGTATCACTGCTCCCAGGCCCTCAGTGGAGAGAACTAGGAAGTATATGCATACACACACACACACACACACACACACACACACACACACACACTCCTCTATATTTTTATATCATCCATTTGCCTGCCTACCTACCAATGTTGAAAACATGAGTTCACAAAGTTATTTTCAATTCCAGTTCAATATCAGAGGTTCATTTTAGTTTTCTTTTCGTATTTGTGACTCTCTTCTCCAACAGTAAGAAGCCTACCTACCCATTATCTTCATTATGTTTACTTAATTAGATTAATTCCCCCTGTATGTAATTAATCTACCATTATTGCTGCCATCCCACCACCGCCATGTGGACACTGTCCTTACCCTGCTGAGGTTCTATACTCTGCAATGGCTCATCATCCTCTTACCCCCATTTAGACTCCCTTGTGACCTTCTTCAGACTCTTAACATTCTGGATCAGGCTGCATGCAGCTCCTTCCCCACCATCTCCCATGCTGCATGGAAGTCTACTTTGCTTGGCTCCACCTAAGGCTTTTAGACTGAACAATTCAAGAAGGATGGAAGGAAAGGCTCTTAGACTGAACTATTCAAGAAGCATGGAAGGAAGAAAGGGAGGCTTACATTTTTGTGGCTTTCTCTTTACAGCAGATTATTTTCATTGTATAGGGTGTGATGAGTAAAGCAGCCTACTTAGATAGGGATGGTGGGTAACGTGGCAACTGTAATAAATCCTGTTCTCCTGTTACCCAGTCTTTTCATCCTAACTATTCCAAATGTTGATATTTTCATTAGAAAACATTAATGTGATTTTTAAGGAACTGTATATAAGTACTAGCAGATACCCATGGATGACACAGTATATGATGGCTAAAGGCATCCTGCTGTAAGCTTTGTATGTCAGAAAGTATGGGCAGATGGTGAAACTCCCACCTCATGTGTTCATAACACACATAGTAATATTGAAATTTCCTACCAGCCTCGTGATCAATTATATTTAGAAAATAGAGCAAAATACTACATCAGTATTGATGTAGTATCTATCTTTTGTAGAGAGATAGGAATAGTCTTACATGTATGTGCTTGTGTGTACATGTCTATAAATGAGGTATCAGAAAATGAGAAAGATCATTGTTAACTATTGTGAGTAAACATTTTATTAAATATTTTAAAAGTGATTGTTGGGGGCACCTAGGTGGCTCAGTTAAGCATCCAACTCTTGGTTTTGGCTCATGTTGTGATCTCAGGGTTGTGAGATTGAGCCCAATGTTGGCCTCTGTGCTCAGTGGGGAGTCTACTGGAGATTCTCTCTCTCCCTCTCCCTTTGCCTCTCCCCACTGCTCATGCATGCATGTGCACTCGCTCTTTCTCTCAAAATAAATTAAATCTCTTTAAAAAAAAGAGATTGTTGGAAAACATCATATCTAATTCATTTGTATCAGTCTTAGCATCTAGCTCAGCACTCTTGTACACTTTAGGTTTTGAATAAATATTGGTTGAAAGAATGAATGGATGATAAAGTTTGAACGTGTCTAATAAAGACTTGGTGAATTTTCCACTGTAGTTTTAAGCAAAGTATCATGATCTCTGTCCATAGGGCTAGTTGTGTACCTGTGTAAGAATTAATGGAGATGAAGGGTCTTGAGTTCTGATGTTAAGGGTTTTAAAAAAATCTTTATTAAGATATATTTGACACAATAAACTTCACAAAGTTAAGGTGTAGAATTTGGTAAGTTTTGACACGCAGACATCCATGAAGCTGTCACCATAACAAGGCAATGAATATATCCAACAGCTCCAAAAGTTTCCATATGCTCCTTGGTAATCCCTCCTTCTTTTCCCATCTCCAAGCAAATGCTCATATGGTTTTTATCACCATAGATTAGTTTGAATTTTCTAGAATTTTGTGTAAATAGAATTGTATAATATGTGTTCTTTTTTGTCTGCCTTCTATATCTCAAGATAATTATTTTGAGATTCGTCCATGTTGTGTGTATCAGTAGTTTATTCCTTTTTGTTATTAAGTGGGATTGCATTGTATGGAAATCTTGCAGTACATATACTTACAATGTGATCTAGCCATTGTACTCCTAGATAATTATCCAGAAGTGAAAGTATGTGTCCAAATAAAGATTTATATACAGATGTTCATAAGATCTTTATTTGTATTAGTCAAAAACTGGAAACAATACAAATGTCCATCAGTAATTGATCCCTCTATAAGGGATCCCTCTGTAAGGGATCTAGAATGAATTAAGAAATACTCCCTTTTCAGTTTTCTGGAAGAGATTGTATTGAATTGGTATTCTTTCTTCTTTATGTGTTTGTTAAAATTCATAGTGAAGCCATCTGAGTCTGAAATTCTTTTTGTAGGAATATTTTTAACTAAAATTATGTTTCTTTACATAAAGGACTATTTAGGTTATCTGTTTCTACCTGAGTGAGCTTTGGTAATTTGTATCTTTCAAGGAATTTATCCATTTTATGTCAGTGGTAAAATTATATTCTGTAAAATGTATCCTGTTATACTGTATGTTAAATAGGTCAAATTTTTTGAGTGTTCTGTATCCTTACTTATTTTGTTTTTTCTTTTTTTTTTTTTTTTTAAGATTTTATTTATTTGTTTGACAGAGAGAGACACAGCAAGAGAGGGAACACAAGCAGGGGGAGTGGGAGAGGGAGAAGCAGGCTTCCCACGGAGCAGGGAGCCCAGTGCAGGGCTCGATCCCAGGACCTGGGTTCATGACCTGAGCCGAAGGCAGACGCTTAACGACTGAGCTACCCAGGCGCCCCTGTTTTTTCTTTTTTTTTTAAAAAAATTTATTTATTTATTTGAGAGAGAATGAGTGGGGGGGAGGGGCAGAGAAAGAGAGAGAGAGAGAAGCAGGCTCCCCACTGAGTAGAGAGCCTGATGTGGGACTTGATCCCAGGACCCGGAGGTCATGACCTGAGTTGAAGGCACACGCTTAACCGACTGAGCCACCCAGGGCTAAATCCCATGACCCTGAGATCATGCTCTGAGCCAAAATCAAGAGTCAGATACTTAGCCAGCTGAGCCACCCAGGCGCCCCTTAGCTTGCTTGCTTGCTTTTTTTTTTTTTTTTTAAGATTTTATTTATTTATTTGACACAGAGAGAGAGAGAGTATACAAGTAGGGGGAGCGACAGGCAGAGGGAGAGGGAGAAGTAGGCTCCCCAGTGGGCAGAGAGCCCAACCTGGGGCTGGATCCCAGGACCCTGGGATCATGAACTTAGCTGAAGGCAGACGCTTAACCAACTGAGCCACCCAGGCACCCACCTCTCCTAGCTTTCTTTTGAATACTGTTAGCACGGTGCATCTTTTCTCTGTTTGCTTTTTGTATTTTAACATATTTTACATTTTTATATTTAAAGGGAGTTCCCTGTAGACAACATGAAGTTGGGTCTTGCCTTTTTTTTTTTTTTTTTAATCAAATATGACAGTCTTTACCTTTTAATTGGGGTGTTTGGACTATTTTTAATTTACATTAATTACTTATTGCTGAGCTTAAATCTACTATCTTACTCTCTCAGTTTGTTACATTTGTTTTTTGTTCCCCCTTTCCTCTTTATCTGCATAATTTTAGATTTTTTTTTAAAGATTTTATTTATTCGCGAGAGACAGAGAGGCAGAGGCAGAGGGAGAAGCAGGCTCCCCGAGAAGCAGGGAGCCCAATGCGGGACTCGATCCCAGGAACCTGGGATCATGACCTGAGCCGAAGGCAGATGCTTAACCGACTGAGTCACCCAGGCGTCCCTAATTTTAGATTTTATTTCCTTTGTTGTCTCTATTAGCTTTTAATTTTTTGTTTTGTCATTCTAGTGGTTGCTTTAGGGTTTATAATGTACATCTTAAAGTGACAGCATACCACTTCACATACAGTATAAGGACTTCACATCAGTGCACATTTTTCTCTTACCAACTTTTTGCTATTCTTATTATGTATTTTACTTCTCCATGTTACCAACCCTACAATATATTGTTCTTTTTGCTTTAAACAGTTGATTAACTTTTAAAGAAATTTAAATAATAGCAGTCTTTATTTTTGCCCACATAGTTACCATTTCTGAGGCTCTTCATTTTTTTCTGTATTTAGTATCATTTTCCTTATGCCTGAAGTATTTGCTTTTGCACTTCTTAATGGTGTATGTCTGCTGGTAATTGAACTCTTTCACCTTTTGTATGTCTAAAACCATCTTAATGTTATCTTAGTTTTCGAAAGGGAGTTTTGCTGAGTATGGAATCTAGTTTGAGGTTTTTTTTTTTTTTTTAATTCTTTATAAAGATGTTGCTCCATGTCTTCTGGCTTACATTGTGTTTGTTCTCTTTTATGTAATATGGCTTTTTCTCGGCTGCTTTTTTTTTAAAGATTTTATTTTATTTATTTGTTTGACAGAGAGAGACACAGCGAGAGAGAGAACACAAGCAGGGGGAGTGGGAGAGAGAGAAGCAGGCTTCCCGCGGAGCAGGGAGCCCGATGCGGGGCTCGATCCCAGGACTCTGGGATCATGACCTGAGCCGAAGGCAGACGCTTAACGACTGAGCCACCCAGGCGCCCCTTCTCGGCTGCTTTTAAGAGTTCCTCTTTTTTACTGCTATAAGCAATTTGATTATGATGTATCTTGGTATAGTTTTCCTTGTCCTTCTTATCCTTAGGATTTGTTGAGAGTTTTGGATCTGGGTTTGTAGTGTTCATCAAATTTTTCAGTCATTAATTTTTTTAAAAAATTTGTCTTCCTCCACTATTCTTCTTGGACTGCAGTTACATGTATATTGAGCCTGGTGAAGTTGTCTCATCAATAACTGAGGTTTTGTTTGTTTCTGTTTTCATTTTCATATTATTTCTTTCTCATTTTGAATTATTTCCTATCCAAATATCCATAGACATTTAGTATATCTTCAGGTACTAATCTTTTCTTCTTTATTATCTAATCTGTTCATCCATCAAGAAATTTTTATTTTTCATTTCAAGTATTGTAGTTTTCATCTCTAAACTTTCCATTTGGGTCTTTAAAAAATTTTCCATGTCTCTATTTAACATGTTCAATCTTTTCTCTAGCTTTTGAACATATGAATTACAGTTGTAATATGTTTTACTGGCCCTGTACTAATTGTATCATCTCTATTAATTTTGGGTCAGTTTTGATTGATTGATCTCCTTCTCTTCTCTTCTCTCCTCTCCCTCTCCCTCCCTCTCTTTTTTTTCCCCCTCTTTTCTATCCATCCTCATCACCACTGACTTCCCAGGCTCATGTTGATTAATTGATTTTGCCGTTCATTTTATATTCTATTTCCTGCTTCTTTGCATGTGTGGTAATTTTTGATTGGATGCCAGGCATTGTTAATTTTGCCTTATTGTTTGTTGGGTATGTTTTTAGTTCTATAAATATTCTTGAGATTTATTCTGAGATATAGTTATAGTACTTGGAAAAATTTTGATCCTTTGACATCTTGCGTTTAAGCTTTGTAAGGCTGAATTAGAATGTCATTTAGTCTAGGGTTATTTTTTATCTACTACTGAAACAAAGCTCTTCTCAATACTTTGTGTATGGTCCATGGGTTATGGGCCATACTCTGTCTGTGAGGAATAGTCATTATTCTTGGCCCTGTGCAATCTCTGCTTATTTTTTCTTCTAGTCCTTTTGAATGGTTCTTTTTCTGGCTTTTGGTAGTTTCCTCCAATGATTCACTGATCAGTATACAACTGAAAACTTGAGTGTGACCCTCTCCAGATCTCTGGAGTTTTCTGTATGCAGCTTTCTCTTCTCCAATACTACATGCTGAGAACTCTAGCACTTGTGGTTTCTCTGGACTCCCAACTTTTCTTTTCAATTCAGGGAGACCACCTTACTCTGTTGGGATCCCTCTCCCTTTGCAGCAGCCTGGAAGCTTTCTCCAGACAATAAGGCCGGAGCAGTCATAGGGCTCACCTCATGTGTTTTACTGTTGTTTCTTGCCTGATAGCCAGTGTTTTGAGAACCATTGTTTCATATGTTTTCTTAGGTTTTTCTAGTTGTTTCAGTTGGGAGGGTAAATACAGTCTATATTACTCTGTCTTGGCCAGAAGTGGAAAAAGGTAGGCTGTTTCTAAGGATTTTGATGTCCTATAGAACATTTTAGTGACTTTAGGGTAAAAAAAAAAAAAAAAAAGACTTTACACTCCTTTCTTGTGGAAGATGTGGACCTTACCTTTCTACCCGTGTCGTTTTCTCTGTTTCCCTTTGTTCCCATTCAAATTTGAACTGAAACAAATTTATGGAAAGCCTACTATGGGCCAAACACAGTAGAATGGGGATTTAAAAGATGAGTAGGATATCATCCTTTTCCACAGAGAACTCAGAGCTTAGAGCTGCTTAGAGAGGTTAATAGAATATCCTCTAAATCACAGCTCTTAAATTGGTAGAACTGAGTTTGAACCAGATCTTTTGGTTTCCAGTTGAGTATCTTTTTACTGTAGCAAAGTGTCCTTATATAATCCTGTACACATACATATTCAGCCATAAAAACATACATATATCTGTATACATACATATATGCAGACATACATACACACATGCATACTCTGTAGAATTCAGGAGGCCTCATGAATATATAGTCTAAACACTATAAGACTGTAAAATCTCACCCTATTCAGATTGGTTTTTGCTTATCAGTGACTAAAAGACTTGTGAGGCGAGGCATTTATGAGTGTGTGAGACTGGTAATAAACTACAGGTCCAATGGGATGAAGAGGGAGGAAAAAGGAGAGTTGTGCTCATTTATTTTTTTGGAACAGACTTCAAGAGTTATAAGTGGTAATATGCTGGTAGAAGCATGTCTTTGGAGACACTGCAGTAACTTTGATTTATGTCCAATTAAAACTGCAACAGAACTGCCAATCTAGAAGGAGTTCTGTATTTGCTCATTTTCTTCAGATAATGGGCCAAATGGAGAAATTTGTTAAGGCAATTCTGAAACATACTAAAATCCAAAATGAGCAAAGTTAATCACATGTATTGGCAATAGGAGGTTCTATGAAAACCTTTCAGTTTCTGGAAGCAACTTTTTTACTTTCTGATACCAGCAATAAGACCGTTTGTCTGAGTATAGATGTAGCATGCAGATGTGACCAAGAGGACAACAAGGCAGTGTGGCGTAGAGGAAGAAGTGAACCAGAATCTTGGGCTTTGGTCTTGGCTTTCTGACTGGTGTAGCCTGACTGAGATTTTGGGGCAAGTCACTTACACTAACTGGGGTTTCATTTTCATATTTAAAATGAGAACATTGATTTAAAAGACCTCTAAAATAACTCTTAATACTAACATTATCATAGTCCTTTGACTACAAAGAGGACCTTAACCGACAATGAGTCAATTACCTAATTATTTCCGGAACTAACAACAGTTTTAAAAATTGCTTTATTATATCATCATGTTTTACTTTTTACTTAAAAGGTCATTATCCAGCCTGCTTGCCCATCTGATTCACAGAAATTTGGCCTAGATTACTTTTGATGATTCCTAAAATATCAAGTCCTCCAGCAAAGATAGAGATTTGCCATTGTTGAAGATATTCAGAGACTGTACAAGTTTTGTAGGCAACTCCCAAGAGTGCTTTGGACAGTGGCATTCTTGCTGGAATAAGTGTATAAGCTTTAAGAGGATAATAATAATTAGGATCATAGCTAATATTTCAGTACTTTTCAAATGATAAAATCATAGATGCTTTATAAGTCTTTAATCCTCAGAATAAACCTTTGAAGAATGTACCATTTTTATCATCATTTTCCAGATGAGGCACAGAAGGTTAAGTAACCTGCACAAGGTCACATAGTTACTAAACAACAGAGCTGGGATTTGAACCACCACTGGCACCACAGCCTATTCTCTTCACTAGTACACTGTGCTACACATTATATTAATAAGATCCAAGTGTATCAGATTGTCTATTGTATTTCCATAAATGGACAATATTCATTAATTATAAAAATTGTGCCTTAAAAAATCATGACTTTATGATATATTTTTTCATTCTTATAGATAATTACCATTTTAATTATTGTAGATTCTGATCAAGAGGCTTCAAGAATGATTTATTAGGTATTATTTTTAAAAAAAGCAGCTCACGGGAGCCTGGGTGGCTCAGTTGGTTAAGCGACTGCCTTCTGCTCAGGTCATGATCCTGGAGTCCCGGGATCGAGTCCCGCATCGGGCTCCCTGCTCGGCAGGGAGTCTGCTTCTCCCTCTGACCTTCCCCCCTCATGTGCTCTCTCTCTCTCTCTCATTCTCTCTCTCTCAAATAAATAAAATCTTAAAAAAAAAAAAAGGCAGCTCAGGTGATTCTGATGAATACCCTGATAATGAATTATTGGGTAGTCTCTGGATTGTCTGTCAGTCTGAACTGTTTGTTACCATTCATTTAACAAAATGAGTTTGCACCAAAAGTTTTCAGCTATGTCATCAGGCATACATTTTAATTCAGCTGACATTTTTTTTGTAGGAAGTTTTGCTCAATGAAGAAAACATCATTCATGGATTTATTTTCAGGAGTAAACTCCATAAAAATGCTTTTCTCACTTTACTTTTGTTATCTGTGTATACCCAAGAATATGATGGAAACCAACTCTTTCTGTTCAGATTTTTGCTGTTGTTGTTGTATATACTTTCCATATCTTTATTGTTAGTTTCCCTGAAAATTAGAACTTCTCTGGGAACATCTGACAAGACCTAAAAAAAACAAAATAAAACAAAAAAACAAAACCTTAAATGTGTCATCTCTTCAATAAAGCCTCCTTTAAAAGTTACTCATTACTATCACTGCATCTGTCATCTCCTCCCTCCAACCTGATATTGGTTTTTTTGGTCCAGAGTTAACATTAAAATTAAGGAAATGTCATTTTCCACCATTGAGTAATCTAAAAATCTTCCATTTTACACTAAAAGTCATAGTCCACGAGAATTTCACATTGCTAGAACCTCAGAACCAAGTGGAAAGTCATTATGAACCCTTGCATTGTTCTATCTGATGACCACAAGCCTGAAAATTCAGAATCCTAGAAACTGTGGCCTCTGTCTGTACCCATGTAATTTCTCAAAAGGAGATGGGGGGGGGGTAAGGCTTGATCATAAAAGATCAGAATAGTGAAAACAAATGGACTTATTGTGGTAATCTTTCTGCAGTATATGCAAATATCAAATCATTATGTTGTACACCTAAAACTAATATAATGTTATGTCAGTTATACCTCAGTTTTAAAAAAGATTTAATCAAGCTTAACAATTTCCTTTTAAATACCATTCTCATGAAAGCCAATTAGTTGAAGGATATTGTTTAAATTACAATTTCAAAATTGATTTTAAAAACCATATAGTATATATGAAACACTTGCAAAGTGTACAACCCTTTGTTAGATACAGTGGGGGAGAGAACACAAGAGAAGAAGGCAAGAGGCTTACTGTCTATCTAGTTGAATAAGATTTAGTACTTGGAAAAATTAGTGTCAAGACAAACATAATCAAGTGCTAAACTTTGTGGTACATACGGGATTTGAATGAAAGAATATATAAGATACTTAGTATCCTTATTTTCGTGAGCATTAAAACAGACTTAGGAAAGAAGAAGCCGGTGTGATTTTTCTGAAGTCTTCAAAGGGAAGGAATAAAGAAAGCTCTTTGATTAGAAGAGTTTTGAGGGTCTGTAAAGAGGTATAAGACCATACAGTAAGAATAGAGAAGGAGGTAAATAGACTAGGAAGATTATACAGGAGCAGAAGAATCATCTTGAAATTATACAAATGGCAGAACAGAGTGAAATTCACATTGAGAAGTGTTAATTTTGTGGGAGAGGCTGTATGGAGGCAGTGGATTATTGTTTTTTTTTTAAAGATTTTATTTATTTATTTGTCAGAGAGAGAGAGAGAGAGCACAAGCAGGGAGAGTGGCAGGCAGAGGGAGAGGGAGAAGCAGACTCCCTGCTGAGCAGGGGGCCCAATGTGGGACTCGATCCCAGGACGGGGATCATGACCCAAGCCGAAGGCAGACGCTTAACTGACTGAGCCACCCAGGTGCCCGGCAGTGGATTATTTTTAAAGTGGCCTGAGAGTGATGAGATTTAATCAGTATTTTCAGAATGAATATATACTAGTTCAACTACATTCCTCTTGCCCCATCTTTCTCATGATCAAAGATTAAAATTTATAAGCTAGTTAACCAGGGTTAAAGATGCAAGATCTATGACTGTGAGCCAAGCAAAGCCAAACAGTGCATTGGTGCAAATATATTTTTTACCGCATTGGTACCATGGTTTCACCAATTGAAACAATTAGTCTGTTTGGTATATCATATAAAGTTAATGGAAGAGGCATTCTAGATTATGCATCCTGGTCTTGAATATGGTTACTTTACTGAAGTCTTTTAATAGTTTTTAACTGACTCTCTTGGGTATATTATGTAGGTAATTATATCTTTTGCAAATGGTTACAGTTTTGTCTCTTATTTTCTAAGTGTATACCTCTTATTTCTTATAACTTACTACAATTGACTAAGTCTTCCACAATGAGTATTCTATCATAACATATCAAATCATCCCCAAACTTAGTAGTTTAAGACAATTTATTATCCTCAGATCCTCACAGTTCTCTGGGATGACTTGAGCATAGCCTGGGTGGTTTTTACGTGGGGCAGTTGCAGTCAAATGGCAACAGTGGGTGGGGTCATCTGAAGGGTTGGACATATGCATATTTCTTCACTGACATGTTTGGTGCCTTAGCTGGGATGGCTGGAACAGTGGAGAGTGGCCAGCTCTATCTCTGTCTTTAACTTTAAGCAACTTCTCCACACGGCCAGCTTGGGCTTCCTCACATATGGCATTCTCAGGGTAGTCAGATTCCTTACTTGGAAGCTGGTTTCTCCTAGGATGAGTGTTGAGAGAGAGGAAGTCGAAGTTTGTAGGCCAATTAAGGGCTATGCCTAGAACTAGCACAGGGTTACTTCTGCCATACTGTATTTGTCAAAACAGTCATAGGGCCTGCCTAGATTCAAGGAATAGAGAAATACATTCCACCTCTTGGTGGAGAAATATTAAGACAACATTGCAGAAAACCAGGTAGGGTGGGAGGTATTTTTGTGGTCATACACAGAAAATTTAATTTGCCACAGAGGATATCCTTCATATTCTGACAGTTGACCATTGAGTATCATGTATGTTAGATTTTTCTGATAGGTTCCTTTTATCAAGTAAGACTATTTCAGGGCACCTGGGTGGCTTAGTCGGTTAAGTGTCCAACTCCTGATTTTGCTCAGATCATGATCTCAGAGTCACAGGATCAAGCCCCGCATTGGGCTCTGCACTCAGCACGGAGCCTGCTTGAGATTCTCTCTCTCCTTATCCCTCTGCCCCTCCCCGCACTCGTGCAAGTGCATGTGCTCTCTCTTTTTCTCTCTCTCTCAAATAAATAAAGTCTTAAAAGAATGTTTCTGTGCCTAGTATAACTAAGGATTTTACTCAGTAACAAGTCTAATTTTTCTTCTGTTAATATAGCAACTACACAGACTTGATATTAAACCTTCTGTATAATCATGGGATAAATTTTGTTTGCTTATGATATATTTTTTAAATAGGTTAGATTTAGGTTAGATTTGCTAATGTTTTATTTAGTATTTTGCAATTCTTTATGAATGAGGCAGGCATATAGCTTTATTTTTTGTATGTTCTTCTTATCCAAATCAAAACTAGTAAGAGCTACCACAGCCTAAAATGAATTGAGAGGCTCTCTGTATTTTCGCATGATTTGAAACAGTTTATATAATTTAGATTTAGGTGCTAGTTCTCACCCATAAACCCATCAGGGCCTACGAACCCTGCACCTCCTTTTGGTTACCTTTCCAATTTCTTTGTGGTTATTCATCTATTCAGGTTTCAACCTCTTGTTGAGGCAACTTGGTAATTTATAGTTTTCTAGAAAATCATTTACTTTTGCTGGGTTTTTTAGTTTATTGGCATAAAGTTGTATATAGTATTCCTTTTAATTTTTAAAATCTTGCCCTTAGTGTAGTTTGTCTCCTTTCTTGTTTCTAATTCTGAGGTACTTTTGTATGTACTTCCTCAAGTATGTTTATTGTACAACGAATATATTTTAAATTAAACTTGCATTTTAGCACATGGATGGTATCATGAAAAAATCTGGGAATGATTTAGGCCTGCTTTTATGCCAAATGTGGTTCTTCTTGCCTGAAATGAGTTATTCAAGACGTAAATTAGAAATCTGAAGAGTTGATTATTGTTCTGTAACTGTTGCTTCATCAGTGTTGTTTGTTTTTGAGGATACATCTTAGTTAGACCTGACACACTCATTATCACATGCTTTCACACCACCTAACTCTCCTCAGTAGAACTTTCCCACCCACCATGCTACCATTTACTTTTCCATGAGAGTGTTAATTTCATAAGTAGTAATAGTGTTCTGTCTTATTTGATGCCATTGCCATGAGACGATGTGTTCTCAACTATGTGTATGGTCTAGACGGAGGAATGTAGAAGTAGGCTTTAGGGTAGATTTCTGGTCTTTTGGGAAGCTATCATATTTAATAAACCCATCAACAAGTATTTGAGTGATTCCCATGTGTCCAAAACTGCTGTAGGTGCTGTGGAAATGCAAAAGATTTCTCAGGCATTTAAAGTCCACAGTAATTTGGCTCTGATTAACCTTCCCAGACTACCTCTCATGACATTGCTCTCATTTACTCTTTGCTTTAGCACACCACCCACTTCCTGTTCTGAATATGCAATGCACTCTGCTCCTTTAATGATTTTGAAAAGCTATTCCCAATACTCGAAATGGCTATTCTCTTGCATACAGTTGTCCTACCTACCTTTCCTTCAAATTGAAGCTTAAATCCTTTCCCCTTTAGTGAACAATTCACGAGAACAAGTTATCTCAGACTATGTTTCCATTTTGAAAGGATAATTAGATTTGTAGATCCAGACAATAACTCTAGCAAGGTGTGTGACAATCTGTAATGAAACCTTTAGGAGCAAAGTGAAGAAGTATAAGCTAGATGATAGTACAAATAGGGAGATTTGTAACCACTTATTATCAGTCTAGAGGGAAATTTCTAATGGCATGATATAGGGCTCTGTTTTTGATCTAGTCTTGATCAGCATGTCCATTCATTCAGTTATTTACTTGCCAAATGTTCATTGAGTACTACATGTTGGGAACTGTGCGGTATGCTGGGGATATAATGGTGAACTAGGGAGATGTACTTCCCTTTATGATATTACAATCTAAGCATTTGAACGAAGATATAGAAAACATATGCAAAGTTAAAAATTTAGAAAGCTAATGCAATGTTAATGTGGAGCTTATAGAAATGGTGATTGCATTGTGTAACAGAGTCAGTATATAAGATATCTGAGGGCTGGAAAGTAGACTATATATATTCAGCCCATCTTAAATTCCAAGGTGAAATTTAATTGGGATAAGGATATAGCCTTATACTTGAGTCCCAAAACCAACTGTATGAGAAGAGGAAGGCATGACATATGGGCACAGCCTGAGCAAAAAAAGATGTAGAACCTTAAGTCAGTAGTCAGATCAGTGTTAATAATCAGTGGAATGTGACTGCTAGAAAAATTCAGACTATGTTGATAGGCATTTAATATCTAGAATGAGAAATGATAGACCTTTGTTCCAGGAAGACATATCTGAATTCCTAGGTTCCTTTATAAAAATCATTCTTTAAAAGGGAATTTGACAATTAGAAATTTGTATTCTAATAATATGTGATTTACAAACTTTAAAAAAGTATTCTCAAGGTAGTTTTCCAGGAGTTTTTCTATGCTTGGTACACTTAGAAGAAAACATGAGTAAATTTATCAGTCAACATTTCATACAATCTAGGAGAAACAGAATCAGAAGAAATCTTAAAATAGTCATCTGTTACTTATTGAGTGTCTACTATGCTTTGAGGGTTTAAGTGTCTGCTGTGCTTTTGGGCTCCTCCCTATTCCTGAGGGAAGGAAGAGAAGTAATATGTATTGAAGGTCTGTAGCAGGTACTATGACGAAGCTCATATGAGGAGCAACAAACACTAATAAGATATAGGTCTGTGTTTTCAAGGCGTATGGAATCCAGTGCTGGAGGGAAAGACAGTAAGCAGATTATTACAACATGATCTGAACTCTAGATAGAGCCATGCTTCCAGGGTTAATGAAGAAGACCACAACTCAGATAAGGGTATAGCCTTACCAAATATTAACTACTAAATATTCCTGGACTTTTACCTGAGTTTTTCCTCTTCTAGAGGAATTTCTGGGTCTGTTCTGTACTGGGAGGAAGGAAGGAGACAGATATCTTTCTCTTCTTGCAAAGCTACTCATTCCATCAGATTTGGATCCCTCCCTTACGACCTCACTGTTAACCTTAATTACCTCCTAAAAGCCCAGTCCCCAAATACTGTCACTTTGGGGGTTAGGGCTTCAACATATAAATTTTATGTGGACAAAATTCAGTCTATAGTATCAGATTATCTCCCTTTTGATTAACTCAAAGTCAGTGGATTTAGGACTTTAATTATATCCTCCAAATACCTTCACCTTATAAAGTAGCATAATCTTGGGAGTAATGTCCTTTCATATTCACAAGTCCTGCTAACTTGCAAGAGGAGGGGATTATACAGGGCAAGTATACCAGGGGGTGGGAATCTTGGGGGCATCTTAGAATTCTGCCTACTGCAAAGATAGTAGGGTAGAAGAAAGCAGTAGCAGAGTTAGATCAGGTATGAGGGCTATTGTGAGTAGGTGGTAGAAAAAGTACACAACAACCTGGTATGGTAGGAGCCTTAAACTGGGACCTGGGTATTTGGAAGGTTCAGCCAAACAATATATCTGAGAAAAAAAGCACTTTGGAAACTAAAAATTCATTTAACATGTAAAGTATTACTGATATTGAGGTTTGTTGGGGAGATGATGGCAAGATTAGTTTAGGAATAAAAAAAAAAAAAGATTAGTTTAGGAATGATAGGTTTGTGGGTAGAAGATAGGTAACAGTGAAAACCCATGGGCTTTGGACTTAGACAAACGTGGTTTTGAATTCTGATTCTGGCACTTACTAGCTTCTTACGTGTAGAATGAGAATGATAATGTATGTTTATGGATTGTTATGAAGGTTAAATGGAATTTTACATTTCAAGTTTTTAGCCCAGTGCCTGGCAGCATAGTAAGCACTAAATAAATGTTTATTCATTCAATTATTTATTAAATATATAAATATGTACTATGTGCCAGATGTTCATTTTGGCCCCAGGGTTTTAATAAATATTAAATATTGTGCCTGAGCTAGATTTTATTTGACTTTGAATTTCCAGGCTAAAACAGTTGAGTTTTAATCTGTATGTAAATAGCCACATTATATATTCCATAATATGGAATGTTTTCAAGCAAAGAATAACATCTAATCATAGAATTTTAGAATTTGTGATCATATGGCCCTGGTTTTTCTGTGTAAAGAGCTCTAATGTGCCTGTAGTCAGCCTAGTGTTTGATACACTAGAGAGTTGGAAGGTCTCCTGGACTCCATTTCATTGTTTTGATTTTTTTATAGTACACCATTAAAATGTGTGTTTGGGGAAGAATATTCTCATGGCAGTGTTCCAAATGGATTGAGGAGGGCAGAGATTAGAAAGAGGGAGGGAGGCCTTTTTTTTTTTTTAAAGTAGACTCCGCCCAGCGTGGAGCCCAATGCAGGGCCTGAGCTAAAGACCCTGAGATCAAGATCCGAGCTAGCTGAGATCTAGAGTCGGACGCTTAACCAGCTGAGCCACCCAGGAGCCCTTTTTTTAATTGCAAGCTGGGGTGCTTGTAGTGGGAATAATGAAAAGGAAATGATGGAGATAAGAGCATTGGGGAAGAAGAATCAACAGATTTAGGTACTGAATAGGAGAGAGGAGAGGGAGGGAAAAGACTAGTGTAATGTGATATTGCTGCCAGTTAACACTTCCAGAGCACTGTGGTGATTCATGACTATCATGGTGTCTAGATCTTTATCACTGATGGAAGGTGTGATAAACATGACTAGAAGTAGTAGAAGTACATATATGTTAACTCTCTCTAGGTGTATTACATAATGATAGGAGCTATATAGACAAACACTAGCTGTTAGAGAACCTAGAATATCTAAAACGTTTTGTGTCTGTAGAGATGAAGAAAGGAAAAGTGGTCAGGTATAGCTGCATTAGACAGCACTAATCTTTTAAGTTACAAGTTTGTAGATTGTAATATTTCTAGTTGTCTCCAAGGGAATTAATCATAGATATGTATCAAAGCATCTGTAATTACAATGTAAATGAGAACTGGTTTATCTCTGTTAGTCTGTGAGAAGAGAAACATGGAGTACTGGATGGACCTTATTGCTAGTTGAGGCAAAGTCTTCAGTCTTTATATCCTGTTTCTCGTCTTTCACTCACAAGATTGTTGACAGGTTGTAACATGCATGATGATGTAGGTGATATCAGACTATGGATATAGCTCGATAAGGCAGGCGTTCTGGAGACTCTTTGGGCAGATAAGCTACAACTAATACTGACCAAATGACAGGGTTACCTTTGGTACAAAGGAGAGAGTGGAATTGAGAAGAACAAGAGTAGAAACTGAGAAACCAGTCAGGAGGCTATTAGCTAGATGAAAGTTGATGGTGGGAGTGGACTTGGAGAAAGGTGAACAGATTCAAAACAGCTTTAATCAAGTTCTTGTTGCTAAATCTGTAGATTTAGGTTACTTGATGTTAGGACAGTGATCATTCTGTCTTGAGATGTTCTGTTCCTTTGACTGCTGTAACACCAACTCTCCCAGCTGTCCTTCTATTTCTCTGAATATTCTGGGTCAGAATTTTTTGCAGCTTTTAATTTTTTTTTCTAATCCTTTAAATATTGATGTTCCTCAGGATTCTGTTCTAGGCTCTGTTCTCTTTCATTCTCACAGTCTTCCAGAATGATCTCATTCACTTTCATAAGGTTAATAACCATCTGTGTGCTAATGATTGCCACATTTTTGTCTCCAGCCAAGATCAGTCTCCTAAGCTCCAGACCCTTATATTGAAATCATATTCAACACTTCCTCTTGGCTATTGCACAGGCACCTCAAACTGAAGGTAGAATTTTCTTTTCAAACTGCTCATTCTGTATTCCCCATCTCAATAAATAACATCACCATTTTCCTGATTCCCCAAGCTGTATACCAGCTATCATTTTTTCCCTTTTTTTCTTTGCAGTATAATTTATATACAATAAAATGCAGAGAATTTAAGTATACAGTCTGATGAATTTTGGACAAATATACACACCCATGTTGTCATCATTCAATCATGATATAGAATATATTTCATTTATCCAGAAAGTTTCCTTATACCCCTTTGCCAATCATTCTTACACCCTCAATCCCACCCCTGGCTGAGTTAAACCCTTTTCTTACTGCCTCTTCATTACTAGCTTTTCCTGTTCTTGAACCTCTTATAAATGGAATCACATGGTATACTCTTTTGGTTTCTGGCTTTTTTGTTCAACATACAGTTTTTGAAATTTATCCATGTTATTGTATAGATCAACAGTTTATTTTATTGCTGAGTGGTATTTCTGTGCATTTTCCTATTGATGAATGTTTGAGTTTCCACTTTTTGGCTGTTCTGAATAAAGCTGCTGGGGAGTATCCTTACAAAAGTCTTTTGTGGTCACATGCTTTTATTTCTTTTATTATACCTCAGAGTGGAACTACCTGCTCATATGATAGGTGTATATTTAATTTATTGGAAATTGCCAAACAGTTTTCCAACAGGTACACAATTTTATAGTCCTATTAGCAATGTTTGAAAGCTCCAGCTTTTCTATTCCTTGCCATCATTTGGTTATTGTCAGTTTTGTAAATTTGAGCAATTATAGTGGTTTGTACTGGAATATCATTTTGGTTTTAATTTTTAAATCTATCACGAATAGTGAAACACCATTTCATGTTTATTGGCCATTCTTATATCCTTTGTGAAGTGTTTGTTCAAATATTTTGATAACATTTATTGGGTTTGTATTTTTATTGTTGATTTGTAGGAATTCTTTGTGTATTATAGATACAAGTCCTTTGTCAGATTATACACACACACACACGACATTTTTTCCTACTCTCTGTCTTGATTTTTCATTTTTGCAATAATGCCTTTTAATAAGTAGAAGTTTCAAATTTTGCTAAAATATGTTACAGCAGCTTCTTATTTTATGGACAGTGCCTTTTGTTTCCTGTTTAGAGACTCTTTGCTTAACCCAAGGTCATGAGGTCATGAATATATTTTCCTACATGTTATTCTAGAAGCTGTGTTTTAGATTTTATATTTAGTTTTTGATCTATTTCAGTTTAACTTTTTGTGTATGATGTGTAGAGATTAAGGTTCATTTTTCCCCATGTCAATATCTAGTTATTTCAGTGTCATTTGCTGACAAAATTTTTCTTTCCCTAATCAAAAAATAAATTATTTTATATAATGGGTCTATTTCTGTAATCTGAATTCTGTTTCATTCATCTCTTTGTTTAGGCTTCTGTAACTACTGCTTTATAAACCCTAGCTTTGTGATAAGTCATAAAATCTGGTAGTGTAAGCTCCAACTTTGTTTTTCTTCAACATTTTCTTGGCTAGGACTTTTATATTTCTATATCAACTTTAGAATCAGCTTGCCAATTAAAAAAAAAGACTGCAAGAGTTTGGCTGGGATTGTTTTGACTCTAAATACATTTAGGGGAGACTTGACTTCTTAACAACACTGAGTCTTCCAACCCATGTAATTGTTACGTGTCTCCATTTGTTAGGGATTTTAAAATTTCTCTCAGCAATGTTTTATAGTTTTCAGTGCACAGGCCTTTCACATCTTTCATTAGAGTTACCTAGTTATTTGTTTATATGATATAAAAATAGCATTGGGTTTTTATATATTAATCTGGAATCTTGCAATCTAGCTAAACTTATAGTTTAATTACAGATTTTTTGGATTTTTATGTGTGCAATAAAGCATCTGTGAGTGACATTTTTGCTTCTTCCTGTCCTATATTTACGGTTTTTTAATTGCCTCATTGCAGTGGTTTGGACCTGGGTTACAGTGTTGAATTAGAGTGGTGAAAGTGGACACCTTTCCTTGCTCCTGATCTTAATATTAGATGTAGATTTTTTCATATAAGTCCCTCTTTTGTATTAGCTGTAGATTTTTTAAAAATAAATTCTTCACCAGAGGAAGCTCTCCTTTTTCCTCAGTTTGTCAAAGGTTTTTTTGTTTTGCTTTTAATCACTAACAGGTGTTGAATTTTATCAAATGCTTTTTTGGGGGGCATCTTTTGAGATAGCCATATTTTTCTTCATTATTTTGTCATTATTGATTTTCAAATGGTAAACTAACCTTGTACTCCTCAAATAAACCTATTTGAGCAAGATATGTATTACCCTTTTCATACATTGTTGGATTTGATTTGCTAACATTTTCTTAATGATTTTTGCATTTATATTCATGTGTGATATTTGTCTTTTCTTGTCATGTTTTTGTCATGTTTTTGGTGTGAGGATTATACTGGTCTTATAAAACAAATTGAAAAGTGTTCCCTCTTCTTTGAAAGATTTTGTTAAAACTAGTATAACACCAGTGAAGCTCTCTGAACCTACAGTTTTCTACGTGAAAGTGGTTTTAATTACAAGTTTAGTTTCTTTAACGGATAATGGCGATTCAGATTTTCTAATTCATTTGTTTGTTTTGGAAACTTGGGATTTTTTAAGCAATTTGACTATGTCATCTAAGTTTTTAAATTTTTTGGCGTATTGCTCATAATTTCCCAGTAATTCCCTTTAAATGTCTATAAGATCTAGTGATGTCTTTGCTTGTGTTCCTGATGTTGGTAATTTGTTTTTGGGCATTATTCTTTATTTCTCCTTCTCTATCACTTTTCACATCTACACCATCCTTCCTGTTCCCATTTTAATTTAGAATGATGCCAAACTTTTCCTAGGGAGGCTGTAATAACCACACTTTCTGTTTACAATCTTTCTTCTGTGTCCCATTTACCATCTTTTAGGAAGAAAGATCTTTCTAAAGTGCAAATGTAATTGAATCTTTTCTAGCTTAAAACTTTGATAATTTACTAATTCCTTCAGGAAAAAAAAATATATATATATATGCTCCTTCCTATGAAATACAAAGTCATCAATGATAAGGTATCTGTTTGTCTCAATAGGTACCTGTCTTTTCTTATATTTACTTCTCCCTTATTATCTCTGCCCGCAGGCCATAAGGAAGTATACTGCCTTTCTAGGGATTCTTCACCTAAAAACAGAATGCAGCATTTCAGATGTGATATGATCAATACTAAGACAAAAATTGTCTCCTAACTTCTCCTTTACTGAGACAATTGTTAATATTTGATTGGTATGGTCTCAATATTTATTATTTATTTGACATAATACCTTTTATTCAGTAGATTTTTATATTCACAGCACTATCTCACCCCAAAACATTATTTTAAAGCCCAGTTTCCATTTTACTATTATCTCAAAGCATATTAAGTAATATGGATGTGTCTATTTGCTCCAATCAGAGTACCACCTATCAGACAGCTATTTGATCCCTCCTCCTCAAACCCATGATAATGAGTTTATTTCAGCTTGGCAGTGTTAGTGTTGGTATTTGACCTGCCATCAGATGACTAGATGATGTGTATTTCTTTGTAGTATCATTTCATAGTTTGCAAAATGAAGAAACATTCCTCTGAAACTGTCTAGCTGGTTTGGAAGTAAAGCAGTTGTTTCTTTTCTTGTCAGTCCTTCACCTCCTCACCCCCAGGGGAATCAGGATGCCCTACGTTATATTTAAAAGCCTAAACACATCAAACTTTTATTCTTCTGTTGGGTTTGAAAGGGGGACGTTATTAGCTCTGTCTTGATGTAGCAGGGGCTCTGAAAGTCTATTTGGATAACACTGAAGATTGGAGGAAATGTGACTCTGTCTGTGTGTTTTAAGCCCCTAAGGTAAGATCAGAAAGCGTCTGGGGCAGTGAGAGCCAAATAGTTGAAGTCATACATTAATTATGGTCATGAATCATTTTTATTTTTAAAGTCTTTACCATTTGACAAGGTTGTTTGCATAGTACCAGTGAGTTTCAGGCAGCATTTTCCCCCTTTTAAAGTAACAGGCTATTTTGTTGATTTCTCTTCTGAGTTGATAATGCCTATTATTATTATTAGAATTCTGATAACTTTTTCAGTAAAAATTTCATGTTTCCTTACTTAAGTGAGTGGTCTTTATTTGATTTTTGTTTTGAATATAGTATTTTAAAGTTATAAATATAGAAAACTATCACCATAATTATTGAGTAATTTTTAAAAATTGAGGTAAAATTTACATACAGTGAAATGCATAGATCTTAACTTTAAATTCTGCATATAACTATGTACCCATACCCCAATAAAGATATATAGGACATTTCCATCACCTCAGGGAGTTCCCTTTGTTCCCCCTGTTTTCTGCCAGTCAGTCCCACCCCACATAGACAACTAGCAACTCTTGATTTCTGTCCCCATGGATTGCTTTTACCTGTTCTTGAACTATGTATAAATGGAATCATACAGTATACTTTTTGTTTCTGGCTTTTTTCACTCAACATAATGTTTTAGAGATTCATTCATGTTGTTGTGTGATTCAATGTGTCTTCCTTTGTATTGATGAGTAGAATTTCATGATTATACCTCAGTTTGTTTATTAATTCTCCTGTTTGATAGACATTTGTGTTGTTTCTATGAACATTCTTCTACAGATCTTCTTGTGGACATATGTTTTTATATTTCTTTTTTTTTTTTTTAAGATTTTATTTATTTATTTGAGAGAGAGAGAGAATGAAAGAGAACACATGAGAGGGGGGAGGGTCAGAGGGAGAAGCAGACTCCCTGCTGAGCAGGGAGCCCGATGTGGGACTTGATCCAGGGACTCCAGGATCATGACCTGAGCCGAAGGCAGTCGCTTAACCAACTGAGCCACCCAGGCGCCCTATGTTTTTATATTTCTTGAGTAAATGCTTAGGAGTAGAAATACTGGGTCATAGGTTAGATGGATGTTTAACTTTATAAAAACTGTTTTCCAAATGATAGTACTCTTTTACACTTTTACCAGTAATGTGTACAAGTTCCAGTTCCACATCCTTGCAGTATTAGGTGTTGTCATTTTAATTTTAGCTATTCTAGCAGGTGTGACATGGTATCTCCTTATGATTTTAATTTGCATTTTCATGATGACCAAGATGTCGAGTACCTTTTGTTATACTTATTGGCCACTCTTATGTCACCTCTGTGAAGAATTTTACTTTTTTGCCCATTTTTAATTGGGTGGTCTTTTTGTTACTGATTTATAAGAGTTCTTTATATACTCCAGACACAGTCCTTTGTCAGATTGATGTTTTGCAAGTATTTTCTCCCAGTCTGTGGATTGCTTATCATTTTCTTTTTTTTTTTTTTTTTTTTAAAGATTTTATTTATTTATTTGAGAGAGGATGAGAGGAGAGAGAGAGCACATGAGAGGGGGGAGGGTCAGAGGGAGAAGCAGACTCCCCGCTGAGCAGGGAGCCCGATGCGGGACTCGATCCCGGGACTCCAGGATCATGACCTGAGCCGAAGGCAGTCGCTTAACCAACTGAGCCACCCAGGCGCCCTGCTTATCATTTTCTTAATGGCATCTTTAGATGAACAGACATTTTTTATTTTTGTGAGGTCCAATTTATCTATTTTTAATTTTATGGTTAGTGCTTTTCATGCCTTCTCTATGAAATCTTTACCTCCCCCGAGGTTTCAAGAGATTCTCTGTTTCTTCTACAAGTTTTATGATTTTAGGGTTTATGTTTACTGTGCTGTCCTTGAATTAATCTCATGTGCTGTGAGGTAGGGAATGAAATTAATTTTTCTTGCCTACATTTATCCAATGTTCCAGTACCATTTGTTTAGAAAACTTTCTTTTCTCCATTAATTTACCTAGGTTCCTTTGTCCAAAATCAATTGGCCATATATGTGTAGCTCTATTTATATAATCTTTACTCTGTTCCATTGATCTATGTTTTGATAGTTATGCTAGTACCATATTGTTTTGATTATGTAGTTTTATAAAAAAAAAGTTTATCTTGGTTTCTCTCTTCTAGATTCTTTGTTTTTCTGTATAAATTACAGTATCAGCTTCTTAATTTCTTTCAAAAAAATGAAAGCCTTTTGAGATTGGAATTGTGATTGTGGAACAATGACCCATATATAGAAATATAACAAATTTCTGTACATTGACCTTGTATCCTGTGACCTTATTAGTTTTAGTAGTTGTTTTGTAGATTACTAATGAAATTCATTTTCGGGGTGCCTGGGTGGCTCAGTCGTTAAGCGTCTACCTTCGGCTCAGGTCATGATCCCAGGGGTCTGGGATCGAGTCCCGCATCAGGCTCCCTGCTCGGCGGGGAGCCTGCTTCTCCCTCTCCTGCTCCCCCTGCTTGTGTTCCCTCTCTTGCTGTCTCTCTCTCTCTGTCAAATAAATAAATAAAAATCTTAAAAAAAAATATTTTAAAAAATTCATTTTCATTATATGAAAATCATGACATCTAAAAATAAAGACAATTTGTGTGTATGTATAAGAAATATATAATCTATATTTGAAGACCAAGAGACTAAGAAAAACACAAACCCATAATGAAAGCAAAAAAGAAAAATAGTTCTTAATTTTTTCAATGTTCCTTGTTTCTTTTTTTTTTTTTTAAAGATTTTATTTATTTATTTGACAGAGAGAGACATAGCGAGAGAGGGAACACAAGCAGGAGGAATAGGAGAGGGAGAAGCAGGCTTCCCCGCGGAGCAGGGAGCCCGATGTGGGGCTCGATCCCAGGGTCCTGGGATCACGACCTGAGCCGAAGGCAGACGCTTAACGACTGAGCCATTCAGGCGCCCTGCAGTGTTCCTTGTTTCAAAGTGGCTGTTGCTGCTGTAACTAGGATTATTGTTAATTCTTTTTTTTCTTTGTGTATCGCCATAACTAGTATTCAGCCTTGTTATCAGTGATGTTCTCCTGGTGACTTTAGCACTCCACTTAATTTCTCTGGGCCTCAGTTTTCACCTTTCTAACATGATAGGATTCAACCAGATTCTTTTCTATAAAAAAAAAAAAAATTATTTATCTATTTGAGAGAGAGACCATTGGGGGAGGGGCAGAGGGAGAGAATCTTCAAGCAGACTCCCTTCTGAGTGTGGAGCCTGACTGCGGGCTTCATCCCTTGACCCATGAGATCATGAGCTGAGCTGAAACCAAGAGCCAGGTGCTTAACCAAGTGAGCCACCCAGGAGCCTCTCAGATTATTTTTCTAAGGTGTCTTCCAGACTCCTGTGAGTTCGCCATTTTAACTCTCAATATATCAGAGGTGGGCAGGCAGGCAGGCATAGAAAGGGTGTTTTTAGGATCCATAGTAATCCCTGTTCATTTCATTATAAATATGCTAGGGAATTATGAAATGATCAGTTTGAGTTGATTACTAGTTCTGCATATCCTGGAAGGTTTGTCCTCATTTTGTTCCATTTATGTCTGTTGCTCTGTGTTAAGAGTTTATGGTTAACTCACTTAAATTTTTCTGCAACTTTTATTTCTAGGCTTCATAGAGCCCAGTGTGCAATTAAACAGACTCAGGTAACTGTTCAGAAAATTGGAAAGGAAATTGAAGAAAAGCTAAGGCTCACATCTACAAGCAATGAACTGGTAGGTTTTTAAATATATTTACTTATTTAGACTCTTTGATTTCTAAATGTGATCATCATATTCTTCTTATATTAATTTTTTTTCAAAAAGCTTTAGGTAGTTATTTTTTCTCTTAATGTTTTGCTGAGACTTATGTTGGCATTTAAATGTTGGAAAACACTTTCCTATTTCCTAATAATCTAACATGCAAAGTGCCTGCTTTTTGCTGCTAGATGAAACTTTAGATTACATACAGTTACTTAGAAAATAATTAAAAGTTATTTTATTAATGTCTTATCAATGTGAACTCTAGACATGAACTATATATTGAATAAGAAATAGCTGCCAGAAGGAAAAAAAATTTAGGGTCTAATCTCATTTTAAAACATGAATTTAGAGCTACCCTACAACCCTGCAATTGCACTACTGGATATTTACCCCAAAGATACAAATGTAGTGATCCAAAGGGACACATCCACCCCAATGTTTATAGCAGCAATGTCCACAATAGCCAAACTATGGAAAGAGCCTAGATGTCCATCAACAGGTGAATGGATAAAGAAGATGTGGTATATATATACAATGGAATATTATGCAGCCATCAAAAAAAAAAAGAAATCTTGCCATTTGCAATGACGTGGATGGAACTAGAGGGTATTATGCCAAGCGAAATAAGTCAATCAGAGAAAGACAAGTATCATATGATCTCACTGATATGAGGAATTTGAGAAAAAAGATAGAGGATCATAGGGGAAGGGAGGGAAAAATGAAACAAGATGAAACCGGAGAGGGAGACAAACCGTAAGAGACTTTTAATCTCAGGAAACAAACTGAGGGTTGCGGGAGTGGAGGGGGGTGGGAGGGATGGGTGGCTGGGTGATGGACATTGGGGAGGGTAGGTACTATGGTGAGCACTGTGAATTGTGTAAGACTGATGAATCACAGACCTGTACCCCTGAAACAAATAATGTATTATATGTTATAAAAAAAAGAAATAAAAGATGAATTTAAAATTATTGGAGTGAACTTAATAGGTTGGTTTATGGGCAGTGTTCTCTTTTGGGAAAGATGCCTTTAATTAGCATTTCCAAAGAAATAGAAATTCCAACCCAAATGGACAGATTTAAGATATTAGTATAATTTGGGGTTGCTTTATACTCTTTCTAGTGGAGAAAAAAAATATTAATTTTGGAATAAAGATTCTGCCTTTTTAAGCAGAACAGTAGGCATAACAAATAAATTGAACTTTTTTCAAAATGAAGCCACATGGCTTTTGATGAAATTTTTGTTATGGATTATGATAGTTAAAATATAATTCAAATCCTCAAATTAAGCCCTAACTATTTAAGTATTTATTTGTACAAACTCATTCTCATACATAGGCAGTATCTTCCAGTTGTCATTTATAGCACTATCAACTTAGGAGAAGACCTTTTTACCTCCAAACAAACATTCTGTATTATCTTGAAGATTTGCCCAAGATAGTAATTTAATAGATGAACTATGGAAACACAGTGCAGTTAACCACCAACACAGACTTCTTTCTCATGGCATTTGAAGTGAATGGATGATGATGTATTTAAACTATATAAAATTGCTGATTTTGACCCATAAATGGTAGTTTCATATAATTCAACCTGATGTTAAAATGGCTAGTGCTGTACCTGACACAGAGCGGGCATACAAAATATGGTAGCTACAATAACTGTAGTAGTAATGCTTATCCATATGACTTTGCTTGCCTATGGAAAATCTTCTGTTTTGGAGAAGCTGTTAAACCACCTCTTGTTTTTTTTTTTTTTTAATTTTATTATGTTATGTTAGTCACCACACAATACATCATTAGTTTTTGATGTAGTGATCCACGATCCATTGTTTTCGTATAACACCCAGTGCTCCATGCAGTACGTGCCCTCCTTAATACCCATCACCCGGCTAACCAATCCCCTCTCCCCCCTCCCCTCTAAAACCCTGTTTGTTTCTCAGGTCCATAGTCTCTCATGGTTCATCTCTCCCTCCAATTCCCCCCGCCCATTTTTCCCTTCCTTCTCTTAACCACATCTTGTTTTAACTCAGCCTCAGTAAAGGAAGAAAACCCAGACCACAAATATATTGGAAAAGGAGAAAAAGCAGCTAATTTTAAGCCTTTCTGTAGTGTACAGAAATGCCACATTTTTAGAACCTTTGTCCGAGGAGAAATTGCTAGGGTTTTTTATTTTCATCTCCCAAGGCAAGACTGGGAAATTACTTATTTCATTAAATGACAGCATATGTTTTGTCTCAGTATGGAAAAATGTATGTTTAATCCTATTTTTCTAAAATATAAGTGGTGACACACAGAGCAAGGTGATAGAATGTGTGAGTTTAAAGAGGTCAGGTTCAGAGGTTCACTGTGTGTTTTTACGCTGCCTGGTCAACATAGAAAAGAATCGTTGATTTTTGAACTGAAAGTGAACCTAGACATCATCTAGTTCCCATATAACTTCACTAAAACCAACCCTCCTCAGTATAGTCTGTCCCCTTCCCTGTTATATTTTTCTCCGTAGTATTTATTACCCTTTAACATGGCAGATATTTTACATATTTTATTTGTCTGTCTCTCTAAACTCTTTGTCCGTGTTTCTTCACTATTGTATTCACTAGTGTCTAGAAAGTGCTTAACACATAGTAGGTCCTCAATAAATATTGAGTTAGGAATGAATCTAGCATGTTAAATAACAAAATTCAACCATGTAAATTTGAATATCTACTTGGCTTTTTCAAATGATTCGTGAATCAATGGGGCGACACCTCTTCTAGCAAGTAGAGAGGAGCTCCGAAGAGTCCTACAAAATGCAAGGTTTTTATAGAAGGAGGGTAGGGGCAAGAAAGTTATTAACAAAAGAAAAGGATCGGTTCAGGCAAGGCCACTTTCTAGGGATAAAAGCAAGGTGTCTTATCATATGGATTGCCTCATCTTTTTTGTGGAGATAGAGAGTGCCGAAGGGGCAAACTTATTGGCACAGTTTGAAAAAATTCTTGGCTGGCCAGATAAGACTACATTTCTAGAGGAGGTTAGTTTCGGAACTTGGTCTAAGTGACACCATTTTGAGCCTGTATTTTGTCTTTTTATTTATTTATTTTTTAAACAAGCATAAAAACAAGGATTAAACTCTTAAAAAAGGATGGAGAATGAGGCCTGAAGAAAGGAAGCAACTTTCCCATAATCATTGGACAAGTAGAGACAAATTTTGGTTTACTTGTCTTCTTTCAGGGAATAATGCCATTTACTTGTTAATTTTCTACTTTAAGACTTACCTGTAGCAAATTAGAAACCTTTACTCTTACCTTTTTTCCTCATTCCCTTTCTAAGTTGGCCCAAGGTCATTATACTTCAACCCAAGCATTTTCAATTTTTAAGAATTGACTTTAATTTTAGCCTATGTATAGGGGCACGTGGGTTGCTCAGTCAGTTAAGCATCTGCCTTTGGCTCACGTTGTGGTCCCAGGGTCCTGGGACTGAGCCCTACATCAGGCTCCCTGCTCAGTGGGGAGCCTGCTTCTCCTTCTCCCTCTGCCTCTCCCTCTGGCTTGTGCTCTCTCTTGCTCACTCTCTCTCTCTCTCAAATAAGTAAATAAATAAATAAGTAAATACAATAATTTTAGCCTATGTATAATCAGTCAGAAGGCATACTTGATGCTGAAAGAAATCAGAATACTTTGTAAGACCAACTGTAACTACCTCTGTTATTAGTAATTGAGTTCATACTTGATGGCTTTTAAAGATTTTGCATCTTCTCACACTACATCAATAGCTAACATATCTTTTTGACATTTAACTATGTTTCTTATGAAATTTCTGCTGTTGTCATCTTGAATTTTTGCTTACATGTTTTGGATTTTGTCAGGTGCCTTTCCTATATCTGTTGATAATTGTATTTTTTTCCATATTCTTGTATTATGATGGTAAAATACATTGATTAATTTTTGAATGTTAATCCAACATTGCATTTTTGGAGAAAGCCCCTCTTGTTCATGAGGAATTATTCAGATTCAATTTGCTAAAATGTCTAAAGGATTTTTTTAAAAGATTTTATTTAAAAAAAATTTTTAAGTTTTTTAAAAAGTAAATAATAAATAAAAATGAATAAATAAAATATAAAATAAATAAAAAGATTTTTATTTATTTGAGAGAGAGAGTGAGCGAGAGAGAGTGAGAGAGAGCAAGCATGAGCAGGGGAAAAGTAGAGGGAGAGGGAGAAGCAGACTCCCCGCTGAGCAGGGAGCCTGATGCTCTGGGACTCCAGGATCATGACCTGAGCCAAAGGCAGACGCTTAACCGGCTGAGCCACCCTGGTGCCCCCATTTAAAGTATTTTTGCATCTATATTCATGGGGGATATTGGTCTGTAGTTTTGTTTTCTTATAATCTGTTTGTCTGGTTTTGTTGTCAGGGTGATGTTGGCCATAACTAGTGATTTGGGAAGTGTTTTTTCTTCTGTTTCCTAGAAGAATATGTGTAGAATTGTGTGTAGAATTGGAATTATTTCTTAAATGTTTGGTAGAATTTTCCAGTGAAGCCATCTGGACCTGGAATTTTCTTTGTGGGTTTTGAACTAGGAATTCAGTTCTTGAATAGTTGTGGGTTATTGAAGTTATCTGCTTCTTGAGTGAGCTTAGGTAGCTTATGTCTTTCAAGCATTTGTCCATTTCATTTAAGAGGTTAGTCTTTAATTTTAGCTATTCTCGTGGGTGTGTAGTGTTTTCTTATTTTAGTTTATAATTGCATTTCAATGATAAACATTTTTTATATCTTTATTGGTCACTTGTGTATTCTTTAAGAGGTGTAAGTTTAAGGGGGGTGGGAGGATGGGTTAGCCTGGTGATGGGTACTGGGGAGGGCACGTTCTGCATGGAGCACTGGGTGTTATGCACAAACAATGAATCATGGAACACTATATCTAAAACTAATGATGTAATGTATGGGGATTAACATAACAATAAAAAATTAAAAAAAAAAGAGGTGTAAGTTTAAGTACTTTTGCCCATTAAAAAAAATAAACTATTTAGATTTACAGAACACTTGCAAAGATAGTTCAGAGAGTTTCCATTTGACTTTAATCTGGTTTCCCTTAATATAAACGTCTTCTATAACCATGTTACATTTGACATGGTACATTATCAAACCAAGAAGTTAACATTGATATATTACCATTAACTGGGGGCTTTATTCAGGTTTCACCAGTGTTTCCACTAATGTCTTTCTTTTAAATAAATAAACTTTATTTTACAACAGTAGTAGATTTATAGAATTATTACAGAGATGGTACAAAGAGTATACCTTACAGCCAATTTCTCCTGTTATTAACATTTACCTTAATGTTAGAGTTAATGAACCTGTACTGATAAATTATCATTCACTAAAATCCATGCTTTCTTCAGATTTCCTTAATTCTCACCTAAAGTTCTTTTCTGTTCCAGAATCCCATGCAGGAAACCATATTACATTTAGTAGTCATGCTTCCTTAGACTCTTCTTGGATGTGAAAATTTCTCAGGCTTTCATTGTTTTTAATGACTTTGACAATTTTGAGGATTACTAGTCAGATATTTTATAGAATATCCCCTGATTGGGATTTGTCTGATATTTTGCCGTGATTAGCCTAGATTCTGATATCCTTTTTTTTTTGTTCCAGTATCCAGCCCAGGATACCACATTGAATTTAGTCATGCCTTCCTAGGCTTCTCTGATCTATGACAGTTTCTCATTCCTTCCTATATTTAATCAGTGTTGATATTTACCTGAATCACTACTTGGTTAAGGTAGTATCCCCCAAGTTTATCCACTATACTCCTTTGGAGTATCCTTTCCATGCTGAAGTTTTTGAAAGCAAGATACTAATAAGTCCAGCCTTCACTCCAGTGGAGGGGACTTGCGTTCCACCTCCTAGACGGGAGACTGCTTACTTATGTATGTTATTTTGAATTCTTTGTGAGGAAGATTTGCCCCCCCCATTTATTTATTCATTCAGTCATTTACTTATTAGTATGAACTTGAATATATTTATTTTATACTTTAGGTTATAATTGAATACTATGTCATTTATATTCTTGCTCAACTTATGGCATCGATAGCTCTTTCAGGTTTCCTCCTGTGTCCTTTTGACATGCCTCTCTTTTTTGTTTGTTTTTTAAAGCACTTCCTTCATTTCTGGCACTATATGATCCACACTTATCTTGTATTTCCCCTGTCTCATCCCTGAATGAGCCCTTTTCCCAAGAAGTCCTGTTCCTTTCATTAGGTAATGGTATTTAGAAACAAGAGCTGGGCACTGGGTGTGCTTATGGCTACTGGGTTGTAACTGCGTCTAGGCCCTCTCAGTGGACAGAGCTGGTATATGCAAGTATCTGTCTCTATATATGTGTTAAAACTAAACAGGAGTCGTACTAATACCTTCAACTTTAACACCACAGAGTTCATTCTCATCCTTTACTTTTATTTGTAGTATCTTTTTCTGTTAGTGAGAAACCTGGCTCCCATTATCTGTAATTTATTTACATATTTTTTCAGTCCTAGTATACATGTAAAGTAGTTTCATATTTTTCCCCTCATTTTAAATGGGATTTCTGTCTTCTTGTGTTAAAGAGAGGGGGAAGGGAGAGGGAGGGAGAGAGGAGGAGAGAGTGTGTGTATATGTACACATTTGCATGTATATTTGTATTTTTCTTTTTTCTGGATACACGTCCTTTTTCTGATATGTATGTTGGGAATATTTTCTTAATGTTCTGTGGTTTGCCTTTTCATGTTCTTAATGATGCCTTCTAAAGAGCAAAAGTTTAAAAGTCTAATGAAATACAATGTATTTTTTTAAAGACTTTATTTATTTGACAGAGAGAGACACAGCGAGAAAGGGAACACAAGCAGGGGGAGCGGGAGAGGGAGAAGCAGGCGTCCTACAGAGCAGGGAGCCCGATGCGGGGGCTCGATCCCAACACCCTGGGATCATGACCTGAGCCGAAGGCAGATGCTTAATGACTGAACCACCCAGGTGCCCCAATACAATGTACTTTTTAATGTTATTTTGTAGTAGGGCTTTTTGTTTTCTTTATAAGAAATCTTCGACTAACCTAAAGTTGCATCAATTTCTTCTGTGTTTTGTTATAGAAGTTTTGTAGTTTGGGGCTTGACATTTAGATCTATGATCCATCTCAAGCTAGCTTTTTTTTTTTTAAGATTTTATTTTATTTATTTATTTGAAAGAAAGAGAGAGAACACAAGAGGGGGTACAGTCAGAGGGAGAAGCAGACTCCCTGCCGAGCAGGGAGCCCAATGCAGGACTCGATCCTGATGGGATCATGACCTGAGCCGAAGGCAGTCGCTTAACCAGCTGAGCCACCCAGGCACCCTCAAGCTAGTTTTTTTGTACAAGTTCAGGGTTCTTTTGTTCTATATAAATATACAGTTAATTTAACATCGTTTGTTGAACAGTCTTTCCTAATTTAATTGTTTTGAAATGTTTGTCCAAAATCAATTGACCAAGTATGTTTTCATCTATTTCTGGATTCTCTGTTTTGTTCCACCGATCTATATGTCTATCTTTCACCAATACCAAAGTTTCTTAGAGATCTGTTGTCTTAAAACCAGGTAGGGCAAGTCCTCCAATTTTGTTCATTTTATATAAGTTCCCATGGGTTCTTTGTATTTCCAAGTGAAATGAGAATCAGCTTATCCATTTCTTAAAAAAAAAAAGCCTGGGGGGCGCCTGGGGGACTCAGTCGTTAAGCGTCTGCCTTCGGCTCAGATCATGATCCCCCGGGGTCCTGGGATCGAGCCCCGCATCGGGCTCCCTGCTCGGCGGGAAGCCTGCTTCTCCCTCTGCCACTCCCCCTGCTTGTGTTCCCTCTCTTGCTGTGTCTCTCTCTCTTCAAATAAATAAATAAAATCTTAAAAAAAAAAAAAAAAGCCTGTTGCAGTTTTAATAAGGATTTGTAGATCAATTTGTGGAGAATTGCCATCTTAGCAATAATGAGTTCCCCAGTCCATTGAACGTGGCATATATCTCTTTTATAGACTTTTCTTTAATTCTCTCAATATCTTGTAGCTTTCACTGTAAAGATTTTGGGCATCTTTTATTAGAGTTATTCCTAAGTATTTTTTGGGGGGGGCATTCTTGCAAATGGGATTGTTTTTGAATTTTTGTTTCTTACCTGTTTGTTGCTAGTAGGAAGGAATACAATTCTTACTAATTTATTAACCTAGTATCTTGCAGTCTTGTTCTATTAACTTTTTAGTTCTCGTAGTTATTTTGTATATTTATTGGGATTTTTCTATGTAAACAATCATACCTGCAAACTTAGACTGCATTGTGTGCTTTATTATTTAATTTTTCTGAGTTATTTCAATAGCTAGAACATACAGTACAATATCAAATAAAAGTAATACAAGTGGAAATCCTTTCTTTGTTCCTGATCACGGGGGGAAATGATTCCTCCTTTCTTAAGTATAATGGTAGTAATGCCTTTTATTGGTGTTAGGAAGTTCCCTCTTATTCCTAGTTTCTGAGAGTTTTTATCATGAATGGATATTGAATTTTGTCAAATGCTTTTTCTGGATCTATTGAAATAATCATGTGATTTTTCTCCTTGATTCTCCATAATTTAATTTCAGATGTTTAACATTACATTTCTGGAATAAACCTGAATTGGTTACAATATATACTCTTTTTTTTTTTTTTTTTTTGTATCTTGCTGGATTTGATCTGGAAATAATTTAAGGGGTTTTATGCTATATTTATTAGGGATGTTGAAATACAGTGTTTTAAATTACTTTATCAGATTGGTATTAGGATTATGGTAGCCTGGTCAAATTAGTTGAACAGTGTTCTTTTTTCCTGTTCCATCTTGACCAGAAGCAGAAGTCTCTGCTTTTAATATTTTCTAGTCCTCTGCTGAGATTTCATCTTTGTATTCATTATGAGAGTATTTTACTTTTTCTGGGATTGACAGATTTCATATCTTTTTATTCATTATAAGAATATTTTACTTTTTCTTACTCAGCATATTTATAATAGTGGCTTTAAAGTCTTTGTATGAGGGCGCCTGGGTGACTCAGTCGTTTAGCGTCTACCTTCGGCTCAGGTCATGATCCCAGGGTCCTGGGATCGAGCCCCGCACTGGGCTCCTTGCTCAGCAGGGAGGCCTGCTTCTCCCTCTCCCACTCCCCCTGCTTGTGTTCCCTCTCTCGCTGTCTCTCTCTCTGTCAAAAAATGAATAAAAATCTTAAAAAAAAAAAAGTCTTTGTACGATAATTCTAACATCTGGGTTATCTTGGGGTTGGCATATGTTGGTTGTCTTTTCCCTAGAGAGTGAGTCACATTTTCCTGACTATTCATATATTGGGTAATACTGCATAGTATCCTGGACAATGTGAATGTAATTTTGTGGAATCTCTGGATTTTGTTACTTTCCTCTGAAGAACATTGATGTTTTCATTTTAGCAAGTAGTTAACTTGGTTAGGCTCAAACTCATGCCTGCAATGGACATTGGCTCAGATTTCATTCAGTTCAGTACTTTTACCCTTAGGCCCAGCTGCTTTCTGTTTGCCTCGTACATGTGTGGTTTAGGATTCAGAGATTCATATTGAATTTAAACAGAATCTGGGGTGTCCATTCTCTGGCTTCCCCCATTCTGGTGGCCTTGATTGTGTGATCTCTTTCCCCTGGTTCCTCTGGCCAAAAAGATAGTTGTCTTTCACTGGAGTTTGACTGCAGCCACCCTCAGGAAAAAGCTACAGAAAAGGGGAAATTCACGCTGTGTATTGGTTGCTTGCACCAGGTTGAGTCTCTCCAGAATTTACCTGTCACTGATCAATCTCCAGAATCCTCAAGTAGTAGCTTTTTGTATTTTATCTAGAGTCTAGAGCTGTGATTTATGAGAGGACCAGTTTGCTCATTCTCTTATAGCAGAAGTAGAACTTGTGTATGTTTTATTATTATATATCTTTTGCTTTATCTTCCTAGCTGGACCTGGGTTCTAGGCCTTATATTGCCACTGAGTCTATGAAATTACTGGGTTGGATTAAGTATTTTCTAAGGAAATATTTTCCCTTTCTTAGTGGTTGAGAAGGTGTAAGTGCAATAGAAAGAACCTACAAATGACATTTAAAAGCAAATTTGTTCTCATAGGACAACTGCCATAGTTGTAAAACTTTTTTTCCAGATTGTTCATTATTTCCAGGTTTTATGGGAAAACTAATATAGAGAATGTGCCCTAACCCACCATTCTCAAACTTTTTGGTCTCAAGACTCCTTTATGCTCTTAAAAATTATTAAGACCTCAAAGAACTTAGCATATATCTGTTGATGATGCCTAAGTTAATAAAAGACAGATGGATTCTCACATTTATTTCTGCAATCAATCTGTTGTGATACCACAAATCTTAGAGACTCTGGAAAGCTCTGCTATACAGTTATGAGAAAATGAGAGTGAAAAAGGGAGATAACAGCTTAGTAGTATTGTGAAAATATTTTTGATCTCACAGACTCTGAAATGGTCTCAGAAATTCTCATGGTTTCCTGGACCATGCTTTGAGAACATTTTGTCTAAGACTTTTTAGCTCCAATGTGATCTAAAGAAAATTGCTTCCTTTAGTATGTCATTTACAAATTAGTCTGTCATTCGGAAATGAATCTTTAACATTGCCCATCATTGTCTTTGTAAAGACCCATAAATAGGAATGTGTCTGCTTGCAAATAGATGAAACTGTCTGTGATTTTAAGAACATGTTGTATAAAAACACTAAAATCCAATTAAAAGTGATCCATTGGAGATGCACATGTGACATTAACTAGGAGTAAACAGATAAATGGAACACAGGAAAAAAAAAAAGAAGATACTTATAGAACATTAAGGTCTTTGAGCTCTTGTGTTAGATGCATTAGAAAGGAAGAAGAACCAGATCCCACTTGGGCAGGTTTGTTTACTCTACTCATCAGAAATTAGAGCCAACCATCCTGGTTTTGAATGACTTGACACATTTCTGTAAGTGGGCCAGTTTCTGCATATGGACCATAACACAAACACACTGTAAACATGCCTTCCTGTATTAGTTTAGTATTTAGATTAACTTGTACCCTTGGTTCTTTGATTCTAGAAAATATTTCCCAATTTGAGTGTATACCCTGGAATAGAGCAGATTAACCCTCTAAGTAGACATATCTCTGTGTTCTGTGAAAAGTTGTTTTCCTGTTTTCGTTTTTTGTTTTTCCTCGGCCCAGGTAGAATTCAGTTTGCATATTTTATGGAGAAATTCAAGTTAGGAAGATTGAACACTTCTTTGTGGGAAAAGATTGCTTCCTACGAATTTATGTATTTTTTCTCTCAGTGATGTAAAAACACACTAACATGTCATGATCACACTATTGAATTACTAAAGAAACCCAAATTGTTTCTTGATTCCTTTTCCTTTAATGATAAACAACCTCACTGGCTTTGGTCTTTGTTTTTACAGTGGGTTGACAGGGCAAAATGGCTTTTATCTCTGTTAGACCCAAGCTCTTAGAAAGCAGACACCATTTCTCATTCATTTAGAAGCACATAGTATGCCCTTCATAAATGTTTGCTTTGTTCAAGAAAAATTGCTTAGGAATGTTTCATATTTCATAGAGTTTTCCAGTCAGATATAATAATGATGATTGGAGAAATAAGCTTTTGTGCTTGTTTTCTTGGCTTGAATGTCTTTAACAGATGATCATGCCATCTGTTTAGAATCAGTATTTCAGTGATGAGGAAGAAAGCATTTTGGGTGAGAAACGATAGCTATAAAGTACTTTCCACACAACTGCCAAGTCATTTTTCCGTGCCCGTTGCTTCGACAGGGCCATACCATTACTCATCTCACTGAGTGCCCTTGCTTCTTCAGTATCTGTGAGTCAGATAGAGATGCTGACTTTCATCTTTTAAAGGTTTTTACTAGCTTGGTAAACCTATTTAGTTTACTTAATGAAAAGTTTTTTTTTTCTCATTACAATTTTAATTAGTATATGTTTTAGGAAGGGGACAAGAATTTACTAGGCATAGCCAAATATTACTGTTTGGTTAAGATTTATGTCCTGGAACATCATGTAAAGTGTATTATTGACACTTGATAAAGACCAGGAGAGAAGGACACACACATTCATAGGGCAGTAATTGTGTGTGAATGCAAACATGTGCAAGCACATATATGTTTGTTGTGGGACAGGATTTCAGATTTTATCTGGAGGCAAATTCTGGCCTCTAAATTAGAGGTATTTGGATTAAAAGGGAGTCTGAGTAAAGTTTACAGTGTGGCTTCATAGGTTTAGGTAGGAAGTATTTTAATGGAAAGATAAGTTAACAAACTTATTTAGCAAAGTTAACTGTATCTCTGGTATAATGTGTCTGGGACTTGTTTTATCAAATGAACATTCAGTAAAATTGACTTTTTTGAGGTATGGTTCTATTACTTTTTAAAAAATAAGCTTTATTTTTTAGAGTAGTTTTAGGTTTGCAGAAAGTTATTTCCCCTCTTCTCCCAGTTTCTTTTGTTCTTAACATCCTATATCAGAGTGATACATTTGTTACAATTGTTGAGTTAATATTAATACAATATTAACTCTAGTTTACATTAGGGGTTCTCCCTGTTGTACAGTTCTCTAGGTTTTGACAAATACACAGTGTCCTGTATCCACCACTGCAGTATCATGCAGTGTAATTACACTGGCCTAAAAATCCCCTCGGATGAATCTATCTATTCATCCTTTTCCCCCTCTCTTAGAACCCCTGGCAACCATTGAACTTTTTACTCTCTCCATGGTTTTGCCTTTTTCAGGAATGTCATATAGTATGTAGCCTTTTCAGATTGGCTTCTTTTACTTAGCAATATACATTTAAGGTTCCTCCATGACTTTTTACAGCTTGATAGCTATATTGCTATTGCTGAATAGTACTCCATTGTATAGATATGTCAAGTTTGTTATAACTGTTGACCTATTGAAGTGCATGTTGGTTGCTTCCAAGTTTTGGCAATTATGAATAAAGCTGCTATAGACATTCATGTGTAGGTTTTTTATGTGAACACAAGTTTTCAACTCATCTGTATAAATATCCGGGAGCATGATTGCTGGATCATACAGTAAGCCTATGTTTAGTTTTGTAAGAAACTGCCAGACCATCTTTTAAAGTGGCTGTACCATTTTGCATTGCCACCAACAATGAATGACAGTTCCTGTTGGTCCAGATCCTTGTCAGCATTTAGTATTGTCAGTGTTTTGGATTTTAACTATTCTAGTAAATATATGTAGTATCTTACTGTTGCTTTAATTTGCAGTTCCTTGATGACATATGATGTTGGACATCTTTTCATATGCTTATTTGCCTTCTTTGATGAGGTGACAGTTCAGATCTTCTGCCCATTTTTTAATTGGGTTGTTTATTTACTTATTGTTGAGCTTTTAGAGTTTTTGTGTATATTTTGGATATCATTCCTTTATCAAATAAGTGGTTTTCAAATATTTTCTCCCAGTTTGTGGCATATCTTTTCATTCTTTTAATAGTGGTTTTTGCAGAGCAGAAGTTTTAATTTTAATGAAGGCCAACTTAGTTTCTTCTTTCATGATCATGCATTTGATGTTGTATATAAAGTCATCTCCACTTTAGTCACCTAAATTTTCTAGTGTTATCTTCTAGAATTTGTATAATTTTTTTTAAAGATTTTATTTATTTGAGAGAGTGAGAGAGAGGGAGGGGGGAGGAGCAGAGGGAGAGGGGACAAGCAGATCCCAGGCTGAGTGTAAAGCCTGATGCAGGCTCAATCCCATGACCCTGAGATCAAGACCTGAGCTGAAATCAAGAGTCGGACACGTAACGTACTGAGCCACCCAGGCACCCTGTATATGATAATTTTTTTATTTCACATTAGTTCTGTGATCCATTTTGAGTTAATTTTTATGAAAGATGTAAGGTCTGTATCTAAATGTTCTGTTTCATTTTGTTTTGTTTGTATGTAGCTGTCCAGTAGTTACAGCACCATTTAGTGTAAAGGCTATCCTTTTTCCATAGAATTGCTTTTGTTCCTTTGACAAAGATCAGTTGACTATATTTGTGTGTCTATGTGTTTCTGGGCTATCTATTCTGTTCCACTGATTTGTCTATTTTGTGTCCATATCAAACTGTCTTGATTATTGTAGCTTTATGGTAAGTTTTAGCATTAGATAGTGTCAATCTTGTAACTTTGTTCTTTTTCAGTATTGAGCTATTCTGGGTTTTTTGCCTTCCGATATAAACTTTAGAATCAGTTTGTTGGTATCAACAAAATAACTTGCTGGGATTTCACTGGATCTGTAGGTTAAATTGGGAAAAATTGATATCTTAATAATATTGTCTTCCTATCCATGAATATGGACATTCATTTATTTGGATCTCCTTTGATTTCTTTCATCAGTTTTTCAGTTTTCTTCATTTAGGTCTTGTATACATATTTTGTTAGGTTTATACCTAAGTATTTCATTTTTTTAATTTTAATGTAATGTTGTATTTTAGATTTCATATTCTAATTGTTCCTTGCTGTTACGTAAGAAAGAAATGGGCTTTTGTATATTGCTTTAATCACTTACTAGTTCCAGGAGGCTTTGGATTTTGCTTTGTTTTTTGATGGGGGTTGATTCTTTGAGATTTTCTACATATATAATCAAATCATCTATAAACAAAGATGATTTTATTTCTTTTTTTCTCAGTCTGATAGTTTTTATTTCCTTTTCTTATTGTATTGCATAGTTAGGATTTTCAGTACATGTTTCATAGAGTGCTGAAAGGAGACATCCTTGCCTTTTTCTCCAGTGTAGGGAGAAAACATCTGGTTTCCTACCATTAAGTATAGACGATCCCCGATGTAAGATTTGACTTTATGATGGTATGAAAGTGATACACATTCAGTAGAAACTATACTTCAGATTTTGAATTTTGATCTTTTCCCAAGCTAGCAATATATGGTATGATGCCTTGCAGCAGTAACAAACCACAGTTGTCAGTCAGCCACATGATCATGAGGGGAAACAACTGATACACTTATGACCATTTTGTACCCATGCAACCATCCTGTTTTTCACTTTCAGTACAGTATTCAATAAATTACATGACATATTTAGCACTTTATTATAAAATGGGTTTGTGTTAGATGATTTTGCCCAACTATAGATTAATGTAAGTGTTCTGAGCACACGTAAGGTAGGCTAGGCTAAGCTGTGGTGTTCAGTAGGTTAGGTGTATTAGATGTATTTCAACTTACAATATTTTTAACTTATAATGGGTTTATTGGGACATAACCCCATCATAAGTTGAGGAAGATCTGTATGATGTTGGCTGTAGATTTTCTGGCAAATATTCTTTACAAGTTGAGGAAGTTTTCCTTTATTCTTAGTTTGCTGAGAGTTTTTATCATAATTGGGTGTTGAATTTTGTCATATGCTTTTTTGGCATGTATTGATATGATTATATGACTTTTCTTTTTTGCCTGGTTGATATGGTGAATTTCATTGATTACTGAATGTTCAACCTGCCTTGCATACATGGAATAAATTCCATTTGGCTATGGCATATAATTCTTCTTACATATTGTTGGATTTGATTTGTTGATTTTGTTGATGAATTTGCATCTGTGTTTATGAGAGATTGGTCTGTAATTTTCCTTTCTAGTGATGTCTTTGTTTGATTTTGGTATTAGGGTGATGCTGGCCTCCTAGATGGAAGAGAGTTTAAAGAATTAGTGTTATTTATTTATATGCTTGGTAAAATTTACCAGTGAAACCATCAGGGCCTGGTACTTTCCATTTTAAAAGGCTATTAGTTATTAATTTAATTATTTCATATATATGCCCTTTCAGATTATTTCTCCTAGTGTGAGTTTTAGTAGATTGTCTTTCAAGGAATTGGTCCATTTCATCTAAGTTACCAAATTTTTGGCCATTGAGTTGTTTATAGTATTCTTTTCTTATTCTTTTAACGTCCATGGGATCGGTTGTGAAGGCTCCTCTTTTATTCCTCATACTAGTAATTTCTGTCTTTTTTCTTTTTCTTGGTTAGCCTGGCTAGAATTTTATCAAAGTTATTGGCCTTTTCAAAAACCCAGCTTTTGGTTTTATTTATTTTGTGATTTTCTCCATTTAATTTATTCTCTTTAGGGTTCATTAACTTCTTGAATTTGTAGGTGTATTTCTTTGCCTAATTTAGGAAGTTTTTCATCATTATTTCTGTGAGTACTTTTTCACTTCTGCTTTATTTCTTCTTTCCTCCCTGTACTGGAGGATACAAATATTAGATCTTTTTATATAGTTCCACAGATCCTGAGGCTCTGTTTTTTTTTTTACAGTCTATTTTCTCTCTCTTGTTTAGATTGGGTAGTTTCTATTCTGTTTTCCAGCTTAAAGATTCTTTTCTCTGTCTCCTACATTCTGCTGTTGAGCTCATTCACTAAGTTTTTTATTCTAGATATTTTCAGCTCTAAAATTGCCTTTTTTTTTTTTTTTTTTGGAACTGAAGGGGATTATGCTAAGTGAAATAAAATTTCCATTTGATTCTCCTTTATATCTTCAATTTCTTGACTGAGACTTTCTATTTCTTTACCAAGATGTTCTATTTTTTCATTTGTTTCAAGGATGTTCTTAATTGTTATTGAAGTACTTTTATGATAGCTGCTTCCAGGTCTTTGTCAGATAATTGTAACATGTCTGTCATCTCAGTATTGGTATCTCTCTCTCTCTTTTTTAAAAAGATTTTATTTATTTATTTATTTATTTATTTATTGAGAGAGAGCACAAGCAGGGGCAGAGGGAGAGGGAGAAGCAGACTCCCTGCTGAGCAGGGAGCCCGCTATGGGGCTCGATCTCAGGACCCTGGGATCATGACCTGAGCTGAAGGCAGACGCTTAACCGACTGAGCCACCCGGGTGCCCCTCAGTATTGGCATCTCATAATTATCCTTTTTCATTTACTTTGACATCTTTCTGGTTCTTGATATGATGAGTGATTTTTGATTGAAACTTATACATTTTGGGTATTATGTTATGAGTCTCTAGATCTTATTTAAGCCTGTTTGATCTGTTTTTTTCTGACACCTGTTTCTCTGATAGGGAAGGGAGAGATGCTATCTCATTACTGCCAGGTGGGTATAAAAGTCCAGGTTCCTCAAGCAGCTTCCATTGACACCCAAGTGGCAGGAGTGTGGGGGAGGAGGTCATCCTTACTTTTGACCAGGACTGGGAGTTCCAGCTCTCCACTAGGCCTCCACTACTACTGACCTGGCTATGAGGTATAGGAATACTTTGATATTGTTCCCCACATGGCCTCCACTGATAGCATGCTGAATAGGCTGGCCTCATTAACACTGTGTAGTAAGGAAAGTTCTCACTCTACACTAAGCCTCCTCTGATATCACCCAGCAGGGAGGGAGAGGATTATCTCATTATCCCTGTAAATCCAGGCTCCCCTTGTGGTGTCCACTGATAATATGGTTGGTTACCACCTGGAAGGGGTGAAAGCCCCAGGTCCCTGCTTGACTTTCTCTGAAATCTGTGGGATATTAGAGCACGTTGGTTCAATTTGGCAGGGATGGAAATCTACTTTTTGTTTCTATGGATTTGCCTAATATGGACATTTCTATATAAATGGAGTTTGTGGCCTTTTAAAACTGGCTTCTTTCACTTAGTATAGTGTTTTCTTTAATTTTTTAGAAGATTTTATTTATTTATTTGAGAGAGCGAGAGTAAGAGAGAGGGAGCACAAGCAGGGGAAGCAGCCAAGGGAGAGGGAGAAGCAGACTCCCCACTGACCAGGGACTCGACATGGGGCTGGATCCTAGGACCCTGAGATCATGACCTGAGCCAAAGGCAGACACTTAACTGACTGAGTCACCCAGACACCCCAGTATAGCGTTTCCAAGGTTCATCCATGTTGTAGCATTCATCAGTACTTCATTTCTTTTATTGCTAGATAATATTCCATTGCATGGATGTACCACATTTTGTTTCTGTTCATCAGATGATGGACATTTGGATTGATTCCACCATTTGACTATTATAAATCATGCTGTTATGAAAATTCATATTCAGGTTTTTGTATGGACATGTTTTCAGTTCTCTTGGATATGTACCTAGCAGTAGAATTGCTGGGTCCTGTGGTATCTCTATGTTTAAGTTTTTGAGAACTCCATTCCTAAAAATTAATTTTTGTCTTAATTGTATTGTGATCTCAGTAAAGAGGCCTGAGATATTTTATAGTGTTTTTTGGGTTCTTAGAAAGAACTGTCCCCAGACTTCAGGTTTATTCTTTGCTAACATCTGTATTTTCATTAAAATGGCAGGTGCTGATAATTAAGTTACTCAAGAGATCTATGAATTAGATGAATATTAAAGTGCTTTACGCCATTATTCATTTGGAGACACTGTGAATGTATAATTATTCATAGTCATGACTTTCATAGTCATAAATTTACCTGTGCTTTTTAATTATTTAGAGAAAACAAAGTGAGTGCTTGCAATTAAAAATTTTGGTGCTTCGAAATGAACTGGAAAGACAGAAGAAAGCTTTGGGACGGGAGGTGGCATTACTGCATAAGCAACAAATTGCATTACAGGACAAAGGTGAGTAAAAATAACCATACAAACAGCCTAACCTCTACATTCAGTTTTCCTTTTTCTTTCTCCATAGGTTCAAATAGTCATCTTTGTACAGATATGCTGATACGATTTTAAAAATTATTGGGAAGTATTTTGAAGGTGATACATACAGAAACGTGTACAAAGACACACACACACACACACACACACACACATTATATTTCAAAATTTCAAAATGAGCACACTTACACAGGCAGCATCTCCACTGGGAAACAGGGCATTAAAAGAAGCCCAGAATCTCAGAAGCTTCCTCATGTTCCCTTCTGTTTAGGACATCTCCAACCAGACTAACCACTACTTTGACTTATTACACCAAAATTGGTTTTGCTTCATCTTAAACTTTATGCAAGTTAGATCATATAATATGTGCATTTTATGTGCTGGCTTCTGTTCAATATTTTGTTTGTAAGTTTCATCCTAACCTGCATGTACTGTAGTCTTAGTTCATTTTTACTGCCAATAGTATTCCATTGTGCAAATATAAATATGAATTTATTGATTCTGGCTTTCGGTAATTTCTAGTTCAGAACTATTAGATAATGCTTCCATGAATTTTTTCATGCATGCTTCTTAATGAAGATTTTTTTTTATGCATTTCTGTTGAATTTGGAGCAGAATTACATAGTCACAAGATAGGCATATCTTCAGCTTTAGTAGATTGTGTCGAAAAGTTTTCCAAAGCGCTTGTGCCCAATTTACCTCCTCTCCACCCAGCAGTGTATCAGATCTCTTATCCTGTATCCTTGTCGGCACTTGGAACTTTCTGTCTTTTGTATTTTAGTCTTTCTAGTGGGTATGTTGTAGTCTCTCCTTGCAGTTTTAATTTTTATATCCCTGAAAACTAATGAAGTTGAACACTATTTCATGTTTCTTGCTGACTGGGATACACTCCTTTGTGAAGTACCTGTTGAAGTCTTCCTGCCATGACCTTCCCACCTGCCCCCACTCACTCCCCCCACTGGCTTTTTTTATTGGTGGGGGGGCAGTTGTTCTTTATATATTATAGATAAGGGTTCTTTGTTTGAATATACATTTAAAAATGTATTCTCCCATTCTGTGGCTTGCTAGTTCATTCTTTTTTTTTTTTTTTTTTTAAGATTTTTATTTATTCATTTGAGAGAGAGAGAACACAAGCAGGGAGAGAGGCAGAGGGAGAAGCAGGTTCCCTGCTGAGCTGGGAGCCCAATGTGGGACTCGATCCCAGGACCCTGGGATCATGACCTGAGCCAAAGGCAGACGCTTAACCGACTGAGCCACCCAGGCACCCTTGCTGGTTCATTCTTTAATGATACCTTTACATGAACAAAAATTCCATTTTATCAATCTTTCCTTTTATAGTTAAGATTTTTTATGTCCAGTTTAGGGAATATTTGCTGATTTTAATGCCATAAAAGTGTTATTCTGTATTTTTTTAAGTACTTTACTGTTTACTTTTTACATTTATAATTCATCAGGTTTTGATTTTTTTGTGTATGATGTCAGGTAAGATTCATTTTTTTCATACAGATAGTCAATTGACCCAGTACCATTTATTAAAAACCTTTCTCCCTTGCACTGCAGGTTCACTTTTGTCATAAACTGGTGGCCATGTACTTACATGTCTGTTACAGGACTCTCTGTTCTGTGGATCTATTTGCCTGTTCCTTTGCCATTATCTCACTGTTTTAATTTCTCTCGTGTTATAATTGGTCTTCATATCTGTTAAAGTTCTTCTGCTTAGTTATTCTTTTTCAAGATCACCTTTCTTCATCTTAGTAAGGATGGAAATCTACTTTTTTGTTTTTATGGTTGTGCCTGTTCTGGACATTTCATATAAATAGAATCTTTGGCCGTTAGCATGACTAATAACTGGCTTATTCTTATCCTTTTTGCATTTTCATATGGTTCTACACAGAAAAGAAAATCTGGCTAGTATTTTGATTGGGACTACATTTAATATATTTATCAGTACAGTTGGGGATAATGGACATCTTTACAATATTGAGTCTTCCAACCCAAGAAAATGGTATATGCCTTTGTTTATTAAATCTTCTTTACAAAACATGATTGAAATAAACTAATTGTTAGTACATGGATGTTTCCTATGATTCATTGGATTTATTTCTATTTTTTGATATTTTATTATACTATTATAAATATGTTTAAATTTTATGTTCTACTTTTTGCTGATAATATAGAAATACAATTGATTGTTTTAAAGTAGTTTGATTTTTTTAATATGTGCAAATTCCTACATCACATCCTGACTCAGCATGACTTACAAAGGTCTCGTATGACCCATGTCAATCTGAATGCTTCAGCTATAAAGAACTTCTTTTAGTTCTTAAATATGCTTCAGTCTGTCTTGCCTGCATTTAAGCCTCTTTTATGTGTTACTTTCTCCAGGAAATTTTTCACTGGCTCCCTTTCCCTTCTCCTACCTCTGCCCCCCTTGGTTAGATGTACTACTATGTGTTTCCATAGCATCCTGTGTTTTTCCATTATGGCATTGTAATTATTAGTTTATCCCCTCCTCTAGACTCTAAGATCTCTGAGGGAAGACATTGCCCATGTACTATGTTAAATACTCTTCTATTCTTTGAGCATGGTACAGTGTCTGGGGTGCAGTAAGCATTGAATGAATATTTATTGAATGAATGAATCATCTCCATGGTATCAGTCTAATGTCATGGGCATCATTGCTAAAGAATAAAGACTTCTGTAGCTGCTAGCTTAGCATTCATTTGGGAAAACTGATACTCTCATGTGAAACACTATAGAAAAAAACACTGTATATTGTTGGCAGTGATTGTTAAAACTATCTGCACTGCAACACAGCTTGCATATTGATTTTTAGACATGAGAGTCTGTTGGGATAATGCCACTTAAAGTCATGAGACATTGTGAGCAAAGTCCGTTTCCACAATCTCTGTTGAGTGACTCCAAATAACTAAGTAGCTGTGTACATACAAGAACTGCTTTTAAGAGGTCTTCTCTTCTGTGAAAAGACACATTTCTTATGGTGCTTTGAAATTTTTATTATACTCAAATTGCCTGCTACCTGTAGCATGTATTTCTGCATATCTTTTTTTAAGGTTGTCGATTTTTAAAATGAGAACACTATAGGGTTTTAGAGGGGTTCAGGGCATTTGCAGTTTTCTAAAAAGAGAAGTAATAATACTAATAGCTTTAATGTTTCAGTTACCATACTTATCACTATATAGATATGATGTTATTTAATCACCACAATAATTCTGTGAGGTAAGTACTATTATTATTGACATTTTACAGTTGAGGAAACCCTCGGTCAGGGTCAGAGACATTAAATACCTTTCTTAAGTTCACACAGCTAGTGACAGGTGATGTTGGAATTAAAATCCATTGATTCCAAAACTCTCATGCACTGTATAATACTACATTTTACCATATGGAAAGCCTGTGGAAGGTGTATTATTAATAGCATATGGTAAAAGGATAGGGAGATTAGAGTTCTCCCATTATGTTCCCAACTGTGTTTTTTCTTATAATGATAAAGTGCCAGGAAGTCTATCATCAGCCTGTAAACAGGTGAAATTATAAACAGTGACTTCTATCCCATTTAAAAGACTGAGTGTAGGGACTCCTGTGTGGCTCAGTCGGTTAGGCGTCTACCTTCAGCTCAGGTCATGATTCCAGGGTCCTGGGGCTGAGTCCTGCATCAGGCTCCTTGCTCAGCAGGGAGCCTGCTTCTCCCTCTGCCTGCCTCTCCCCTGCTTGTATTCCCTCTTTCTCTCTCTGACAAACAAACAAACAAAAAAAGACTGAGTGTAATAATAATTGCTCATATTTATAGGATACTCATTACTGTGAGGCAATGTCTTGTGTTTTCTATTCTTTATCTTTTTTTTTTTTTTTAAGATTTTACTTACTTATTTGACAGAGAGAGCGAGCACAAGCAAGGAGCAGCAGAGGGAGAGAGAGAAGCAGGCTCATACTGAGCAAGGATCCCAGGACCCTGGGATCATGACCTGAACTGAAGGCAGACACTTAACCAACTGAGCCACCCAGGCGCCCCTGTTCTTTACCTTATTTGGTTTTTACCTGTAGTCCTATGAATTAAGGGTATTCTTATTATCCTCCTAATAATAAATATATATTATTATTCAATTTACAGATGAGGAAACTGAGTCTCAGAGAGGTTAAGTGACTTGCCCAAAGCCACATAGCAAGTTGTAGTGGAGCCTATGTTCAAAGTTACTGGTGCCTAACTGCAGCAAAGGAAGATTATAGGATTTTGTAGGTATCTGTTCTAGTGTTTTAATTCTGACAGTCCAGTCAGAATTAGCACATTCTTATATCTCCATTTTATCATGGAAATAAAGGATGATAATGCTCAAAGTTAAATATATATTTGCTAGGATGGGTCAGAATTATTGATTTTTAACACTGACTTTGTACTGCAGGAGCTTCCCCCCACTTTTATACGTACTTTTGAGATGAGTATTATTTTGTATTTTCCTGAACTGTTAGAATCATTGGAAGGTTAAAATCTAACACGTTGGTCTCAAATGTAAGCAAGAGACAGTTGGGCCACTGCTCTTCCAGCAGGGACCCAACAAGCGGCAGATCTGGGGAGACTCCCCTTCCTCCCCCGGGAGGAGCGGCATGGGAGCACACTGCAGGGATCTGCTGGGTTTGGAGACTCCACACAGGGTCGGGTGCCAGAGATAGAAATGCTCGGTCACAGGCCGGATGAGCACGGAGTGTGGCCGGAGACCAGGGAGACGGGAGTGATTGACTGCTTTTCTCTGGGGGCGCACTGAGGAGTGGGGCCCGAGTTCTCGGCTCCTCCGGGGTGGAGATTGGGAGGCTGCCATTTTCACTCTCGTCCTCCAAAGCTGAACGGAAAGCTTGCAGGGAACAAAAGCTTCTGAGAGCAAACCCGAGCAGATTACTTAGCTGGGACTGGCAAGGGCGGGGCAATTCCGCCTCCGGCAAAGACATTTGGGAACCACAGCAACAGTCCCCTCCCCCAGAAGATCAGCAGGAACAGCCAGCCAAGACCAAGTTTACCTAAACATCAATGAGAATGGCAGAACGCCAGCACTAGGGGAATACAGCACATAGAATTCATGGCTTTTTTTACCCCTGATTCTTTAGTCGTTCAAAGTTAATTTTTTAAATTTTCTTTTTCTTTTTTTTTTTTTAATTTTTCTTTTTCCCTTCTTCAACCAGCATCTTATCAATCCCTTTTTTAAAAAATCTTTTTTATTTTTCATTTTTAGAGTCATATTCTATCCCTTCATAGTAGTTAACCTTATTTTTGGTATATATATATAGAAGTTGTTCTCTCTTTAAAATTTTGGGATACAGTTTCTTCTAACAGACCAAAATATACCCTAAATCTCTAGTGTATGGCTTTGTTCTAGTCTCCTGCCTGATCACATTCTCTCCCCGCCCTTTTTTTTAATTCCTCTTCTTTCTTTCTTCAACCAACTTATCTTATCAATTCCTTTTATAAAATCTTTTATAATTTTCATCTGTACAGTCTTATTCAATCCCTTTATCGTATTTACCCTTATTTTTGTACATATCTAAGTTTTTCTTTCTTTAAAATTTTGGGAGGCACTTTCTTCTAACAGACCAAAATACGCCCAAAATCTAGTGTGTGGCACTGATCTATGCACCAGCCTGATCATATTTGATCATATTCTTTTTTTTTTTAATCTTTTTCTTTTTCTTTTTCCTTTCTTTCCCTTTCTTTTCCCCCGGTTTCAGGTCTCTTCTGATTTGTTTAGTGTTTATTTTTCTGGGGTCGTTGTTAGCCTGTTAGCATTTTGTTCTCTCATTCATCTATTCTCCTCTGGGCAAAATGACAAGATGGAAAAAAATCACCTCAAAAAAAAGAACAAGAGGCAGTACCGACTGCCAGGGACCTAATCAATACGCACATTAGTAAGATGTCGGAACTAGAGTTCAGAATGACGATTTTAAAGATACTAGCTGGGCTTGAATAAAGCATGGAAGATACTAGAGAAACCCTTTCTGGAGAAATAAAAGAACTAAAATCTAACCAAGTCGAAATCAAAAAGGCTATTAATGAGGTGCAATCAAAAATGGAGGCTCTAACTGCTAGGATAAATGAGGCAGAAGAGAGAATTAGTGATATAGAAGACCAAATGATGGAAAATAAAGAAGCTGAGAAAAAGAGAGATAAACAACTACTGGATCACGAGGGCAGAATTTGAGAGAGAAGCGATACCATAAGATGAAACAACATTAGAATAATTGGGATCCCAGAAGAAGAAGAAAGAGAGAGAGGGGCAGAAGGTATAATGGAGCAAATTATAGCAGAGAACTTTCCTAATTTGGGGAAGGAAACAGGCATCAAAATCCAGGAGGCACAGAGAACCCCCCTCAAAATCAATAAAAATAGGTCAACACCCCGACATCTAATAGTAAAACTTACGAGTCTCAGAGACAAAGAGAAAATCCTGAAAGCAGCTTGGGAGAAGAGATATGTAACCTACAATGGTAGAAACATTAGATTGGCAACAGACCCATCCACAGAGACCTGGCAGGCCAGAAAGGACTGGCGTGATATATTCAGAGCACTAAATGAGAAAAATGTGCAGCCAAGAATACTATATCCAGCTAGGCTGTCATTGAAAATAGAAGGAGAGATAAAAAGCTTCCAGGACAAACTAAAGGAATTTGCAAACACGAAACCAGCCCTACAAGAAATATTGAAAGGGGTCCTCTAAGCAAAGAGAGAGCCTAAAAGTAACATAGACCAGAAAGGAACAGAGACAATATACAGTAACAGTCCCCTTACAGGCAATACAATGGCACCAAATTAATATCTTTCAATAGTTATCCTGAATGGAAATGGGCTAAATGCCCCAATCAAAAGACACAGGCTATCACATTGGATAAAAAAACAAGACCCATCGATATGCTGTCTGCAGGAGACTCATTTTAGACCCAAAGACACCCCCAGATTGAAAGTGAGGGGGTGGAAAACCATTTACCATTGCTAATGGACACCAAAAGAAAGCTGGGATGGCAATTCTTATATCAGACAAATTAGATTTTAAACCAAAGACTATAATAAGAGATGAGGAAGAACACTATATCCTACTTAAAGGTCTGTCCAACAAGAAGATCTAACAATTGTAAATATCTATGCCCCTAATATGGGAGCAGCCAGTTATATAAGGCAATTAATAACAAAAACAAAGAAACACATCGACAACAATACAATAATAGTGGGGGACTTTAACAGCCCCCTCACTGAAATGGACAGATCATCTAAGCAAAAGATCAACAAGGAAATAAAGACTTTAAATGACACACTGGACCAAATGGACTTCACAGATAATATTCAGAACATTCCATCCCAAAGCAACAGAATACACATTCTTCTCTAGTGCCCATGGAATATTCTCCAGAATAGATGACATCCTAGGTCACAAATCAGGTCTCAGCCAGTACCAAAAGATTGGAATCATTCCCTGCCTATTTTCAGACCACAATGCTTTGAAACTAGAACTCAATCACAAGAGGAAAGTCGGAAAGAACTCAAATACATGGAGGCTAAAGAGCATCCTACCAAAGAATGAATGGGTTAACCAGGAAATTAAAGAAGAATTAAAAAAATTCATGGAAACCAATGAAAATGAAAACATCTTTGGGATTCAAATCAAAATCAAATTCAAAATCTTTGGGATGCAGCAAAGGCAGTCCTAAGAGGAAAGTATATAGCAATACAAGCCTTTCTCAAGAAACAAGAAAGGTCTCAAATACACAACCTAACCCTATACCTAAAGGAGCTGGAGAAAGAACAGCAAATAAAGCCTAAACCCATCAGGAGAAGACAAATAATAAAGATCAGAGCAGAAATCAATGAAATAGAAACCAAAAGAACAGTACAACAGATCAACGAGACTAGGAGCTGGTTCTTTGAAAGAATTAACAAGATTGATAAACCCCTGGCCAGACTTATCACAAAGAAAAGAGAAATGACCCAGATAAAATCATGAATGAAAGAGGAGAGATCACAACCAACACCAAAGGAGTACAAATAATTATAAGAACATATTATGAGCAACTATATTCCAGCAAATTAGATAATCTGGAAGAAATGGATGCATTCCTAGAGATGTATAAACTACGAAAACTGAACCAGGAAGAAATAGAAAACCTGAACAGACCTATAACCACTAAGGAAATTGAAGCAGTAATCAAAAATCTCCCAAGAAACAAAAGCCCAGGGCCAAATGGCTTCCCAGGGGAATTCTACCAAACATTTAAAGAAGAATTACTACCTATTCTTCTGAAACTGTTCCAAAAGATAGAAATGGAAGGAAAACTTCCAAACTCGTTTTATGAGGCCACCATTACCTTGATCCCCAAACCAAAGACCCATCAAAAAGGAGAATTACAGGCCAATATCCTTGATGAATATGGATGCAAAAATTCTCACCAAAATACTAGCCAAAAGGATCCAACAGTACATTAAAAGGATTATTCACCACGACCAAGTGGGATTTATCCCTGGACTGCAAGGTTGGTTCAACGTCCACAAATCAATCAATGTGATAAATACATTAAAAAATGAAAAAACAAGAACCATATGATCCTCTCAATAGATGCAGAAAAAACATTTGACAAAGTACAGCATCCTCTCTTGATCAAAACTCTAAAGAGTATAGGAATAGAGGGTACATACCTCAATATCATAAAAGCCATCTATGAAAAACCCACAGCAAATATCATTCTCAATGGGGTAAAACTGAGAGCTTTCCCCCTAAGGTCAGGAGAACGGCAGGGATGTCCACTATCACCACTGCTATTCAACATAGTACCAGAAGTCCTAGCCACAGCAATCAGACAACAAAAAGAAATAAAAGGCATCCGAATTGGCAAAGAAGAAGTCAAACTCTCACTCTTTGCAGATGATATGATACTTTATGTGGAAAACCCCAAAGACTCCACCCCAGAACTGCTAGAACTCATACAGGAATTCAGTCAAGTGGCAGAATATAAAATCAATGCACAGAAATCAGTGGCATTCCTATACACCAACAACAAGACAGAAGAAAGGTAAATTAAGGAGTTGATCCCATTTACAATTGCACCCAAAACCGTAAGATACCTAGGAATAAATCGAACCAAAGAGGCAAAGAATCTGTGCTCAGAAAACTATAAAATACTCATGAAAGAAATTGAGGAAGACACAAAGAAATGGAAAAATGTTCCATGCTCATGGATTGGAAGAACAAATATTGTGAAAATGTCAATGCTACCTATAGCAATCTACACATTTAATGCAATCCCTATCAAAATAACATCCACTTTTTTCAAAGAAATGGAACAAATAATCCTAAAATTTGTATGGAACCAGAAAAGACCCCGAATAGCCAGAGGAATGTTGAAAAAGAAAAGCAAAGATGGTGGCATCAGAATTCCAGACTTCAAGCTCTATTACAAAGCTGTCATCATCAAGACAGTATGGTACTGGCACAAAAACAGGCACATAGATCAATGGAACAGAATAGAGAGCCCAGGAATGGACCCTCAACCCTATGGTCAACTAATCTTTGACAAAGCAGGAAAGAATGTCCAGTGGAAAAAAGACAGTCTCTTCAACAAATGGTGTTGGGAAAATTGGAGAGCCACATGCAGAAGAATGAAACTGGACCATTTCCTTACACCACACACAAAAATAGACTCCAAATGGTTGAAAGACCTCAATGTGAGACAGAAGTCCGTCAAAATCCTAAAGGAGAACACAGGCAGCAACCTCTTCAACCTCAGCCGCAGCAACTTCTTCCTAGAAACATCACCAGAGGCAAGGGAAGCAAGGGCAAAAATGAACTATTGGGACTTCATCAAGATAAAAAACTTTTGCACAGCAAAAGAAACAGTCAGCAAAACCAAAAGACAACCGACAGAATGGGAGAAGATATTTGCAAATGACATATCAGATAAAGGGCTAGTATCCAAAATCTATAAAGAACTTATCAAACTCAACACCCAAAGAACAAATGATCCAATCAAGAAATGGGCAGAAGACATGAACAGACATTTTTCCAAAGAAGACATCCAAACGGCCAACAGACACATGAAAAAGTTGCTCAACATCGGTTGGCATCAGGGAAATCCAAATCAAAACCTCAATGAGATACCACCTCATACCAGTCAGAATGGCTAAAATTAACAAGTCAGGAAACGAGATGTTGGTGGGGATGCGGAGAAAGGGGGAACCCTCCTACACTGTTGGTGGGAATGCAAGCTGGTGCAGCCACTCTGGAAAACAGTATGGAGGTTCCTCAAAAAGTTGAAAATAGAGCTACCCTATGACCCAGCAATTGCACTACTGGGTGTTCCCCCAAAGATACAAATGTAGTGATCCGAAGGGGTACGTGTACCCCGATGTTTATAGCAGCAGTGTCCACAATAGCCAAACTATGGAAAGAGCCAAGATGTCCATTGACAAATGAATGGATAAAGAAGATGTGGTGCATATATATACAATGGAATATTATGCAGCCATCAAAAGGAATGAAATTTGCCATTTGCAGTGATATGGATGGAACCGGAGGGTATTATGCTGGGCGAAATAAGTCAATCAGAGAAAGACATGTATCATATGATCTCACTGATACGAGGAATTCTTAATCTCAGGAAACAAACTAAGGGTTGCTGGAGTGGTGGGGAGTGGGAGGGATGGGGTGGCTGGGTGATGGACATTGGGGAGGGTATGTGCTATTGTGAGCGCTGTGAATTGTGCAAGACTGTTGAATCACAGACCTGTACCTCTGAAACAAATAATACATTACATGTTAAAAAAAAAAGAAAAAGAAGATAGTGGGAAGGGAAAAATGAAGAGGGTGAAATTGGAGGGGGAGACGAACCATGAGAGACTATGGACTCTGAGAAACAAACTGAAGGTTCTAGAGGGGAGGGGGGTGGGGGGATGGGTTAGCCTGGTGATGGGTATTAAAGAGGGCACATTCTGCATGGAGCATTGGGTGTTACACGCAAACAATGAATCATGGAACACTACATCAAAAACTAATGATGTAATGTATGGTGATTAACATAACATAATTAAAAAAATAAATAAAAAATATAAAAAATGTAAGCAAGAGATAGAATGCTGCTGTTGGCTGCAGATTTTCTGCCATTGTGTATCTCTCTAGACTGTAGTGGTCAGCACTGGGGTGGGGTGGGGGGTTGGAAAGCAGGAGTGGCTGGATACAGATAACCAGATTTATGTACCAGTAGATCTTGTTCTACTTGTTGGGGACCCCTGTTCTTCATAGTGATTGTGCTAGGTAACTAGAGACATACTTATTCTTATCGGTTGAAAGAACATTTGTGTTGAACAATATTCTTGTATACTGACATTGAATGTACTATTTAATGAATCTTGAGTCAGGTTAAAATATTTAGAAACATCTGAGTGACTGGTATTGGTAACGTGAAGGGGAAAATGTATTTGTCACTTGTGCTTGTAGCTTTGACTTAGCATGTTTGCTAATCATTTGTGAAATGATTTGCTAATATGAATAATCCTAATGGCATCTTACATATTATGACTTCTCTTTGGAACTTGGTGCTTATCTAGGCACTTGGTTCTCAGCCCAAGAGCTCAGTTAGGATACAAAGTCAGTAATATATGATATTTAATCTTTGCTACTGATTCTTCTGAATGATCATAAAGGAATTACTTAACTTCTGCATCTTTTTACACATCTGTGTAGTGAGGATAGCAGCTCATAATAGTGCTATAGGGATTAATTTGCGTAAACATTTGGAAGAAACCAGGTGTCTATTATATATTTTATATTTTTGTTTATAAAAATTTATTGCAGTAGGATGATATATTGGAAAGAGGCAAAAAGATAATTTCTGTCCATGCTGTTGACTTGCTGAGTGGCCACGTACTCTGAGGGGCCTCATTACTCCACACCTATAAGTTTCCCCTTCCCACACCTCAAACGCAGTGGTGTTCAACTTGTCTACAGCAACTTCCAGCTGGGCCATGAGCTGATCTCTTCAGTATTAATGTTTATTAATGTATGCATTTTCATTGTTGGCAGATATTAGTAGTTTAACTTATGATGTTAATGAAAAACAGATTTCCCCTTATTAGTGTCTCAAACCAAATAGTCTTCCTGTTAATTAATTATATGTTGGCTTACAGGGTCTGTTGCCTTAACTCAACCCCCAAATCTTAGAGAAGCAATACTCTGTCTAAATTAGTTTGCTTGAAATTTGGTTTAGAAAATGGTATGAAACATTGGTCTTAAGGAAATGTGTTTAGGTTGTAATCTAAACACATTTTATAAATGTTGATAAAATCTAAGCACTCTTCAGTGGTGCCTGGGGAGCGATATGAACTTTATAAAAGCACAGTTCTCTAAGCTTTGTAGGAAGAGGCTGTTTTTTAATGCAGTTAGTTTTCTTGATAGTAACAATGAACATATATGAGGTACCTTATAGTTAGAAAGTGCTTGCACAGAGATTATCATATTTGATCTTTAAAGTATCCCCGAGAGCTAGGTATGGCAAATATTGTTAGCTTCATTTTATATATGAGATACTGAGAAAATAAGTGACTTGGGCCAGGTATGAACAGATAGTTAGGAGCAAAGTTGGGATATGGACCTAGACCTTTTGTTTCTAAAATCTGTGCTTTTGTCACTATTCCATATTATCTAAAACCTTATAAAATACATTCATTTAAGCCCTACGTAAATCCTAAAAAGTGGGTAACTTTTATTGAAATCCCATAACATGCTAGATATTTCACTTATGGTATATCATTTAGTTTTTAAAAGGGTCCTAATGGAATAATTTTTACCCCCTTTTTCCAAATGAGAAAAATTGGGCCTCAGAGACATTTCTCACAAATAATAACAGATCCAAATTCAAATTTAGGTTTCTCTGACTCCAGCACCTGTCTTGTTTCCACTAAACAAAATATTGTTGCTTTCTCTAGTATGTGCCCAACAGATAAATTGACTGATGGTTTGCTAGTTTTCCATTTGGCCTGTGGACTATTAGATAAAGAACTTTGTTCTATTTTCCTTTTTATTACAGGATGGGTGAAGTGATGTTTTTCCCAAAGATTTGTCTTTGATTTGGTTACATCTTAATTTGTTAAGAGATCTGGATTAAAGATCTGCCATTCTCTCAGTCTGTCCCTAGACAAGTCATTCAACCTTTTTGGTCTTATCTCCTCTTCACAAAGGAAAAATTTTGAATTATACAGTCCAGACTTCTTACATCTCTAATATTCTAGATATCTCAGAAGGATAGGATTGTCAAAAAGGAGGGAAATCTGTTAATCTTTTTTATGAATCTCTTTATTTTTCCAAGTTTGATGCCAACATTTATTTCCCAGCAATGAAAGGTACAAAAATAGACTGATTCTCTGACCCCAAGTGTGTCTATGGGTCTATAGATGTTGTTTATTAACTGGAAAGCCACGTGGTAGAACCTTGTGTTTTAAAGATCGTCAGTTCATTTTGGTAAGCAAGAACAAAAACAAGCACATTCTTTTAGTGATGTAGTATGTAGAAGTCAGCTATGTCAGATTTCATTGCTTAGATTTAGGGGAAAAAATCCTCTTGGTAATTTCAGTAAATAGAACGTTTTGATCCTTTATTGCCAAAATAAGAAATGTTTTATATGAAGTTCCCATCAATTATGATCATTTCTTATTGTCATTTTGTAATAAATTTGAGTAAGATGAACTATGTATCTAGTTCTATTTAATTAGCTTCTTTTTGGTTGGTAAAGTATTGTGCTCTTTTCTCATAAAAGAATCACAGGGCTTTAGTTTCTATTAAAAGGTCATAGATTTCTATTTGAAATTATAAAGACATTATTAAGCATTATGTAACAATTTTCTCCTCTTACATCATAAGGTCACAAACTGAAATATTACCTTACTGATTTTATAATTCAAGATATATTTATTTGAAGTGATGGCAGAATTTCAATTTTATTAGCCTGTGTGTATGTTCTGATTTTTTTATAGCCATCTGACAGAAATTCCTAAACAGACTTCCTTAAAAATTATTAACATCTGCCTTTTAAAAACTTCTGAACCTGAGGACAGTTTTTCCCTGGGGTTTATGCTATTAAAGTTTCTTTACTTTGAGTTGTTGACATTGTATGCAGCATGTGAAAGCAGACAACTTGGCAGTGGGGAGGACAAATGTGGGTCCTGAGTAAACTTCAGATTTTCTTTTCAGAATGATTCTGTTTCCATATATTTGTAATGATTTATTCCAGTATCTTAATTGGATTGTAGGGAAGGTAAACTATCATATTTTAATCTCCCTCCTTTGCAAAGGAAGATATAGATAGGCAGAAATAGCCACCTGACAGAATTTTCTTTTGGCTTGCCATCATTTTTTTCTCCACTTCCAAAAAGCTAGACGTGGCATTTACAAAAAATACATTTGCAATTAGATGGCTCAACATAGAAATAAGAGGTCAGAAGGCATGTAAAGGAAATAGGAAGAACATTGAATATGTGTGTGCATGTGCACCTTCGTCAAGCCCTTTAGTCATCATTTATGGAACACCTACAACAACCCCAGCACCATGTAAGATGTTAGAAACATAACGACAGGTGTGAAAAGTATATGACACAGATATTTCGAAGGTGTTATAGGAGCAAAGAAGATAAGTATCTGAAAGTCAGCACCATGTAAAGGAGGTGACACTTAGGCTGAGTCTAGAAAAATACCTGATGTATAGCTAAGGAGAGAAGGTGAGACTTTCCAGATAGAGGGAATAGTTTATACAGAAACATAGAGGTAGGTTAGAAAATTGCAGGTAATTCTAGTAAAGCTACAACTAAGGATACATTTAAGGGTCCAAAGGCGAGGCCAGAGGGGTAAAGAATGACCTAATCATAAAGGAAGTTTTTGTTGAAAGGTCTGGAGTTCTACTGAAATAACTTGAGCAAATTTCTCAAAGACAAAAAGTAGATGGGACCATATTGATGACTATAATACAGAATGGGGATTAAATGTATATTTTAGAATGTTCTCTTTGAAGAGTTGACAATAGAGAACTGTTAGGGATTTATTACAATAATCTAAGCCTTCCGTAATTAAAATCAAAACAGACTGGCAGTGTAAAGGGAGGAGGGAGTGTATAGGTTCAAGAAATACTTCAACGATAGACTCTGCTGTTAATGGCTTGGTGGGTTTGAGAAGAGAGGGAGAGAAGGATTTAGGTTGGTTTCCAATTTCTGTTTTTGACAACTGACCAGATGATTAAACAAAGACAAATGCTGGAGGAAAAGCAGATATTAGGGTAAAGAGAGAAAAAGGAAGAATTAATTAAGACTTCCAATTTTGGATACTTACCTAGTGGGTAAGACAGGAAACAAGAAACAAAATAAAGTAAATGTCGGGTTGTGACAAGTACTAAAAACAAGCTGTGGTGATAGACGATAATGGTGGGAGACCATTTCTACAGAGATTGCTCAGAAAAGGTTTGCCTGAGGAGCTCAGCCTTGAAGAAAAGAATTGCTGGAAAAAGAGAGGGAACAGCAAGTGAAAAGGCTTGGAAATGGCTTGGACTGTGGAACAGAAAAGAGGCCACTATAGCTGGAACATAATTTGTTAGGAAGAGAGCAGTGTGACTGACATGGATTGGAATGAAAAGGAATTCAGAATTTATATAAATGAAGCTATTTGCCTTACCCACTGAACAGGAGAAGGCTAAGAAAATGGCACAGGGGAGGGTTTACATATTCGGTAGTGGGTAGGACTGTGAAGGAATCCGATTATTTCAGGATGGTATGAGGTGAGACAATTATATTCAATTTAGAGGAGGTTTAAGGATTGAGGGGAATATGTGGAGTAGTCAGCTCCAAGAGGGGGAAAGCAAACTAATGAGGGAATTAGAGTAGGATTGCTGGACAGTGTGTCTGGTGGACCCTGTGCTTGTATTCTTAAAGTAGAATCAATCAGACTGTTGTGTAATTTTCTCTACCCACTTAGAGCTTCATAGAGACAAGTTGAGAGAATGAAAATGTTGAATGAAAGTGAAATTAATCCCCATTTTACAGATGAGGAAAATGAAACTCAGAGAAGTCGAGACTTGGTTAGAGTCCTGAAAGTAGCATAGGCAGGATTTTAGCCCAGATCTTTCTGCTTCCTAAGTACATGGGCTTTCCAGTATAGTACTCTGCCTCCCATAGGATCTGCCTATTGTATTGAAACACTAAAATGAGCTCTGACCTTGTTAGCCATTAAGCCAATTGTGTAGAATTATGAAAGGAGTCCAGTGCTTCATTGCATGTTAGAAGGAAGTATATCAGTTCTTTAGGGGGAAAAGAAATTTATTGGCACTAAATTCTGAGAGGAATTTAGCATGCAGTTTCTTATGTGCAATGTATTAAATATCATAATGAAATATAGTCAATTGCAATTTTGCAAAAGTTATAGCGAGAAATATCTATTAACCCTTGAGAAGGGTGGCATCATAAATCATAGTACAGAAAAGGCCATTCTGCAGGGAAGGAAACTAAAATAGTTCAACTATATTGCTTTTTGGTCATCTGACTTGATGTAGAAAACCCAGAAGAATGACAGTTCTTTGGTTTTAACTGTAATTTTGACAGGAGCTGGCCATTGTCCAGTCTGAGACCAAACTCTGGTGGGAGAGTGCCCAACGAGTCTGTGTTTTGTTTTGTTTTGATGGAAGCGAGATTCATATTCTTTAGCTATTAGATTTTCAGGAGACAACATTGACATTTGGTTATTAAAATTGAAGTGTCTGACTTGAGTTTTTGCTGAACAGAGGAGCCATCTTCCTAACAGAGTAGAATGTTAATGTGTACATGGACAGGGCCAAACATTTCAGAAAGCAGTTTTGGAATATGGTAAACCAAGCAGATGCGTTTGCTCTCCCTCCCTCTTAAGGACCCAGTGATATGATAGTAAAGATACATGCATAAAGAATAAATCAGTGGTGGTGGTGAAAATAAAAGAGGGTACCACTGGAATAGCAAAGATTTTGACACAGTTCTCAAAGACACAACATAGATGGGATTGTTTTGATGCATAAAGCAGAGTAGAGAAAAACTGCAGCAAGGAACACAAATAGAAAAGGTTTTTGGTACAGCTCTCAGAGACTTCAACTTGGAATTTCCAAGTATAGAAATCAGGAATGATGGAGCAATAATTAGGGTAGCTGGGCCTACTGGCTCATTTTCTTTTCTCCGTGAATTTGGAGTAACTTCCTATAATACTTGCTCCAACTGCTTTCTAAACATTATGGATTCTTGACCTGGTTAGGTCCCATGGTACAAGGGTTTGGCATTGAAAGGTGGAACAGAGCCTGACTGTGGACTTTTGCAATTGACCTAGAGGGAAAACATGAAAGGCAGCTCTACTTAGAAGTGAAATGCCTAAGAGTAACACAATCCCAAAGTAAAGTTCTCCTTACTTGACAGTTGTGGGAGTTTAAACATAAAGGTACTACCTTCTTTCAGCATGGCATATACACTTACAAGGAAAGCCTAATTGTCGATAGGACCTACCCATTTACACTGAGCTGGCATTCGAGAATAATGCCTTTCATGTAAATAAATCTTTATAGCTTCAAAGGAAACCTACACTAGTTGCCTATACTAATCAATCTAGTTACTTGTTCATGGATTTTTTTTTTTAAGATTTTACTTATTTATTTGACAGAGAGAGAGCGCGCACACACAAACAGGGAGAGCGCAGGCAGAGGGAGAGGGAGAAGCAGGCCCCCCCCGCTGAGCAGGGAGCCTGACACGGGGCTCGATCCCAGGACCCTGGGATCGTGACCTGGGCCAAAGGCAGACGCTTAACCAACTGAGCCACCCAGGCGCCCCTGTTCATGGATTTGAAGGGAAAACCAAGAGTCATCAGATGTTTGAGGAAAACAGTATAAACTAGTCCAAGTTGAACAAACAGAATAGCGGACCCAAAAGGGGCAGAAAATACAAAGAACAGAGAAAAACTTTTTAAAAAATCAAATTAGTATTCTCAGATTCGACTTCCAGCCCCTGCCTAAGATATAAAAAGGTAGAAGGAACTTCATTTCCACCCTGACAACAAGAGAAAGTTGGATAATATACAAAATCGTAACTTTTCTTGAATCTGAAGAACTAAGATTACAGGGCAACCAAGGAGCATGATACGTAAGAAGAGATGGGTGTGTCCAAGAAGAGAGAGGATGTGAGGACTGACTTACCAGTGGCAGAGTGTGGGGGGAGGTTGGGCCACTATCTAAGAAGGCAAAATAATCCAGTCAGAGTTTTTAACACCTTGCTAACCACTAAGTGTGCACAGCTGGAAGACTGCATGTAGCACCTAGGAGGCAGCTCACACCTGCCTGTGGCTGATTCTGTGTGAACCTACACTGCGTATTCACAAGAAAGATTGGAGACGGTAGGACACGTAGAAAGCCTCCCCTGGTGTGCTATAGGTCTGGAGGGAGGCGACTGGATACTGTTGCTAGAAAGCATAATGCTTCTCTAAAAACAAAAGTGTTAAGCCTTTGGAGGAGGAGCTGTAAGCCCTGCACTCCCCCAGGCACAGGTGAAGGACTGGAGGAAGGAAAAAAAACCAAAAACACATTACCCTTGAGGGTGAGGCAGAAGCAGTGTTGGACCTGGACTATTGGAAATCCCCTATACCCTGGGGAGGGCCAGTATCACTGAGAAAGCCCTACCTTGATACCTAAGGACACAGGGTCTGTTAACTCAAACAAGATAAAAGAGAAACTACTCTCCTCCCAACCAGGCTAGAGAGCATGGAATAATAAGCCACCATAGTGTACCACTTGAGGAGAGGCAAGAACATAGTGAAGCACTCTTATGTAGGTGCAGGTTCACAAGGAATACCTAAATCTGAGGGTGGAACGGGTTCACTGAGAAAAAGCCTCTAGCAAATCCTCTCCACCACCATCACCACCTCCAAAAAGGGGGAGTTAGAGGAAATTTGAAGAATGTGTTACGCTGAAGGTAACAACAAAATGGCAGCAACAAAACCCAAACCCGGCCCAGTTCCTAATTGCATTGACTCAACTCCCAGATTAACAGAAGATACATGCTCTTTTCTTTCTCTGGTGTCCTCTGTTCTCTGTTGCACATGATGTTGAGTATTCAATCAAAATTTTTGAGACAAGGAAAAGCAATAATGAAAAAACCATCATTATCCCTCCCTCCCACCAACACCAACAAAATGTTATCGAGAAGAAATTAACTCAAAAGAAGAAAAAAAGACCTCAGCAGTAACTCAGATGTTGGGACTATCAGAGAGAGAGAGTTTAAAATAACTATGATTTTGTGGTAAGGTGGATAACAAGCATGAATAGATGGTAAATTTCAGCTGAGATGGAAACTATAAAAAAAAAACAATCTAATGGATATGCTATAAATAAGTAACACAGTAACAGAGATGGAGAATGCCTTTGACAGACTCTTCAGCATATGTGACACAACTAAGAATAAGTGAACTTGAATATAGATCAATAGAAATTACCCAAACTGAAGTGCAAAGAGACTCTATCAGACAAAACTAAGATAATTCATTACCAGCAGTCCTATATTTTAAGAAAGGTTAAAAGAAATTCTTGGGGCACCTGGGTGGCACAGTCAGTTAAGCTTCTGACTCGGTTTCAGCTCAGGTCGTAATCTCAGGGTCATGAGATTGGGCCCCGAGTCAGGCTCTGTGCTCAGTGTAGAGTCTGCTTGAGATTCTCTCCCCTTCTCCATCTGTTCCTCCTACTCTCATTCTCTCTCTCTCTCTCTCAAATAAATACATCTTAAAAAAAGAAAAAAAAATTCTTCAGCAGAAGGAAAATGATACCAGACAGAAACTTGGCTCTACATACAAAAAAATGAGATATCCAGAAATGGTTGAAGATATTATAAACACATTTTTTCTTATTGGTAATTATAAAAGACTGTTTTCTAATGCAAAAATAGCAGTGTTTTGGAACTTAAAACATGTGTAAAGTAAAATGTGTGAGGAATGTGAAGAGTGGGGAAAGGAAGAATTGGGAGTATGGTACTTTCAGGTTTTTATATTCTAAATGAAGTAGTATAATATTTGAAGGACTTATTTATTTATTTATTTATTTTAAAGGTGATTTATATTTATTACTTCATTTGATTCTTTTTTTTAATTTTATTTTATTCTATGTTAGTCACCATACAGTACATCATTAGCTTTTGATGTAGTGATCCATGATTCATTGTTTTCGTATAACACCCAGTGCTCCATGCAGTACGTGCCCTCCTTAATACCCATCACCGGGCTAACCCATCCCCCCTACTCCTCTCCCCTCTAAAACCCTCAGTTTGTTTCTCAGAGTCCATAGTCTCTCATGGTTCATCTCTCCCTCCGATTCCCCGCCTTTATTTTTCCCTTCCTTCTCCTGATGTCCTCCATGCTATTCCTTATGTTCCACAAATAAGTGAAACCATATGATAATTGACTTTCTCTGCTTGACTTATTTCACTTAGCATAATCCCCTCCAGTCCCATCCATGTTGATGTAAAAGTTGGGTATTCATACTTTCTGATGGCTGAGTAATATTCCATTGTATATATGGAGCACATCTTCTTTATCCATTCATCTGTTGAAGGGCATCTCGGCTCTTTGCACAGTTTGGCTATTGTGGACATTGCTGCTATGAACATTGGGGTGCATATGGCCCTTCTTTTCACTACATCTGTGTCTTTGGGGTAAATACCCAGTAGTGCAATTGCTGGGTCATAGGGTAGCTCTATTTTTTATTCTCTGAGGCACCTCCACACTGTTTTCCAAAGTGGCTGTACCAACTTGCATTCCCACCAACAGTGTAAGAGGGTTCCCCTTTCTCTACAACCTCTCCAACATCTGTTGTTTCTTGCCTTGTCAATTTTTGCCATTCTGAGTGGTGTAAGGTGGTATCTCAGTGTGGTTTTGATTTGAATTTCCCTGATGGCTAATGATGATGAACATTTTTTCATGTGCCTGTTAGCCATTTGGATGTCTTTGGAGAAGTGTCTGTTCATGTCTTCTGCCCATTTTTTGCCTTGATTATTTGTTTTTTGGGTGTTGAGTTTGAGAAGTTCTTTATAGATTTTGGATACCAGCCCTTTATCTGTAGTGTCATTTGAAAATATCTTCTCCCATTCTGTGGGTTGCCTCTTTGTTTTGTTGACTGTTTCCTTTGCTGTGCAAGAGCTTTTTATCTTGAAGTCCCAAAAGTTCATGTTTGCTTTTGTTTCACTAGCCTTTGGAGATGTATCTTGAAAGAAGTTGCTGTGGCCGATGTTGAAGAGGTTACTGCCTATGTTCTCTAGGATTTTGATGGATTCCTGTCTCACATTGAGGTCTTTCATCCGTTTTGAGTTTATCTTTGTGTATGGTGTTAGAGAATGGTCGAATTTCATTCTTCTGCATGTGGCTGTCCAATTTTCCCAGCACCATTTATTGAAAAGACTGTCTTTTTTCCACTGCATTTTTTTTCCTGCTTTGTTGAAGATTATTTGACCATAGACTTGAGGATCCATATCTGGGCTCTCTATTCTGTTCCATTGGTCTATGTCTGTTTTTGTGCCAGTACCATGCTGTCTTGGTGGTCACGGCTTTGTAATATAGCTTGAAATCGGGCAACGTGATGCCCCCAGCTTTGTTTTTCTTTTTCAACATTTCCTTGGCGATTCGGGGTCTTTTCTGATTCCATACAAATTTTAGGATTGTTTGTTCCAGCACTTTGAAAAATGTCATTGGGATTTTGATCGGGATGGCATTGAAGGTATAGATTGCTCTGAGTAGCATAAACTTTTAACTATGTTTATTCTTCCGATCCAAGAGCATGGAATGTTTTTCCATCTTTTTGTGTCTTCTTCAACTTCTTTCATGAATGTTCTGTAGTTTCTAGAGTATAGATCCTTTACCTCTTTGGCTAGGTTTATTCTGAGGTATCTTACGGTTTTGGTGCTGTTGAAAATGGAATCGTTTCTCTAATTTCTCTTTCTACAGTTCCATTGTTAGTGTATAAGAAAGCAACTGATTTCTGTACATTGATATTGTATCCTGCCACATTACTGAATTGCTGTATGAGTTCTAGTAATTTGGGGGTGGAGTCTTTTGGGTTTTCCTTATTTATTGGAGTTATATATTATGAACTCTGGGGCAACCACTAAAAATTTAAAATGGAGGTAAGACTAAGCCAAGTAGTGAAGAAAGAGGGAATCGTAAAAAATCCTCAGTCCAAAAGCATAAAAAAAGAGGGATAAAAGAACAAAGAATAGGTGGAACATATAGAAAACAGCTAGCAAAATGGTAGGTTTTAATCTAAACATCAATTATGTTAAGTGTAAGCAGTCTAAATATATCAGTTAAAAAACTGAGATTGTTCAGATTTTATATAAAAAAAGATCCAACTGAATGCTACCTATAAGAAACCCACTTTTAATATAAAGGTAGATAAATGATTGGTTAAAGGTAAAAGAATAGGAATAGCACACCATGGAAATATGAATTCAAAGAAGGCCAGAGTGGCTATATTAATATTAGACAAAGTAGATTTCAGAACGATGAATATTACCTGTGATAAAGACAGATTTTACATTATGGTGGAGGGGTCAGTCACAAAAACATAATAATTCTAAATATGTATGAACATAACAGAGCTTCTATATATATATATATATATGTATATATATATGTATGTATATATATATATATAACAAAGAAGAAATAGCTAAATCTATATTTATAGCTGGAAACCACAACACTCATCTCTCAGTAATTCATAGAACAAGTGAAGACAAAATCAGTAAGGATGGAAGACTTTAATAACACTACTAACTAACTTGACCTGATTAAGAGTGGACCACCCCACTGCACACCAGCAGAATATACCTTTTTTCATGTGTACATGGAGCATTCAGTTAGGCCATAGTTGTTATCATATAACAAATACAAAAGAATCAAAATGATGTATAATACAGTCTCTGACTAAAAGAAATAAACTAGAAATCACTAATAGATACCTGGAAAATTTCAAATATTTGATAATTGTTCAACACATACATGGGGTGGGTGGTGGAGGTTGTCAACCTGAATGTCATCTGAAATCATAGAGGGTGAAGATTTGGGGGGAGGACTTCTACTGGGGCTAAAAAAGATAAGTGGTGTCCTTGATTATGTTCTGTTTTGGGGGCAAAGTTACCAACGTATGGATCATTTTTTTTTTTTAAGATTTTTTATTTATTTATTTGAGAGAGAGAGAGAGAGAGAGCACATGAGAGGGGGGAGGGTCAGAGGGAGAAGCAGACTCCCTGCTGAGCAGGGAGCCCGATATGGGACTTGATCCCGGGACTCCGGGATCATGACCTGAGCCGAAGGCAGTCGCTCAACCAACTGAGCCACTCAGGTGCCCCCGTATGGATCATTTAAGTACAGTTGAGAGAGAAGAGAAATATTTTGATAAAATTACTTAGGTTGGTGAATTTAGTGCTAAGGTCTAAACTGTATTATGGTCAGTAATGTACTTCTTGTTCCTTCCTGCAGGAGATGTGCAGACTAGTTGAAGGCCCTTTTTCCTATTGTATCATGGTTTATGAAACTAAACCCCCCTTTGTAAGATCCAGAGATTAGTGTGTCTGGATCTAAGACTGTTTTTCTGTGCTTTGGTATTTCTGGTGTTATCAGGCCTAGATTGTCAAAGAACAGAAGATGCTCTCATTTCTTAGAGTAGGAAGATATGAAAGGATTTTATGATCACATAAATGGAAATGTAGGTTCCAAAAGTTGATATAAATACAACAATCAGGCATATAAACACAAATACAAATCTCTGTAGTGCTAAAGCAAACACTTAAAGGAAATTAAATGTTCTGTAATGGGATTGGGGTATGGGGTATCAGTTAAAATGTAGAATATTCATATAATTCACATCCATGGAGTTGAATTTTACACAGCCATTAAACATTACAACTCAGACTGTCAACATCTAAAAATGCTTGTGACATAATATGGAAAAATCAGAATATACATTTCCTACATACTGTGAATAAAACTAAAACTACTTATATTTATGAACTAAAAATAAGTAGTCAAAATGCAGGTAATTTTTTCTGTTTTACTTTTTATACTTTCAGAAATGTTGTATAGCATTTGTAGGTAAAAAGAAATTAACCACTTTTTAAAAAAATCAACTTCATTTTTCAGAGCAGTTTTAGGTTCATTAGCAAAATTGTGCTGAAGTTGTAAAGATTTCCCATATATCCCCAGCTCCCACACTTGCATGGCCTCCCTCATTATCAACATCCCTCACCAGAGAGGTCTACTTATTACAACTGATGAACCTTTAGTGATTAGGCAGTAACACTCAGAGTCCATATCCACTTTCTTTTAAAATGAAATTGTCTGAATTTTGAAATTTCATCAGGGTTTCTTGGTCAGCAATCCAGAAATCTGGAGGCAGGGACTCTTTGATTCCTCCTAGAGGCTAGACTTGGTCAAATTGAACAAGTTGGGAGGTTTTTTCCAGTCAACCCTCCAGAAGACCTCTATACCCAGCTTACTTAGCCTCTGAACTCTATTCCCTCGCAGTCAGGGGATGGGATCTGCCTTTTTGGTTGTTATTGAGCAGTCCTATCTGCAGTGTTACGTCTGAAATTGTCTCCCTCTGTCTCTCTCTAGGGAGTGCATTTTCAACTGAGCACCTCAAGCTTCAACTCCAGAAGGAATCCCTGAATGAATTGAGGAAGGAGTGTACTGCGAAAAGGTAAATGCAACACCGAGAATAATGGTTCAGAGTGATGGGTTTACTTTGAGGATAGGATTTGGAAAAGTAGCATTCTTTAAAAGCTGCTGGTATTAATTTATATTCCATACATGTCAGTGCCACATTCATTTATTCAACAAATATTTATGAAGCACCTACTCAGTGTCAGGCACATGCTAGAAGTAGTTATGAGAGCTCCTAGTGTATAGTCATAATCAGAAACGTGAACATTGTTCATCTAATTTTTAAGCCCATAGCACCATGACTTAATGTCTGAATCTTCTCCTCTTCTTATCTTCTACGTGTAGTGTAGCTTATTTTCTTCAGTCCTGTCTTCAGACTTACTCCTGTTTAGTGTTAGTCCATTGGGATTACTGCCACAGCTCCTAGCTTGTCTAACATCAGCCTCTCTGTCTTTCCAGTTCATCCTCCATGTTGCTTCTCAGACCTCTCCTCTTTTTTATTTTTATTTTTTTAAAGATTTTATTTATTTATTCGAGAGAGAGAGAGAGAGCGCGCACATGAGCAGGGGGAGGGGCAGAGGGAGAGGGAGAAGCAGACTCCCTGATGAATAGGGAGCCTGACGAGGGGCTTGATCCCAGGGCCCCGGGATCATGACCTGAGCCAAAGGCAGATGCTTAACCGACTAAGCCACCCAGGCGCCCCAGACCTCTCCTCTTAAAATACTAGTTTTACCATATTTCTTCTCCTCTTAAGGAGTCATGGTGATTATTTTGCTAAATTTTCAAATAATGTTCAATAAATTGGCGCTATACAACTGTAGCTAATTTCAGTCCTCCACAACATTCATTTAACAGATGCTAATAGTTTTTCTCTTTATTTTTTTCCAGCACATGCTTAATTTGATGCCACCTCTGTTCTTTTGCTCATGTTTACTCACTTTTTCTGGAAAGTCATCTCATCCTACATTTTTCTTCAAGAAACCTTAGCAGTTGAGCATTCAAGAATGTTAGACCTGGAAAGAACCGTGGAGATCATCTGGTCTAATCTTCTCAATTTGCAGATAGGAAGGCAAAGCTCTGGGAAGTTACTTTGTCCATATCACGAGGAAAACAGGACTAGATCCCTTTAGGTCTTTAGTGCTCTTTGTGTTTCCTACTACTTTTACATTCCACTTTGACCTACAGTTTTTCTGAATCCCTCTTTTTCTTAAATCGTTAACACAGTTGAGCAGGTAATTTATCCTATAGGTGTTTTATCTCTGGGTCTTATTTCTTTAGTTCAAGAGAAGAGCTACATCATCTCTTGCCACAACTTACTGTTTGTTCTTTTTATTCTGTTATTTTCCGAATATGGCAACAGGCTATTTTTTGAGGTAACTGTGAGTGAAAAAGAGAATACTTCTTTAAAATAATACCATATGGATATTTCTTGAAATCACATTGGCCTCAGATTAAATGAGACCCTAGTCTGCTTACCAAGCCTCTCTAAATTTTGTATCCTTGTTTGTAAAATGGGTGTAATGACATCAACCTAATAGAGTTGTTGTAATGATTAAATAAAGCCTTTTTTTTTTTTTAAAGATTTTATTTATTTATTTGGAAGAGAATGAGAGAGAGAGAGCACATGAGAGGGGGGAGGGTCAGAGGGAGAAGCAGATTCCCCGCTGAGCAGGGAGCCCGATGCGGGACTCGATCCAGGGACTCCAGGATCATGACCTGAGCCGAAGGCAGTCGCTTAACCAACTGAGCCACCCAGGCGCCCTAAATAAAGCCATTTGTAAAGCTCCTGGCATATAGTGGTAGGTGCTTAGTCAATGATTATTTTTACCCTTTCCATCTCTTAGCATGGTGCTAGACACACACAGTAGGCCTCAGTATATATTTATCTTGATCTATACTATTTAGAGAGAGGTCAGAACTCATGTTAGCTATTATTCTTGACTCTACTTCTGAGTTTCTGTGGCCTACTGCAGGCCATTTAATCTTCCTCCATATCAGTTATGTGGAAATAAATGTTAGAAAGCATGAAAACATTTTTTTTTTTTAACAAATGTGCTTTTTATCTTTCCTCATCAGAGAACTCTTTCTGAAGACTAATGCTCAGTTGACAATTCGTTGCAGGCAATTACTATCTGAGCTTTCCTACATTTACCCTATTGATTTGGTAAGTTTCAAATTTTCTGGAAAAAAAAATTTTTTTAAAGATGGTTTCTGTTTGAAATTTTTTCTCAATGAAAAAACTCATTGCTCTAGTCTTAATCATATGCTCTGTCATGATTCATTCAGAAGCTAATATCCATTTAAAAAGTGGGTGGGCATTAGGTTCCACCATTTGATTTTTTATATCAGTTTGGTGGCAGAATGCACTCAACTTCATCTGAAAAAAATGACAAATAATTTCTGGTTTCTTTAAAATCTTTTTTACTCAGCCAGATTATCAACTACCATCAATTCTGACACATACATGCAGATGCATATGTACTGCTTTAAAAATATAATTGCTAATTAATTTGTATTAGTACTACTTAAGAAATTCCTGGGGTAAATGTCAGGATGTAAAGTTTTTGAATCTAGTTTCTTAGAGTAAGTGTAAAAAGTAAAACTTCAATAAAATTAGAATTAGATCACTACTGAGACCCTACGACCCAGCAATTGCACTACTGGGTATTTACCCCAAAGATACAAATGTAGTGATCTGAAGGGGTACATGCACCCCAGTGTTTATAGCAGCAGTGTCCACAATAGCCAAACTATGGACAGAGCCAAAATGTCCATCAACAGATGAATGGATAAAGAAGATGTGGTATATATATACAATGGAATATTATGCAGCCATCAAAAAACGAAATCTTGCCATTTGCAATAACATGGATGGAACTAGAGGGTATTATGCTAAGCGAAATAAGCCAGTCAGAGAAAGACAAGTATCATATGATCTCACTGATATGAGGAATTCTTTTTTTTTTTTTTAAAGAATTTATTTATTTATTTGAGAGAGAGAATGAGATAGAGAGAGCATGAGAGGGGGGAGGGTCAGAGGGAGAAGCAGACTCCCCGCTGAGCAGGGAGCCCGATGCGGGACTCGATCCCAGGACTCCAGGATCATGACCTGAGCCGAAGGCAGTCGCTTAACCAACTGAGCCACCCAGGCGCCCCGATATGAGGAATTCTTAATCTCAGGAAACAAACTGAGGGTTGCTGGAGTGGTGGGGGGTGGGAGGGATGGGGTGGCTGGGTGATAGACATTGGGGAGGGTATGTGCTATGGTGAGCACTGTGAATTGTGTTAAGACTGATGAATCACAGACCTGTACCTCTGAAACAAATAATACATTGTATGTTAAAAAAAAAAAAAAGAAGAAGATAGTAGGAAGGGAAAAATGAAGGGGGGAAAATTGGAGGGGGAGATGAACCATGAGAGACTATGGACTCTGAGAAACAAACTAAGGGTTTTAGAGGGGAAGGGGCTGGGGGGATGGGTTAGCCCGGTGATGGGTATTAAGGAGGGCATGTATTTGAATGGAGCAGTGGGTGTTATATGCAAACAATGAATCGTGGGACACTACATCAAAAATTAATGATGTGGGGCGCCTGGGTGGCTCAGTCATTAAGCGTCTGCCTTCGGCTCAGGTCATGATCCCAGGGTCCTGGGATCGAGCCCCGCATCAGGCTCCCTGCTCGGCAGGAGGCCTGCTTCTCCCTCTCCCACTGCCTGCTTGTATTCCCTCTCTCGCTGTGTCTCTGTCAAATAAATAAATAAAATCTTAAAAAAAAAAAACTAATGATATAATGTATGGTGACTAACATAACATAATAAAATAAAATTTAAAAAAATAATAATTTTTTAAAAGCAAACAAAAAAAAATTTAGAATGATGAGAGTTCTTCTTTAGAGAGCCAAATCGCTAAATTTGAAGGTTTTATTTTCTTTTTAACAAAAAGCGATTTAAAAGACTGATTTTCTGAGAGGAAAGCTAATAGGATTTTAGGTTGCTCGCAGAATCTTGTTAATTCCACTTAAAAATCTTCATTTATAACTATGAATTGATTGAAGGATATTTTTTTTTAAGATTTTATTTATTTTAGAGAGCGAGCACATGAGAGGGGGGGAGGGTCAGAGGGAGAAGCAAACTCCCTGCTGAGCAGGGAGCCTGATGTAGGACTTGATCCTGGGACTCCAGGATCATGACCTGAGCTGAAGGCAGTCCCTTAACCAACTGAGCCACCCAGGCGCCCCCGAGGGATATTTTTGTAATAAAAATTTTACATGGCTTTTTGCTTGGACATGATGTTTTAAATGTTTATATTTTTAAAAACTTCAAGTATATGTAAGTGTACAGATAGTAGTATAATGAATCATTATATACTCATCATCCAGCTTCAACAATATTATCATTATGATAATATTTTGAGTGTAGGACAGTATTGTCTTTGAGTTAACACTGACCTACTGAATTCTTTGAGATTTGACTTAGGGTTTCTTTGCTTTACACGGAAAAAGAATTAATTTCATTCTTTGGTTATATTCGCAGAATGAGCATAAGGATTACTTTGTATGTGGTGTCAAGTTGCCCAATTCTGAGGACTTCCAAGGTATTTTATTTCTTTTTACATCTAAGGATTTGGTGTATATAATAAACGGGTATGTTTCAGAGAAAAATAGAGGTATCTTGAAGTGTTGGTTCCCTAGCACTTTATCCAGAGGGTTTTGGACCTTCTTCTGTCCCTTCCCAACTGAAAGTATATAGAGTCAGATTCTCTGATGGGAGACTTAAGAGACTATTTAATTCTAATCATGGGAAAAAATTATTGAGTTGTCTATTTGAAATTTAAAAGAAAATCATTTTTAAGTGAGCTTTAAGAAAATCAGACGTAGGGTTCGTAAAAATACTAATAATCTCTCTGTCCTTTTGGTTTGATTTTCATGAAAAATTTGTATGTGGTTGGGAGCAGAAGAACAACAAACATTAATCTGTTCTGTTGTTATTTAGAAAATCACATTTCTGGTAACATGAAACCACTACCACAAGTTCAACTTTTGTTATACTGTCATTTTTGTCCTCTTTCCAGTAAGAAAAATGACATTAAAGATATTATAGACTATGCTTCTTAGTAATTGCTATATTTAAATTATTTTAATTTTCCTATTCTCTTTACCAGTAGGCCAAAGAAAAAAACTTACTTTATTTGACATATTGGTAAAGAGATTTTTTTTTTTATTATTGTTAGCAAAGTGGGTTCTTTTCCCTTAGCCTATACAATGCTTTGAGGCCCATTAAATAGCTTTATAGATTATTCCCAAAGGTAGTGGTATTATCTATTTGGGAAGAAGTTATTAAAAAAAAAAAGGGCATTACTAGTTTTGTTTGAGACCTTTTTCCAAATCTCCCAATAAAGAAAATGTTGTTATTTATGGTCCTTTAACATTTAAGACTAACTTATTACCTCCTTTGGCCTTTATACAACAGCCCTTACAACAAGTAGTTGGGACATAATATGAGTGATAAAACAGGAATGGGAAAACCTATGTTAAAGTCCTGGTTCCCTTTCTAGAAACCATATAGTTTGGAGCAAACCATCCATGCTTTGAGTTGATTTCCTAATCGATAGTATGAACATATTGATTCATGTCCTTACCTGTTCTATGTTATTGTTGTGAAGATTAGATCTGTAAAAGCATGACATTTGCCTAATCTTTAATCCTCACAAAAACAAAGGAAACCTATAAGGAAAGTGGTGTAATCTCATATTACAACGTGTAAATGAGCTATTTAGTGACTTGCTCAAGACCACAAAGCTAGGTAATGATCTAGCTGAAATTTGTTTGGTTTCCATTATAAAATGTTCCAATCTCTGTAAGTCATACAAATGTGCTTTGTTGCTAATTTTAGCAGTTATGATGGCCTGAAGGCCATAACACATCTTTTTCCTCATTTATTCATTCATTCAACAAACCTATTGAGTACCTTGAGCCCTGTGCCAGGTTCCAGGGATACAAAACATTCATTCTTTCCTTGAGCACACCAATATGCCAGGCACTGTACTGGGTTTTGAGGATATAATGATAGAAAAAAACAAGTATGTTCTCTCCTTTCAGGGAGCATATATCCTATTAAGGGAGACCGCCAATAAATAAGAAAATAAGTATTTAACAAGTGTTTCATAAAGGAATACGCTATCATAGACAATAGGGGAAACTACTTTAGATAAAGCAGCCAGAGAAGACCTGAGGAGAAACATTTAACAGAAAATTTGAAGGCTGAAAGAATCCACCTCTGCTATATCTGGGGGAAGAGCTTTCCTAGAAGAGGGGGCAGCAAGTACAAAGTTCATGATGGAGGCATAGGCTTGATATATCTGAAAAAATTCAGGGTGTGGGGGGTATGGGAGAAAAGACCTATGTTTTGGGCACATCACGTAATCTCTCAGCTTAATTTTTTCACTGTAAAATGAGGTAATATCTACATCTGTAATTTATTGTGACAGCTGGATGAGATAATATTTGAAAGCACTTTTCATATAAAATATTTATATAAATGTAATTGAAATTAGTTGCAAGAGAGAGGAGGTAAAGGAAAGAAAGTAGGAGGGAAAGAAGGAAGGACAGAAAAGACCAGACCTGTATGATTGGAGAGTGGAGAGCAGGGGAAGAGTTACATCAGAGGACATAGGAAAGGTCAGCCAGGGCCTTGAGGCCACTGTAAGGAGTTTATGTTTTATTCTCAGTGGAGTGGGAAAACCCTGAAGGGCTTTAAGAAGGGGGATGACATGAGCTGATTTATGTTTTTAAAAGTCGCTCTGCCTGCTAAGTACAGAATGATCTGCAGGGAGGCAGTAAGGGAAGGATCTCCGTATTGGTGATGGTCACCTTACTCCACTCGGAGATGTTTCTTGATTCTATTTTTGTTTTATATGAAGTTTTTTGTTTCCTAGTTTTTCATAGCTTTTGTTAGCTCTCTGTTCTTAGTATGTCCACCAAACAATATATTTTTCCTACCCTTTAAAAAATTAGTTTAGCTTTTTAGTGCAGTTGCTGAAAAATGAAATGGGAGATGAAATGAAACAAATATGTAATTTTACTCTAAGGCCTTATTCAATCCCTATGACGGCCAGCAATCAGAAATTTTAAGAAGCACATGTGGTAGTGTTAGACTTTAAAATCTTACGTTAGCATTCTGCAAGGCACTTCCGTATACTCAATTCACTGAGCGCCTTTTGTGTATCACCTGCCGGGCCAGGTGCTGAGAATACGCAAAGATGTGTAGGGTATTGATCCTACCTCAGTGAGATTTCAGTCCCGGTGAGGTCATTAAACTTGTAATCAAAGCCATCAAGACATATTTATTGATTTCATACTCTGTGTTAGGCACTTTGAAGTTTATAACAGGGACACAGGATTCAAAGAAGTAGAAATAATCAGTGGCATCAGGAGGGGAGCAGGAAAACCTTTGCAGAGAAGATGGTGCCTGAGGTGTCTTCAAAGACAAAATAGTATTTCCCTGTTGAAAGAAGAGGAAGAGGACGTTTTAGATTGGGCGAGTGGAGAAATACGGTAACATGGAACATCATGCGTGGTGCTTCTTGTTTATTTAATTCTCACAACTGTGAGGATGAATTCCTTCTGTGAGAGAAAGAATTATACTCATTTTCTTAAGACAAGAAAATTGAAGCTCAGAGAGATTAGTTAATTTTTCCAAAGACTCATACTAGCCAGTGGCAGAGCTAAAGTCATTTCTGGTCAGCCTGATTTTAAGATTCATATTATTCCTGTCATGATGCACTTTGTGTCCTTGTTTTGAATAAAACCTCTTCCAAACTTCTGACAACTTTTTAGTATTCTGTAACAGCTGCATTCTTGGTCCTTCTCTAGTAAGGACCTCCAAACTGGTTATTCTGTGATATTCATGAGACTTTGCTGGGACAAACTTTCCATTGCTTGGGTTGACACTGTCTAAGAAACTCTACCATAGCGGCCCAACCTTTATTGTGCTTTTTTAAATGGGTAAGTTACTGATAGAGTATGCCAAAGAGGCCTGGACATGATGGGAGAAAGTTGTCTGCAGAAGGGTATTCATTTGAGTTCCATTGACTGAGACATTTCTCGTAAAAAAAATTGTTTGTGTGTGTTTTTAAGTAATCCATAACACAAGAGCCTTTTGTGGTAATGAGACCCAGATTTCCTTCTGTGTCTGTATCCCTTTATGCAGGCATGATTTCTTGGAAAGGAGAGACCATATGTCAAACAGTGTCTCATTGAGAACATGGAATGATTCCATAGATGCTGTGGCAGTGATTAGAGTCTTAAATATTTTGTCCTGTCTGGATCAGTGGGTGCTTGGTTCCTTAACAAATCAGCTGCCTCAGTGATTGGGAAGGCAGGATGGTAAGAGCCTTTAGATCACTTATTATACTTGGATGCATTTGAATATTAATAGTTTGTCCAACATATAAGTTGAAGGGGCATTTGAATTAATTTTTAATATTGTCATGGCCATTGTGGGTTGATGGTATTATCATAAAAATTACACAAAAGCTGCTGCTCTGAATAACTATCCTACATTTAAAAAACAAATCAGAATTAATTATTATGAGGAAATTGCAGATTTTTGTTTTGTTTTTAAGCCCCTGAAAACATTGTTAAATAGAATCTTTTTCACACACCTGAGTCTTACAGTTTATTCCTGTTCCTCCGTGAATCCTTCCCTCCCCTGCCCCCCCAACTTCTCACCAACAAACCTATCATCTGTAACCTTTCTAACCCTCAGAGCAGCATAAGGAACACAAACCTCTGCTCTGCATTAGGTGTTAGGGACGTCATTAATGCTTACTGGAAAAACACACCCCAGAGAGCCAGGTTTTGGCTTTGGCAGGTAAAAAGTCCTTTAGATCTTGGAATGCTGGAAACCTTAAACCTTTTGGTTTTTTAGCTAAAGTGATTGGCAACAGAAAGTGACATCTGAGGTTCGTGGCCAGCAATAGCCATAATTAACCACATGAGCTCACATTTTCCCACTGGAGGTTCAGTGGTCTTGGGGTGATGAAAGTGACTTCCCTACCAGGAGGTGGTTTTCCTTTTGAGGGTATTGGAATACCCTTGGGCCCTGTAATGCCTCACCCGTGGTCTTTTAAAATGCTTTTTAATATAAAGCTTCAATATTGGAAATCCAACACCATGGTGTTTAACAGTGAGGCTGTGCCTGAGCACCATGGCCTGGAATGGGAAACAACCTAGGGTTTTTAATAGGTGGAGCAGGGAGTCTTGTGGTGGAAACAATGGTGAGTGCCAATAACCAGAATCGAAGCTGATTTCCAGTATTATCTAGTTTCTAGGTTTTGCTGTTTCTGTTTGGATTTTTATTTCCATGTGGAGGCTTCTCTTAGAGATGCCTTTTTATCTTAAATTTAAGCAAAATTGTTTGGATCGTTGAAGAGAGGTGATGTTAGAAGACTAGTTTTTGTTCTTTTAATAGATATGTGGATGTGGTCTCAAGATTTGCAAATGCAATTTCTTAGTATTAAGCTTTTAGAAATATGGAAAAATGTAGATGCTTGCGTGTTTAGCATTGGATAGGTTTGGGTTTTTTTTTTTTTTTTTTTAAGCATTCATAGTTTTCATTTGACCTGTTTGGAAGGCTAATTAAGAGGCCTTCTCCTGCTTTCCAGAAGTTTGCAAATTCTTTTCTCTCTGGCCACATAGGAAAGGAAAAGCTTAGTGTAAAGCACATACAGGAAGGTCCAAACTTAGTGTAGCATTATCCTTTATTACTGTAAATTGTCTTCTTCTTCTCCTCTCCCTTCAAAAGAAGTTTCTTAAAGACCAAGTTCTTTTACTGATAGGAATATTTCAAATTCCATAAGCCCTATCCTTTATGGAAAGCAGGAGATGCAGGATTCAGTGACCTCTGATGGAACTCACTGTCCCAGCTCTGACTCCAGGGATAGGTATTTTGGGGGGCAGGGGTGTATATGCAATTCTCCCTCTTATTCCATCACTCATAGATTTTACCTATATGGTTCTGAGCAAGTCACTTATACCAACTAAATCTCATTTTTTCTCATCTCTAAATTGATAGCATCAGACTCAGTGATTTCTGAGATTTCTCCTAGCTCTAACATTATATGATGATTAAATTATAATGTAATGAATTTACAGTGTAGTATAATGTAATTTTAGTCTCTAAGGTGGTGTGATATACGGACTTCAGAAGAAGTAAAGTGTTACAGTACTCAAGGTACCCGTGTGGGACTGGGGCAAGAGGACATGGCCTCTAAGAACAATTAGGATTCTTGTCAGTTAGGGCATGACTGAGTAGTGAGTTGAAATGAATGCTGTTTCTTTCTTTTTTTTTTTTTTTTTATCAGTTTAGTTTGAGAGAACATCAAACATTAATTTGAGAAGCCCATTCTCAGTCTAGCATGGTCCAAGTCACCGGGAACTCTCTGTTCTTTGCCCCACAAGAAAAGTGTGAAGAAACTGAGGTGGTACATGTGTGTCATCTGCTTGGTACATTCTAGGTTCCCAAGTTAAGAAATTGTTATGTGTTCCACAGTAAACTTCTGAGATAGTATGGTAGAGTGCTTAAGGACAGAGGCATTGTTGTCAGGCCAACCTGTATCATATTACTCTGTTACTTGAGACAGATTCCTTAACTTCTTTGACCCTTAGTTTCTTCATCTATGAAATGAATGAAATAGCATATAAAAAGGTGCCCAGCTTAGTAATTGTTGATGAATTAATGACTGTCATGAATAAAGTACAATAGTCAGTTCCTGGCGGAAGAGAAGTATACAATGAAAGTTACCTGTTTTTATAGGATAATCAAAGGGAAACCAAGAATCTGCCATGGTCGTCGATGGTGGAGAACGAACTGATGAATAGATGACTATAGGGGCATTCCTACAACAAGAAGCTAGTACTTAGATAACTAAGTATAAATATTAAAAAGAATGTGAAAAACATTTCTAATAATTGAAGTTAAGGTACCCTTGGAAATTGGGAAACAGTCAAGCCAAGGATATCTCAATTATTTCAGCTTCTCTCTAGCCTGAGATAGTCTAGATTATGTATTAAATCTTTCAGAGTGTGTGTATGTGAACTTTTAAAAGAATTTTGGGAATACTATATACGAAACAGTTGCTTTTTTCTTCCTCCTGGGGCAGGCTTAAAACGTTTTGTTGTATTACTCTGTTCTGAGTACCTGATGATTATTATCACTTGGTAGGTAATAGCAGAAATCTAGATGGTGAGTTAAAAATGTAATTATCTGTGACTTCTTAAAAGATAGATGCTTATGTATTGTATGGTAACTAATATAACATAATAAAATTAAAAAAAAAAAAGATAACCAAAAAAAAAAGATAGATGCTTGTGTTTGACTGTAGGGTACATACATTTTTTTTTCCTAATAGTTGCTTCCACCTAAACTGCATAAATAGGATATATATTAACTGTGGTTTTGACATTTTACTTTTACTGTTTAAAATATTTTTCCTCCATATCCTATCTCAAATTTCACAGTCTTATTTATGCAACACTATCTTTATGGATATTGAGAACATACCCCGTAAGGATGCATTGTGCTTTTTCACTTCACCTTAGACTTAATTTGTACAATAGTACAACAGTACAACTATATTGATTATAAAGTTAATGAATAAAATACATAATGCTCATATAATGCATTATGATTAAACCTCTGAAACTAATTTTCACATCGTATGATAGACTAGGTATTATCTGTGCCTTTAAAAAAAAAAAATGCCAGGAAGGAAAGAAAGTAATGGATATTTGAGTGTACTAAGAACTCTTTGTTAAGATATATATGGAATGCTAATCTCATCACAGTAATTATTGAACAATAGTTCTAAATATAATAGATGAAATTTCAAGTCTTGTTAATATGTTTAGATTTGTATAAAATTCATGTAATTTAGATGTGATTAATATTTTATTTACTCTCTTGAAATTGATTATGATCTTGTAGCTACATTTATAAGGTAAATAGTTGTTTGCTTTTTCTCTGCTTTTGAATTTACAGCAAAAGATGATGGAAGCATTGCTGTTGCCCTTGGTTACACAGCACATTTGGTCTCCATGATTTCCTTTTTCTTACAAGTGCCCCTAAGATATCCTATAATTCATAAGGGATCTAGATCAACAATCAAAGATAATATCAATGATAAGCTGACTGAAAAGGAGAGAGAGTAAGTATCTTTTTTTATGTACTTTTAACATAAGCCAGTTTGAAACATGGAGTATATTAAAAATATGAAATGTGACCTAGACTGTGGTGATTTTTTGTATATCCTTTGTAAAGTGCTCCATTTCTTTTAAGTAGAATGTGATTATTCATTTAGATTATAATAAATCAAATCCTACACTTCTTAAAATTGTTAATGATAGCAAGGTTGACTCATTTAAGTTTAATTTGCTTTTGTGAGAAACAAGTATTATATACTCTGCAGATATTCATATAGTACCTGTTGCCTCTAGTTACCAAGTGAAATGATTAAAGATTTGTCAGACAAGCAAGAAAAGCATAAAAGACTGAACAGCAGGTTGTACATGTCTGAAAAGTAGATTAGTGAACTGGAAGAAAGGTCAGTAGAAAATATATTGACCAAAACATAAAGAACAAAAAAGATGGATTATATAGAAAAGTGCTAGACTTATGTAGGACCCAATAAAAAGGTCTAAGATATGTATAATTGGGATCACAAAGAGAGAAAAGAAAGTACATAGGGTAAATGCAATATTGTAAGAGGTAATGACAGCATTTTTCAAATTTGATGAAACACATTAAGCTACAAATTCTAGAAGCATTAAATACAACCCATAGTAAGTACAAAGCAAACAGGGAAATTATAGTAAAATAGCTGAAAACCAAAGACAAAGTGAAAATATTAAAAGTACCTAGAAAAAAAAAGACAGATTAGCATCAAAAGAGCATTAATAAGACTGAAAGCTAATTTCTCAATAGAATCTTTAGGAACCATAAAGGTGATGCAATGACATTTTAAAAGTACTATAAAACGGGGTACCTGGGTGACGCAGTCAATTAAGCGTCCAGCTCTTGGTTTCGGCTCAGGTTGTGATCTCAGGGTTATGAGATGGAGCCTGGCATGAGGCTCCATGCTCAGTGCAGAGTCTGCTTGGGTTTCTTTCTCCTTCCCCCTCTGCCACTTCCCACCCCCCCTCAAATAAATAAATCTTTTTTTTTTTTAAGTACTATAAAACAATACTGCCAACTTAGAATTCTATACTCAGTAAATAATCCTTCAAATTAAAGGCAAAATAAAAGACATTTCAGACCATTAAAATTGAGAAAATGCATCCCAGCAGACCTATACTAAGGGAAATACTAAAGGCAGAATAAAAATAAACATAGCACAGAAACATGGAAATATTTGCAGGAAGGAAAAAAGACAATAGAAAGGGTAAGTATGTGGGATGCCTGGGTGGCTCAGTCAGTTAAGCATCTGCCTTCGGCACAGGTCATGATCCCAGGGCCCTGGGATCGAGTCCCACATTGGACTCCTTACTCAGCGGGGAGCCTGCTTCTCCTTCTGCCTGCCACTCCCCCTGCTTGTGCACTCTCTCTCTCCGACAAATAAACAAACAAAATCTTTAAAAAAAAAAAAAGAAAGGGTGAGTATATCTAAATTAATTTTGACTACAAAACAAATGGTAGGGTCATAAAATATGAAATACATATACATAAAATATGTGTGGAATTATAATGCATGACTAACACAAAAGTTGGGAAGTAGGAATGGAGTTAAAGTATTCCAAGATCCTAGCATTGTCTGGAAAAGGGTAAAGATACTGCTTTATAGGAGACTACTAAATCAAGGATGCATATCATAATCTTGTAACTACTAAAAGAATTGTTGGGTACAAGCAAAAAATTAATAGAGGATATAAATAGAAAAAAATTTAAGTACTTTGTTAATCCAATAAAAGGCAAGAAGAGAAAGGAAAATGAACATTAAACAAGTGGGACAAATAGTAAATTTTTACTTATGAACCCAAACTTGTTCTGCAGTTACATTAAATGTAAATGTTATTAATATACTATTTAAAGATTGTCAGGCTGAATAAAAAACTACACTTATCCTCCTTGCAAGAGGTACCTCAAATATAAGGACACAGAAATATTGAAAATATAAGAGTGAAAAAGATGTATTATGCAAATATCCATATGAGAGCTAAGATAACTACACTAATATCAGACAAAATGAAGTTTAAGGCAATTTTAAAAAGTGGGGTGTTTTAATACTGTCAGTTATACACACACACACCTAAAAGCATGACTTCAAACATACAGATAAAAGTTCACAGAATTACAAGGAAATCACAATTGTAGCAGAGAACATTAAATTTTTTTACTAATTATTAGAAAAAGCAGATAAAACAATCAGAATCTAAAAGACTTGAACAGTGCAATGAACTAGGCCTGAGTTATGGGTAAAGAATATTGCACCAACGGCTATAGAATATACATTCTTTTTCTTTTTTTATTATTATTATTATGTTCAGTTAGCCAACGTATAGTACATCGTTAGTTTTTGATGTAGTGTTCAGTGATTCATTAGTTGCGTATAACACCAGATACATTCTTTTTCAAGTATACATGAGACATTTACCAAAATTGATTATGCTGGGCCTCAACAAATTTCAAGAGATTGAAGTAGTTTACAGTATGTTTACTGGCCACAGTGGAATTTATGAGAAATTAATAATAAAATCCCCAAATGTGTAGGTATTAAACAGTGTACTTCTGTAAAACCTATAGGTCAAAGAAGAAACTGTAAAGGAAGTTTGAAATTATTTTGAACTAAATGATAAGAGAATATAGCATATGAAAGCTTGTAAGGTGCTGCTAAATCTGTTCCCAGAGGGAAATTTATTTCCTTAAATGTGTATGTATTAGAAAAAAAGAAGGATTTACAAATCATTCATCTAAGTCTCCTTTTGAAACCCCGAGAGAAAGAAGAGTTCGTTAAACCCTAAGAAATTAGAAGGAAGGAAAGAAGGGTAAGAGCAGAAATTAGATGGACAACTGAACAATGGAAAAAAAAAATACAGGCAAAAGTTCTAGCCTTTGGGACGCCTGGATGGCTCAGTCGGTTAAGCGTCTGCCTTCAGCTCAGGTCATGATCCCAGAGTCCTGGGATCGAGTCCCGCATCGGGCTCCTTGCTCGACAGGGAGCCTGCTTCTCCCTCTGCCTGCCGCTCCCCCTGCTTGTGTGCGTGTACTCTCTCTCTCTCTGGCATATAAATAAATAAAATCTTTATTTAAAAAAAGAAAAAAGTTCTAGCCTTTGAAACAACTGGAAAATATATAAGCCCTTAGTAGGACTAATTTAGAAAGAGGAGATAGGCAAAACAACTAGTATAAGTAAAGGGAAAAGAAGATGTCACTACAGATATATAGACATTAAAAGATAAGAAGATCTTAGGAACAACATTATGCTTTTCGATTTGAAATTCAAATGCAATTGGCTACATTTCTAGAAAAACACAACTTTCCAAAACTGATAGGTGAATGATGGAGTTTAGAAAACACTGCACTTGGCTAAAGGGAAGTGGATATAGATGATTCTAGGTCAGTTATTCTCAACACTGGCTGCACATTATTGTCATCTGGGGAGCCTTTAAAAATGAGCTCCTGACCCCCAGATTCCTGGCTTCTTCCCCAGAAATTCTGATTCAGTTAACAGGGCCCAGACATGAGGTTTTTTTTGTTGTTGTTGTTTTGTTTTGTTTAAAGCTCCTGAAGTGATTTTAATGTGCAGTCAGGGGTGAGAACTGCTGTTCTAGATTGAGAGACTATTGTGTTCATTGGAATGAAGAAATGAAATATCCTCCACTATATTTAGGAAACTGCAAGAGGAGAGGCAGAAAAGGTAGGCACCAAATGGAATTATTTAGTACCGTATCTGGTAGGACAGTGACACTCAGCTTGTAAATAGAGGGCAGGGAGCACATGTTTAGTTTAAATCAGTGCCTTTTAAAACCATTGATTAGTTGATAGCCGAAGTATTACTTCAGAAACATATAAAGAGATCCTGAAATGTATATGTTTGACAAAAGGGACATTGGTGTGTTTTCTTTTCTCTTTTTAAAAAATTGATGTGAAATCCACATAAGATTAACTTTTTTAAAGTGTACAGTTCAGTGGCATTTAGTATGTGTGCATTGTTGTGCAACCACCACCTCTGTCTAGTTCCAAAACACTTAATGACTCCAAAAGAAAACCCTGTACTCATTAAGCAGTCATTCCCTATTCTTACCCCACCCAATAACCCCCTCCCCCAGCCCCTGCTAGTGACCCGTCTGCTTTCTGTCTCTGTAGCTTTACCTATATTCTGGATATTCCATATAAATGGAATCATATAATATGTGACCTTTTGTTTAAGGTTTCTTTGACTTAGCCTGTGTTTTCAGGGGGTATCCATGTTGTAGCATAATCAGTACTTCATTCACTTTTACGGCCCAATAATATTCCAGTGAATGTATATACCACATTTTGTTCATCCATTTACCTGTTGATAGACATTTGGGTTATTTCCACCTTCGGCAGTTGTGAATAGTGCTGCTCTGAGCATTCATGTATAAGTATTTGAGTATCCATTTTCAATTCTTTTGAGTATACATCTTGGAGTAGAATTGCTGGGTCATATGGTAATTCTATGTTTAACTCTTTGAGGAACACCAAATTGTTTTCCATAGCAGCTACACCACTTTACATTTCCTGATGTGAAGTGGTATATCATTGTAATTTTCATTTGTATTTCCTTAATGACTAATGATGTTGAGCATCTTTTTGTGTCCTTGCTGCCATTTGTTTATCTTCTTTGGAGAAATAATCTGTTCAAGTCTTCTGCCTGTTTTTTAATTGGATCACTCATTTTTTTTTTTATTGTTGAGCAGTAAGACTTCTTTATGTATTCTGGATACTAGATCCTTATCAGATATATCATTTGTAAATATTTTCTTCCCATTCTCTGGGTGGTTGTTAATAGTTTAAGGCCTAAAACTAAGGTATGTATTATGTGCAGCCTTGATGCCTGGTGAAACCTGGAAGGCCTAGAATATCCTCCCTTTGCTGCTTCTGTGGATAAAGTTCCCTTATCTAAACAAGACTCCTTATCCAGGGACCTACGTGTAGTTTCTTCTTATTCCTGAGTAGTGAATTTCAGTTCCTTGCCAGCCGGGGAATTGTGGAAAGAAACCAATCACATCTTCCCACAGGGACCAGTCAGCACTGCCTCCTTTTAATACAAAAAAGTCTTGTCTCCCACAGACCCTGGTTGTTCACTATCTTCCTGTGTGTCACCCTCATGTAACCCTGCATGGCATATAGTGTCCTCCTCCCCTGGGCTATGATTATATGTAACTAATAAGCTGCTCTCAGTCTCATCTATCATTCATAGATTCTCTCTACTGTTTTTTTATTATCTATTTTATCTCCACTCTGTTATTTCCCTCATTCTGCTAGCTTTGGGTTTTGTTTTCTGTTTCTTTAGATGTAAAGTTAGGTTATTGATGTAAGATCTTTCTTTTTTTGAAGATTTTTATTTATTTACTTACTTGGGAGAGAGTGCCTGTGCAAGAGCTGGGGGAGAGGTGGGGGGAGGGGCAGAGGGGGAGGGAGAGGGACAAGCCGACTCCATGCTGACCACAAAGCCTGACATGGGGCTCAATCCCAGGATCCCACGACCCCTGAGATCATGACCTGAACAGAAACCAAGAGTCGGGTGCCCGACCAACTGAGCCACCCAGACACCTCAAGATCTTTCTTTTTTTTTTTTTTTTAAAGATTTTATTTATTTATTTGAGACAGAGAGAATGAGAGAGAGAGAGCACATGAGAGGGGGGAGGGGCAGAGGGAGAAGCAGACCCCCTGCCGAGCAGGGAGCCCGATGCGGGACTCGATCCAGGGACTCCAGGATCATGACCTGAGCCGAAGGCAGTCGCTTAACCAACTGAGCCACCCAGGCGCCCAAGATCTTTCTTTTTTTTAATGTCAATGTTTAATTCTATAAATTCCCACATCCTATTAATTTAGTATGTTGTGTTTTTATTTTCATTCATCTTTTCTTAGTGGTACATAAATTAATGATGCAGTTCACAATTGATGCTGTCTCAGATTTTATAAACTATCAAATATTTTAGGTGGCTTTATGCAGTTTGTATCCTTTTGGAACAACATAGATGTACAAATAGATATATAAATAAAAATAAATTTATTGATTATGCTTGTTGATTGAATCAATCTCTCAATTTTTCTTAGCCTGGATCACTGGAATAGCAGATGAGACCTGGTTTTCTTCTCAGTGTGTCAATGTTGATGTAAACCTTTCCAGGTTATTAGATGGAATCAGGTCTTCATGGGAGATGGAAAATAGGAATTGAATGACTCATCGGATACATTATACTTGTTGTAATCGGCCTAGGAATCCTCAACCTCTGCCCTTTCTGATTACCTGCTTCATTTGGCTATTGGCACATGAGATAGTGGAGTTCAGAGTCCTATTTAGCCAGTTTTGCTGTGCAGGTGGGTGGAGACAGTTCTTTGGCCTGTTTGAAACATAGGTTTGAACTGATGCCTTGCCTAAACCATTACTTGTGCACCTGCACACTGTAAAGGGAAACTCTGAAATCTGTGCTGCATTCATTTTGAGGCTCAGACCACAAAACACGAAAGAATGTAACCAGAGTCCAGCCACAATGTTCTTTTACCCTTTATTCCTTCTTTCACTGAGGACTGAAAAGTAGGTTTTAAAGTGATTTTTGAAATGAAATGTATTAGTCATTGTTATTGTGCTACTTAACCGTCTGCTAGATGATACATTCCGGATGGATTACTAAAACAATCATTGAGCTAGGACATAGCCGGTCAGAGCATAAGGCTTTTTCAAGCCCTCAAAAAATGTCTTAAGGTTGTTGTTTTATTCTCAGAAGGAGTGGTATGATTGGCAGGCACTTTCGAAACTTCCTGACCTGTCCACAACAAGGCTTTTACAAAACTCTAAAAGATGGGTAACTGTTTTTCTATAATGGAATCATTGGAACCTAGAGACATGTTAATGCTGCTTTTCCCATTTCCTTGATTGTTTTGTTCTTATGTTTATTCCTATGGAATATCTTGGACTAAACCCTAGGAGTTGTCTTTTTTACCTGGCTGATTCTGATTTCTTTTAGAGACAGAAATTTTAAGAGTATATAAAGAAACTATGGTGTGTTCAAAAACAGATAATACTGGGCCCAGGTCATAGTCATTGCATGTGGATCTGATGCTCATGAGAGAAGGAATGGTCTGTTTTAATTATCTAACACCTTTTCTGTGACTGAATGCATAAGGCAGTCATATATATGCTTATATATAAGGAGACTGGCCAGACAGGTTCCAGTCCTGTGACTAGAGTCTTCTAGTTTTCTTGCAGCCACCGTGGCATGTCTAGATGTTTCTGGAGCTCCCTCTTCAGCATAACTAGATTGCATTTTGCCAGGAAGGAGGAGACAGGAATTTTCAGAGTGGCCATGAGCTGAGAGATTCCCTATTTCTCTATTCCTTCAGCCTACTTTTTGACTTGGCAACACTGACTTGTTGAATAAATGAATGCGAATTTTTCTAATGGCATCTCCTTGAAGCAATTAGGATACCATGAATATTGCTTGCAAAGAAGGAAATTCTCTATAGAAATAGTGACCGGCACCTGGGTTTTCGTTGGTATAAAACTTATATTAAAAACATAAATGTTTTTAGACTGCTGTACTTCTGACTCTTCATTTCTATTATTACCTGCTTCAGGCATTCTTAACCACCTGCTGACACATCTTATATTAAGAATTATAGACTCCTTCCTATAAGAATCCTCAGCTTCTGTTTGTTAATCAAGCTGTTTTAATGCAGACCGTTCAGAATTGGGTTGCTGTTTTCACTAAATTAGCATCTGTTTGCTTTCATAGCATCCAGTTAAATCTGATGGCCTCCTTCCAGAAGTAGAGATTTTCACATCATGATTAGGCTTCAGTGCTGTGGCTTTAATTTTCAACTCTTCTGTTTATCCTATAAATTTGAACATTCTTTATAACCTTTCATTTTCATTTTATTATAGGTTGTTGCTCAGATGCTGGCATTTAGAACACTCAGTACCCTAGATCTCAGAACTTAAATTGAACAATGAATGTGATAACTTGAGGCAGTTGGGTGGACCAAATGCTTTGGTGTTTTTTGTTTTTTGTTTTTTTAAATTTCTTCCTTGCTGTATAACTTAAAAGTATAATCAAACAAATATTTTTCAAGGTGACTAATATTACTGAAATGAATGCAATTATTCTTTCAGCTTTTCCACTTGATTACAGGAATATGACCTAGGATGAAAAAATCTCTGTTAATGTGAAAACTCCCAAATGTCTGTGGTCTGACTCCATTATAACTACCTAAGGGAACACCATGGAACGAACAAAAATGAAGATAGAAAAAAAATGTTTATGTCTATGCAGAATTACAGATTTATTGTGTTTTAGAACCAGAGTATTATTAGATCATATGATTTAACCCTTCAGTTCACACATGGAGAAACAGGTTGAGAGATGAAGTGAGGTCATGTAACAAGTTAATTAAGCATTCACTTTAATATGGCCCACTGAGGAAAGCAAGCCCAGAAGATGGCATGCTAACTATAAGTGTAGTACTTTTAAGCAAACACTTGGGAGATGTATGTTTATCAGGAAGGGGCTGTATATGAGACTGAAATACTGTTTTTCCTGATTTAGGAAAATCTCTTTGATGAAAATGCCATGATGTAGATTCCTGTATGTTAAGTCATTCTGTTAAGTTCTCGTGGAAAATGTTAATTACTTAAATCCCATTTATCAATTGGTTCACTTGACATTTGTTTTTTTCTCTAAAAGGTACAATGTAAAATGCCTCTCTTTCCTTCTCTCTCGCCTCAATTTATTTAAATTTGGTAGGATTTGTTTTCATTTTTTATTTCCAATTATGTAAGGCTTTGGGATTGCATGGGCTTCACCTCTTATCACTGAGCCACTGTGGAAATGTCCTCTCTGAGTCTTGGTTTGCCTGATATAATACCCATGCCACTAGGTCATTATGAGGATTAAATGAAGCACAGTGCTTGGCACATGGAAGATGCTCAGTAAAATCTGCAGCTACTCTTATGTATACATTGAGCTTTGGAACAGGAATTCCAGGCAGCCATGTAATTTTTTTATTAAATGTAGATGCTAAAAGGAAAGGTGGGCATAAGGAAAGGTTAAGGAAAATCGAAAATCCCAGTGGCATAGCACTAGGTTTTCTTTTATAATAATGCCACAAGGTACATCATTTTTTTCAGTCAATGGTATCAATGCAAAGGACTAATGAGGTTTCCCAGAGTGCTGGGGAAAAAAACTTCCAGGTCTGAAGACTTGGCTCTTTGACTTCAACTATGCAGGGAGGTTAGTGCCTATTATCTACTAATGAGTCAAGCAAGTGTCTGTATCTTAGAAGCTATCAGTTTAGTGAGTGCTGAAGGAAAATACAGCATGTTCAAACAAACTGGTTCCCAGCCTGGCCTGCTACTTACTTTTTTGGTCTTATCCCAGTTCCCTCTGAGTTCATAACCAATGCTTCAGTCTAACTATTGGTTTCCAGATATATTACATTATTTTTCACCTTGATACTCTTTATGCTATTCTGCTTATCTGGAATGCCTGGAATTGTACATAAAACCCTTCTCTTTTTTTTTTTATTTTTTTTTAAAGATTTTATTTATTTATTTGACAGAGAGATAGAGAGCACAAGTAGGCAGAGAGGCAGGCAGAGGGAGAGAGAAGCAGACTCTCCACCGAGCAGGGAGCCCGACGTGGGGCTCGATCCCAGGACCCTGGGATCATGACCTGAGCCGAAGGCAGCCGCTTAACCGACTGAGCCACCCAGGTGCCCCAAACCCTTCTCTTTTTATCTAAAACTTTTCTCATAAACTCTTTCTTGATTTCCCATAGTTTGGTGTATTCTCATAGCCTTCCTTAATCCTATGAGCAGTTCTCTCTGAGTAGTATCTCAGAATGAAGTTAAGTTTATGTATACTCTTTTTCATTTAACAACAATCCAGTGATACAAGTCATGTGCTAGAGTTGTCTGTCCTCTTCTTATCCAAAATATTTTCAGTGTAGAAACTGCATCTTACTTGGCATCAAACTTACTCCATTGCCTTGCAGAGAGCCTTGTATTGTGTAGACACTCAATAAATATTTCTTGAATTGAATTAGGAGAGCAAAAGGGATGTTCAGTTTTTGCAAATGCTATTAGGTAATCTGACACTCCACACCGTAGGCCCATAGTTTTAACTCTAGATGTTCTGGCCAGGACAATCATTATTGCATACGGTCCCGTAGGACCATGGCAAGCTATTAACTTCAGTGCCTGTTGTAATCCAAGGCACAGGCAGCAGTGCTGATGGGGTTGTGTTCAGGAGTGAGAGCAAAAAGCGTGTTTTAAAATGAGGAATCCCCATGGAAATTTAAGCAGGAGCGATCAACAAAATAAAAATGCAGAAGGTGGTTGCTGGGTGAAACAGGAAATGAACACCTTGTGAAGATTAGGCATTCCATTGAGAGAAGGGAAATGTGGGAAATGAGTCCAAAGTAATTGTGCAGCTATTTCATTGCTGACACTTGGAAGCATATTGTTGTGTGTGTTTTTAATGAAGTGTGCTTTTATAGTGCTGATGTTATTATCTGGATGAGGAAGTCTTCTCTAGTATTATTGTCATCTCAGCTTTCTGCAACCAACTAAATTAAAATACAGTAATGTAATGGGACAGCAGGATAAAAAAGAAAACCAGATGACTCTGACATGTGACCCCAACTTGAACTTAGTGCTTTTCTGGTTTGCAGTGTACTCAAATCAGAATAGAGGTTCAGTGTAATGCTTGGCAGGGTTGGTGGAGGAAGATAAAATATTTAGTTAATAGTGGACTATGTCATGGTGTCATGGGGTAAAGAACGTTACATTATTAGAATATGCGAAATCAGTGTTTCTCAAGAGAGCATCAGGCAGCTCTCCAGGTAGTCCATGGATTGGCTTTTTGGAGTCTGCCAATATGTATCACATGACAGTATAGATGCTTTGGGTTCTGATATGAATTAATCATTTACTCTAATAAGTGAGACTTTATTTTGTTGGTGTTACATTGAAAGTAGCACTGTTCTTTTCTTTAGTTCTTATATGTTTGATTTTTTGGTAGGCAAATAATGAGGGATATGGGGATAACTGTACCAAGCCAGAAAGTTTGGAGTAGGTGATTTATGGACTCTTGTTTTTCTGAAGAAACAAATGCATGGAAAGAATAAAATTATTTTTAGGTACATGTGAACTTATTTTAACTTCCCAAAACATCATATGATAATAGTTCTTCAGACAATTTTCTCTCTTTTTTTTAAGCTTTGTTTATTTGAGAGAGAGAGAGAAAGAGATATTGAGCGCAAGCAGGGGGAGGGGCAGAGGGAGAGAGAGGGGCGGGGAAGCAGACTCCCTGCTGAGCAGAGATCCTGATGCGGGGCTCCACCCCAAGATCCTGAGATCATGACCTGAGCCAAAACGGAGACTTAACCAACTGAGCCACCCAGGTGCCCCTCTTTAGACAGTTTTCTAAGGATAACATTTATGTCCAGGATAATAGTATCATTATAAAACAAATTTATGTCATTCTTTTAACCAGAGAGTTCTATTTGCTGCCATATTTTTATACCCCTCCCCTATGATAATTTATAACTAATAAGATCACCAAACATTACTGCTGAATCAGATTAAATGATCAACTGGTTTTCATAGTGTTTTTCTTCTCTAATTCCTTGAAATGAAAAAATTGATATGAGAGTTAACTCATATATAGTTAATTCACAAGAGAGTTAAATTATAAAAAGGTTACATCACATCAGTCAAACCATGTATTGAGGACTAGTCCGTTATCGGTTACTGCTCAAGATGCCGGCATTAGGTAAAATCATTCATTGCTGAAGTGGCATCAGGAATGGACAGTAAGTGGGCAGACAGTCATGCATAGCATGATAAGGGCCATGTTGGAGATCAGAATGGGGTTGAGTTGGGGGTGGCCAGCAAAGGCATGCATGAGGAGATGGCCCCTAAACATCAGAGCTTCTGAGTGTAGAAGAAGATTAAGAGATGTTCCAGCTAAAGCTGGATGCAGCAGACCAACACATACACTGACACAAAAGAGGTATTACAACTGTCCATTGACCAAAGCTTCCAGTGTCTCACCTAGCTTTGTAAAGTGACTTCACTTGAAGTTGCTCAGCAGTTTTCTTCAGGCATAGATAAAAGAAGGAAAAGTTTATATTTCAGTCTTTAGTCTATGTAGAAATAAAAATGACTCTCAAAGTTGATTAGCTATAAGTGGTTAATATCAATATACATTTATTCAGGGCATAGTAATATAACTTTATAAAGTATTTTGGATCACAGATTGGTTATGATAAATATATGACTAATTTGACTTAAACATACATTCACTTTTGTATGTATTAACAGGGATAAACCATATTGGTATTTAAATAATAAAAACTATGTATTCTAAAGTTAGGAAAGGAGAAATCATGACCTTCCGATTTCAGTCTTGAAAGAACTTTGGCATTAAACACACCTTGAATCAGTTTATTTCACCTCACCATCCTCAGTGTACTCATCTGAAAATGAAGATAATGACTTTAGAGAAATGTGAGGAGTAAAAGACTTTATATAAAATTACCATTGCATATGGTCATTCAGTAAATATTTACCCTGAGTAAATGAACGCAGTAGTCACAGCATTGATTTCTTTCCCATCTACCTGAACTTTTTGATCTTACTTTATTCCAGTAGAAATGAAAAACTTGGAAAGTCCTTAGTTTTCAATTTGGAAAGGATCTCTTAAATAAATCACAGAAACACACAGACCATATTATGAGAAATCCATAAATTTGTTTTTCATTAAAAAAAAACTTGTTTAAAACAAAAGAAAACATAAACAAAAATGAAAAGGCAAGCTACATATCAGAAGATATTTTCTAGCACATAAATTAACCAAGGGTCAGTATCTACAATATATAAGTAAAACCTTTATATCATCAATAAGAAAAGGAGCAATCATCCCAAAAGGAATATGGACCTAGTATGTAAAGAAGCTGTTACAGAAGAATAAGCCCTAAATGTCTAATAACATAAGAAAAGATACTCAGCTCAGGAAAATGCAAATTTATACCAGAAGAGATACAACCTGGGAAAAATAGAATGTCTGTTTTAGTACCTAATTTGTTGAACATTTAGAGGAAAAGGAGCTCTCATCCTTTGTGAAAATTTCAGTTAGTTTATCTATTTCAGAGGATAATTTGATGATACAAACCTATACAAACCTTTCCCAACAACCTCATTCCTGGTTATATACTAGATTCCTGAGTAGCTTTTATATGTATGTGGTCTACAAATGTTTATTGTATCTCATTATGATAGATAATTAAGTAGATTATCTCTTGGTTACCTCTATTCTGTATTAAAATTATTCACAATTATATAGCTAGCATTTAATTTTCTTAAAGTGCGTCTGTCCTTTTGTACTGTTCCTTTCAGAATCTCTATTACTATGAAACATTCTTTTCTTTTACAACTACTTCCTTTAAGCCTGGAATACATGTTTCTTCATATACAGCTTCTTTCTTTCTCATTACTAACACAGGGTTGATGTGGGTAGTTACTTTTTCTCATAATTCATATCATTTCTATATACTAGTTCTTGATTGGTTTTAAATTTATAGCAGTAGTTCTCCTTATTTCCTTTAGAGCAAATATTGATGTTAATAATGCCTAGAATTTTGAGTGCTACTCATTTATATTATTGGAAACCTTTTTAAAAGACTTACAAACGAATTAATTTTTCCCATGCTGCTTGTTAGTAACTCTCATTAATGTAAATGATGGCTCCCAGGTTCATGGTGTGGAGAGTCTAGTGATGAAATCCTAGAAGTGTTAACTGTAGTAAGTTATAGAAATTTACTGCTCTGAGTTAATTAAACACACCAACAAGCAACTGAAGCATTTTATTATTTTAATTTGTATAAATATAAGGTTGGTAAGCTAATGAGAAGTGGCAGGTCTCTTGGAGTTTGATTGACACCTGTACTAAAACTCTTTTAAATGTGTAGATGACGCATGAATTTATTGAGACAACTTATGTTGTAAAATATTCCATACAGGAAATACTTGTTTTTGAGTGTGCAGTAGCATAATTTTGTCATTCCAGCTTTAAAAAAATTACTTACCAGAGGAAAAACTTTTTTAGAAGCAGCCTCCTAATATTGAATTTGCTAAATATTGTTCTGTACAAGAGACAGAATTTATTTTATTATTTTCTGGTTTCTGTATTAATTGTGGTCTCTGCTTAAATCACAGAATAGGAGATTCATAAGCTGGTTGAAAAGCAATTTGGTAAATAGCCTGTTATTTTCCCTCAGATTTTCAAGGGAAATGATAGGTAGTAGTCCATTCTAAGAGGATACAGGTTAGTCACATTAAATTGTGAGAAGTTCCCCTTCCCATTTTTGTATCATTTTGGGAGAAGCCTACCTGTCTTTTTAGTATGCAATTTGGAATAAGCACTTTACTCAGTTTTGTACTATTAAGTGCAAATTCAAAATCAAGCCATATGGTATCAGAATTATAGGTGCACAAATGAACCTACTCACCTATTTATTCATCATATGTTTAGTAAGTCTGTAATGTATGGCAGACATTGTTCTAAGTCTTTGGAATACAGTATGAGCAACATCAACAATTAAAACAATCTTTTTTTTTCTTTAAAATAAATGATTAGTGGGCGCCTGGGTGGCTCAGTTGGTTAAGCGACTGCCTTCAGCTCAAGTCATGATCCTGGAGTACCAGGATAGAGTCCCGCATCGGGCTCCCTGCTCAGCAGGGAGTCTGCTTCTCCCTCTGACCCTCCCCCCTCTCATGTGCTCTCTCTCTGTCATTCTCTCAAATAAATAAAATCTTTAAAAAAATAAATAAAATAAATGATTAGTTTAAAATCAGTCCCACAAATAGTACTGAGTATCTGCCATATGAATAGACTTTATGCTAGATGGTTTTACAGAACAGATACAGACTAAGAAAGTGAGCATATTATCTAAACTTACTATTTAATTCAAGAAATAACAAAAACTACCTTATTTCATGCCGTTTATTCAGTATCACTTCTTTCTTTATCTGCTCTGCCCTTGTCTTGTGAACACATTGTAGGATTAATTAGGCATCCCCTTGGGAGAGCAAGAAAGACCGTTCAGTCTGAGCAAAGAAAGATATGGCTGGTAGAGGTGGTTTGGGAACAGTCTCAACAGCCATTTTGTTGTTAAAAGTAAAGGACTGATTATTGACTAGAAAGTACTTTATAGTTTTGGGACCAACTTAAAAGTTACTTTGGTCAGGATATCTATTTTAGTTTTTTGGCTTTTCAAGTGAAAATAACATGCTTAAATGACCCACGGCTTATTCCCAGCAAAAATATGCTAGCATGAGGACCTATTTGTTTGACAAGTTTAATTCAGAGAGATGTTAAATAGTGTTTATCTGCTCAAACCTAGCCAATGAAATAAAAGGTTATAAATATTAAATTAGAAATACCATGATTTATTGTTATGAGTTTCACACATGGGTGTGCCTGAGTGTACACATGTATAGACATAGAGCAATATCAGATAATATTTAAAAACAAGGATTCCTAGAATCATTATGTTCACCAGATATCTTTTGAGTAAAATATCCTCTTTTCTCTATTGTGTTCCAAACATTTTAACTCCTAGAAGATACTAAAAATAAGATTCACCATAAATACACATAGAGACTGCCCAATCTACTATCCGTCTAGGAGTAGTATACTCACTAAAGGTTAAATTGTTTATGGCTTCTTCAATTGACTGTTTTTCCACTCTAATCTTTTAAAAAACATCCTGGGAATAGAAAATCCAGAGGGGAAATTCAAGGACTCAGGTGGGAAAGAAGCCAAAAAATAGAATGTACACCTTTGGAAATAGAAATAATAATTTGAAAAAAAAAAAAAAGGCTTTTAAATATATTCAGAATTCTCAAAGATAAAGGAGGAAATAGCATCCATAAAACAAGAATGGGGGCTTATGAAACAGAAATAGGCAATTGTGGCTCAAAAAAAGTAGATTTTTTGGAAGGTCATATTGGAAAGGAAAAGTCTCTTTCTTAAAAAACAAAACAAAACAAAAACCCTCGTAAGATAAATACTAGACTGGACACACTTAAGGAGAGAGGATACGCTTAAGAGAGACAGAAATATATGGAACAGAACTTACAGGACATAGAGGATGATTGAGGTATCAACATATAGTAGGAATTCTAGGAGTAGAGATTAGAGGGAATGGCAAGGAAGAAATATTATTTTTTAAATGGTTAAGAAAAAAATACAGAGAGAAGACTTATGACAAAAAAAGGAGGCAGATAGAATAAAGATTGAAAAATCATATAATGTACTTTGAACAACTTTTAAAAGTTAGGTAGGATGGATTTTTTTTTTTTTTTAAGAAATGTAACAATATTGATTCGAAAAGAAATGGGAAAACTGAATAAGTTTTTGTTTCCAGGGTGCCTGGGTGGCTCAGTCAGTTAAGGATCTGCCTTCGGCTCAGGTCATGATCCCGGGGTCCTGGGATCCAGCCCCACATCAGGCTCCCTGCAGTCTGCTTCTCCCTCTCCCTCTACCTCTTCTCTCTGCTCGTGCTCTCTCCCTCTCTCGCTCTCTCAAATAAATTAATAAAATCTTAAAAAAAGAGAGATTTTGTTTCCAGGTAGAATAGATGTCTAGGCCAGTACTGAAAATGTAGGATTAAAAAAAAAAATTCTTATGTATTTATTAGTTAACAAGGAAATAAAGAATACTTAGGCCTGGAGTACTGGCTGACTCAGTTTGTAGCGCATGTGGGTAGAGCCTGCAGCTCTTGATCTCTGGGTCATGAGTTCAAGCCCCACACTGAGTGCAGAGCTTATGAAAAAAAAAATATTTAGACTAAAAACTGAGTGAAAGCAAGAACTTAGAGAGATAGGGTAAGCCATGAAGCAAGCTTTTGCCTCGAAGGCATTTAATAAACTAAATTTGAATTTGGTAAAAGAACCTAATCAGGACAATATGAAAAACAAAACTGATAAACTCAGTTACGGACATTAAGTAAAAATACAAAATAAAATGTCTGTAAGTTGAATCTAGCAATTCAGAAGTCAGTGGCTCAACATTAAAAAAGCCTTCCACATGATTCACTCATTAACAGATTAACAGAAACATCATATGGTTATTTGAATAAATGCAGAAAAAACATTCAATAAATTTAGTACTTAGAAAAGCCGTATAGGTTTTGATTAGGAGCATAGCTGTGGAACTAGGTGGCATGAGTTTGAATTCAGATTCTTATTTATTGTATGTGGTAGACAGAAATTGAAACAGTACTCAGGATTTGCACTGTCCTGGTATCCTGCTCTGTATAATTTCTCCCCCAGCCTAGGCCAGCATCTTGATTTCAGACTTGTTAGACCTTGAGCAGAGAACTCATCCACACTGTACCTGGACTTCTGACCTCCAGAAACTATGAGCTAATAAATGGGTGTCAGTTTAATCTAATAAATTTGTTGTATTTTTTTAAGCAGTAATCAAAAACAACTAAATCATGTGACCTTGGACGTGTTACTTGATTTCCCTATGCTTTGTTGTCTGTAAGATGGAGATGATAATAATAGCACCCACTTCAAGGGGTATCTGTGTGGTTTAAATGAGTCAATATATGTAAAATAAATGTGGTACATGATGGTAAAGCCTCAAATATCCTCAAATAGTACTAGTAGTTATTAAAACTCTTGGTAAACTAGAAACAGAAAAGAATTTTCTTAAAATGCTGAAGAATGGTTGTCAAATCTATAGCAAGCTCTAGGCTTAATGATGAAACTATTCCCATTAAAGTCAGAAAGCAGATAAAGATGCCAGTTATTATCTTTACAATAGAACGTTGTGCCTGAGGTTTTGGTCTATCTAATTATATGGAGAGAAGAGATGAGGTACAAGTATTTGAAATAAAGGCACAAAATTATCTTCTGCAGGTATGAATGTTACATAGAAAACGTGAGGGAATCTGCAAACTATTAGAATTAGAAAACCTAGCACATTTGTTGGATATAAGATCAAAATGAAAATCAGGTAGATTCTATACACCAGCAATAATCAAATAGAAAATGAGCACAATATAATTATCTAGTAATATATTTAATAAAAAGTGTGAAAGATCTTTATCAATAAAAACAGAACACATAAAAATGATAATAAAGCACACAAAAGATCCAAATAAATGGATGTACATACATACATGCTTGGTTTAACTATATCTTATGTTATTCTGATTTGTTATAGCACTCTTTGTAATATTTTTCTTTAAAATTGTTTTTGAATTTGAAATAATCTCTTAACAGTATTATAAATCTATTTTCTCCCATATGCTATTATTAGATACTCTCTGCCAATAACCAGATAGAAAAGTTTGGTCTCATACTGGCTAATCAAAAGGTTGTGCAAATGACAATGCCAGATCTGCAGCAAAGAAGTAGAAATATATTACATGGATTTAAAAATGCAGGTTTAAAATGGAAATAGTGAGAAAACCATTACAGTCCGTAGCAAACGGGTTAGTGGAAGTTATTTGACATTAAGAAGGAGATCTTAGGGTAGGGGGATGGGTGAAATGGCTGATGGAGATTAAAGAGTACACTTACTGTGATGAGCACTGAGTAATGTACAGAATTGTAGAATCATATTGTACACCTAAAACTAATATAACATTGTGTGGTAATTATACTAGAATTAGAAATTAATATTAAATTTTTTTAATTTTAAAAGAAGATCATATACATTACTGTAACCCTAGGAAGATTGAGCAGCACTTATAAGGAAGTATATCAGAAATTAGTTTGTCTAGGGGCGCCTGGGTGGCTCAGTCGTTAAGCGTCTGCCTTCGGCTCAGGTCATGATCCCAGGATCCTGGGATCGAGCCCCGCATCGGGCACCCTGCTCGGCGGGAAGCCTGCTTCTCCCTCTCCCACTCCCCCTGCTTGTGTTCCCTCTCTTGCTATGTCTCTCTCTCTCTGTCAAATAAATAAATTAAATCTTTAAAAAAAAAGAAATTAGTTTGTCTAAAAATGAATAGGATACTCAAATTTTGGGGGGCCAGATTTGGGGCTTTGTCCAGAAAATCATGGGAGAACCCCTTATTGCTGTCAGGATTCAATAAAAAGTTTCCATTTATAAATTAGTGAGTAAGAGGTGAAAGATTTATGCGATCTGAAGAGAAACCAGAGTATAAATTAGTGAGTGAAAACTTTAGCACAAAAATAGCAAACAGAAGAAAGGAAGGAAGGAATCAATCTAGACTATATAAAGAACATTTTGGTTCAATAGTTAAAAAGAAACAGCTCAGTTGAAAAATAGTGAAAGGATGTTGCATCAGTCAGATTTCAGTCAGGAAAGCAGAATCACTGAGTGTTTGGTATAAGGGATTTATTTATAGGAATAAGATATTACACAATTGTGAGAGAAGCTGAAAAAGAGCCCGAAAGGGGGAGTTGGAGGATTAGAGAAAAGTCACTGACCGGCCCTTCAGAAGTTCAGTGCAGGTGGGCAACTCAGCCCAAGAAGTGGGAAGCAAGATCTGTCCAGCTGCTCAGCGGAACCCCAAAGGGGAGCAGGTGGAGACATCTATGGAAGACTGTTGCCACTGCATCTGGTAGTGGGCTTGGAGTCACGATTTGTCAGTAACGCCAGCAGTTGGGAACAAAAGCTAGATGCAGAACAGGAGCACAAAGACCAGATGGACTCTGTAGGCAGCCTTATGTCTGCCTCTTTCTGTGTCTAACCACTGTGAACTTCGGGGTATAATGGCCGCTGCTTCACTTCTGTCTTCCAAACCTCATGCAAATTTATCTTTTGTTCAACTCTAGCCTGCATCCATATGGGCAATGGTATTCTGGGAAATAGTTCCAGCTTAGCCAAGTGAACACAGTAAAAACCCACAACAGATATGAATAGGCCCTACACTTTATTCTAGGAATATAAAGATAAGAACAATAGACAATAGTAATCACTCAAAATTACAGTAGCTTTTGCTATGTTTCGGGTGCTGCTGTTAGATATAACTACAGCAGTTGTCACAGCCGTCACAAAAGCAGTGTGAGATTAATGCTGTTATTATCTCCCTTATATTGATGTGTAGACTGAGTCGCAGATAGGTCAAGAAATTTACTTCCAAGGCTACACATTTTTCTTTAGGATTAACAGCAGCAACATTTTGGCAGAGTCTAGTAAAATGGGGACATAGTTAGAGACTGTACATACATACTAGAGAAACTTGCTCACAGGAGGGCATATAAAGATAGTATGATAATAAATTATCATTCGTACTAACGAATAAATAGAAAAAATTAAACAGCTTACATCTCATCAGTAATGGAGTGGAGAAATCAAATTTGGAATATATGTAAGATGGAATACTAATTAGGACTTCAAAGGAATGCATTATACACACACACACACACACATTGGCAAAAATAGTTCTCAAAAAACAATATTGAGGGGGAAAAGTAAGTTGCAAAATGATATGCATGGCTCATTATTACTTATGTAAACATTTGAATTTTAAAAGTATAAAAAGTGATATACACAGATGTTCACCAAATTTATAAAGCTTAGTGACTTGTGGGAGATGCTATGGCAGATGCAGTTGCTTGTCTACCCACAACCATTCTTGGCTTCCTATTTATCAGCGAAGCTCAATTTCGTTACCCTTTCTCTTCATTTACTATATGGAAGGTGGGCCCCAGAAACTAAACCACGACTGGCTTTTTACCAACCATGGTATTCCCATTCCTCTCACCAGTGATTGGTTTTGACATAAAATATGTCACAATTCTGGCCAGTTTTAAGGGTGTTTCTGGGAGTGGTTTTATGCACTACGACAGACATGGCTAGGGTGTTAATAATAATCTATTTCTTGATCTCAGAACTGGTTTCATGGGAGCATTAATTCTGTGAAACTTCAGTGGTTTTGAACTTATTTATATGTTGTATTAATGAAAAATGTATATATAATATATATGTGATGTATGACAAATGGCACGGGAGAAAAGTCCATCATCATCTACTAGATGTTGTCTCCAGAAATGAGACCTGAATGTGTTGCAACCATTTTATGACCATGAATGGGTCTAAACCAATTTTCTAAGGATGGCAGGATAGAAAGATGGGAAAACCTGACTCCTGGATAAAGCCATCAAGTTCCTGAGTTAGCCAATTTTGGAACTAGTCTGTCTCCATTCTTCTTATATAAATCAGTTGATTTGAGTTTTCTGTCACTTGAAGATGAAAGCATCCTAACTGTTGTCAAAGATGGGGAAGTAGTTGGGGTGGGGGACAAAGGAGGCTCACTTTATTTGCCATGTTTTATTTATTTTAACTAAAAAATGCAAAAATAATATCAATTGTCAGGCCTAGGTAGTGGATATATAGTTATTTGCTTGTTATTCTCTAATTTTAAAAAATCTCGGAGCTCCTGGGTGGCACAGTTGGTTAAGCATCCAACTCTTGATTTCGGCTCAGGTCATGATCTCAGGGTCTGGAGATGGAGCCCTGCATTGGGCTCCTCTCTGCAGGGAGTCTGCTTACCCTCATCCTCTCCACCTTCCCCCACTCACACACACACACACACACACACACACTCTCTCTCTCTCTCTCTGAAATAAATAAATAAATCTTTTTAAAAAATCTTTAAAAATAAGGGTGCCTGGATGGCTGAGTCAGTTAAGCATTGGACTCTTGATTTCAGCTCAGGTCATGATCTCAGGGTTCTGTGCTCAGGGTGGAGTTGACTTCTCTCTCTCTCTCTCTCTCTCTCTCTCTCTCTCTTAAATAAATAAATAAATAAATGAATAAATAAAATCTTTAAAAATAAAAAGAAAAGGTGACAGATGAATTGTATAAACATCAGGAACAAAGATGTGGGAATGGTTATTGTAAGTTGAGGATCAGCTGGGAAATATTTTTTAGCAAATGAATCAAGAACCAATTTGTATTCATTTAATAAATATTTACTGGGCTTTTACTGTGTGTAAGCAACTGTGACATTCAGCTTGGGACTTATACTTGAAATCACTATGTTTTGGGGTTTTTTTGTTTGTTTTTGTAAAGAGCATCTCAATATGTTGGTACATGTCTTCAGTGTTCTGTAGGATAACTTCCTATATGTCTACAGTAAGGTCTACATTTTATTTTTATTTATTTAAAGTCTACATTTTAAATGAGATCACTTCCAACACGATATCCAAATTTGGTGAAAAACCTCCATAACCATATTTTGCATGATTTTAAAAACATGTCTGGCCCCATCATTTGGCTAAGTAAAATTCATAAAACAAGTTTTATTCTTACCTCTGGTGGGAGTGTTATCAGAACCCTGACCCCTAAATTATATTATTTTTTCTTGGAATAGTAATTGTATACAGTTCTTAAATTATGACATACATGTGTATCTGGTTCTAGAGTGTAATAACGTAAAGAAAACCAATTGCAGTTGAAAGTTTAGGCATATCTGAGATATTGTCGGTTCGGTTCCAGGCCACCGCAACAAAGTAAATATCGTAATAAAGCAAGTGACATGAATTTTTTGGCTTCCCAGTGCATATAAAAGTTATGTTTACACTACTGTAGTCTATTAATTGTGCAGTAGCATTATGTCTTAAATAAAACCAATGTATTAATTTAAAAACTTTATTGCTAAAAATGCTAACCATCATCTGAGCTTTCAGCGATTTGTAATCACTGATCACACATCACCATAACAAATATAGTAATAATGAAAAGGTTTGAAATATTGTAAGAATTACCAAAATGTGACACAAAGACACAAAGTGAGCAAATGCTGTTGGAAAAATGGTACCAACAGACTTGCTTAACACAGCATTGCCACAAACCTTCAATTTGGGGGAAAAAATGGTGGTATCTGGGAAGCACAATAAAGCAAAAGCACAGTGAAGTGAGGTATGTATATATCAACCTTGGTGTAAGACCTGAGTTAGCTCTCCTCCTTCTCACTCTAATCTTGGTCAAGTCGCTCTCCAAGCTTCAATCTGGGGAAAGAGTATCAGTTTGGGGTTTGTCTGCATGTAATGGAAACCTCAAATTAACAATGACTTAAACATAAAATTTTATTATTGCACATAAAAATCCAGGGATCGGTAATCCAGGGCTGGAATGGCAGTTCCATAAAAGCTTCAGAAAATCCAGGCTCCATGAAGCTCTCTGCTCTGCCATCCCTAGGGTGTGGCCCTCATCGTACCAAGGTGGTTGTTGGAGTGTCAGTCATGATTCAACCATCAGGAAAATGAGCACTCTTTCCTCCTATAAGGACTTTCACATTCTCCAGCCTCCACAAGAGACTGAGGAATCTATTTCTTCTGAGGGCAAGGAGGCCAGAGAGGTGTGTACAGAAAAGGAACAGAGAAAACAGAGTGTGGGAAATCATCCAAGAAATAATGTGAGAAAAATTCCAATAATTGAAAGACTTGATTTCAGATTGCAAGAGCCCACTGAGTGCCCAGCACTGTGGTATTTTAAAATGCTGGAGGTAAAGTGAAGATCCCAAAAGCTTGCAAAGGGGGATAAATACATACAAAGGAATAGGAGTTATCGTGTCTGACTGCTCAAAGGCACCACTGAAAACTGCAAAGCAGTGGGACATGCCCTCGACAGACCGTGGTGGGAGAGTCATTCGTATGACCTAGATTTATATATCTGTCAGACCATCAGTCAAATGTAAGGCTAGAAAAAAGACTTCTCAGACATGAAAGTCCTTTAAAAAACCTACCTCTGCACCTTTCTAGGGAGCTCTGGGAAGATGTGCTCTATTAATACAAGGGAATAAAGCAAGTAAAAGGAAAACATCATTCAAGGAAAAGAAGGGATCTCAGGATGATGGTGAAGGGAATTTGTAGCTTTTCAACTGGCCTAGTGAGCAGGAGGACTAAGGATTCCAAGAAAGAGTTGAAACGGATAGAGTATCTGATGTATTTAACTATATGAAGAAGGAATTTTCATGGCTTTTAGGGAGTCAGGGACTGAATTAGGGAGAGGTATACATCGATAAATTTAGCAAATGTACAAACTCCGGGAAGAACCAAGTTTAAAAGAAGGAAGATGTAAATATTGTACATTATGTAGCTTAGCTCAAAATAATAATAATGTGCTTTTGATGCTATAATGTTACATATTGATTTAACCAAAAGTTGTAGTGTTGACCCTGTTGAGAGAATGGGAGGAAGGGGAAATGTGGGTGTTTGGGGACGAGATGGGGAAGCAACGTGTAAGAGAGCTAAATCCTCATCTTCCCCAGCAGGTTGTCAACAGATTACTTTTTAAACCATGGAATTAAGAAACAGGAATATAGGATATTAATTAGATATATGTAAGGTAAATAAGCAAGGGGAAAAAGCAGCTTAAAATGTTGAGAATAATTGGCTCTGGGATCTAGGAATTGAGGTAGAGTTAAGGTATTAGCTAATAAGCATGCAAACTGATGTTTTTACTATCAGGTTTGTAGAGAAATTTGACTTTTTAAACCATGTATAAATATTATTTTAATAAAAATAACATTAATTTCCATGTGCTTCATTTATACAAAATCTTTTTATTTGTGAACCAATTTAATACAATTCAGTGAACATTTATTCAGTGCCTGTTAGATTATTGTACGAGAGAGACATGTAAATATGTGATTGTAAAACAAAGCTCCCAGATGATGCATAAATACTGATATATCTTTTGGAAGCACCATCAGTTCTGATCTGGGAGTCGGGAAAACCTAGAGTAGATAGAGGTTTTGCATTGGACCTCAAAGGATGAGAGGAATTTGAATGGGAGATTAAATGCCAGCTGTGGCCAGTGTTGTCGGGTCCCACCATGACTGGAAGAGTTAATGTGTGTAGGAAAGAAGTCTGGTAGAGCTGTGGGAGGCTGTGTTGACTTCTCTGCCTTTCCTAGACATTTCTATTAGTCATTTTTTCCTGAGGATTTACTCCTCCCTGCCCTATCACCCAGACACTCTTAATTTTAGTATTGACTTTACCATGCTGGGGTAGGTGGTGGTTCTCTCTCTGCTGGCACCCCACCTCTTAAACTTTTGGTCTAATTTAGAGAAGGATAAGGGAAGGGAGAAGAAAATCTTGCTTTCACCTCGGCTGGATGTAGATTCCTGAATGTAAAGATGGGAACTCTCTTCCCTGACCTCACAGGCGGCTAGATATGGCTGTTACCTTTTTTGAGGTCCTGAGATGAGACAGTCACTTCTGCAGTTTGAGCATAATTCTTAGAACCCTCGAGAGTAATATAGGACATATTTAATTGTTTGCAAAGAAAACTGAAATAATTTATTCCTGTTATTTGTCACAAGTGCTCTTCAGAAGTAATTATGCAAGTGTGTGTGTGTGTGTGTGTGTGTCTGTGTGTCTGTGTGTCTGTGTGTGTCTGTGTCTGACATCCTCCAAATTTAGCTTTTTGTGCTCTGGATTTGTTTTATATTGTTGGGTCCGTAAGAGGAAAGGCTGACTTAGAACTAAATAGCAGAGCTAAACCATGTTTTATACCAAATTAGAAACAGGTGAAGGTAGTTAAATCCGGCAAGCGCTTACAAAAGCTTTAGACTCAAGTTTGTATTAAAGGCAGGTGGTTATATGTACAATAAAAAGCAGTCACCAGCACACCAGCTTATTGATACATATGTGATTGATCTTTTTGGATAAAAACAAGGAGGAGTTAATAAATCACTGCACATAGCTATAAAGATGTTTGGGCTTGAAAGCCTAGCCTGTAAGAGCAAATGTGGACCCTGAAGGAAATTTATGAAGCATAGATCCTTTTAGCTTTACTTAACAGCTAACATCTGACTGACCCAGGGGGACCATGGAAATTTATTGCTGGGCCATTCAAATATTTAAGCTGTTGTGTGATGTAGAACAGGTAAAGATTAGCCCAATAACAAATATGAGGCTATAAAATAAAATGAGATTTCGATGACTTGTAAGTACTTGTCAGAGGTCAGCTCTAAATGACTGGTCAGAAATGGATAAAACTTGTTGATAATTAAAGCAGATTGATTATGACAACCTAGATGTTAGCATTGGTTGCTGTCAGATCAGCGAGCCTTGGAGTTTCCTCCTCCTGTGAAATCCATACTTTAACAGAATGACTTTTAAGGGCCACTAGATTATCTTTCTGTGCTCTGAAATTGGGTAAAATGATGAGTTGAAGTGATTCCTTTTGCAATTTCAGAATTGAAATATGTCTTTCTCAAATATATTCTAAATATATGGAATTCCTAGACAGCATATTTATTTTAGAAAACTCACTTTAGTTAACTTATATATGTAATTTTGAGCTTTGACATCTAGAAAGCACATAGAAGTTTTTAGGCTTTATGATAAATGATCTAAAATGAACCTTTAAAACTTAAGTAATTAGCAAATTTATGTACCCAATTATTGAAAAATCAGTTTAGTGAAATTAAGTGGATATTTCAAAAACTTATGGGTTTATTTCCATATTTGGTATCCACTCTTCTTTATGTATAAATCCCCAAAGTAATAAATATACGTAATGTTGTTGCTAGGACTTTAGAAGTTACATTTTGGATTTTAATGAGGTCTATAGTTATTGGTGTTAACAATCTCTGCCTTTTCGACTTAGCTATAATAAACCCAAAATGTTGTCATATAAAAGCTAGATTTGGGTGGTTTTCAAGGTGCCAGCTTCTCCAGGCAGTTGATGAATTTGGTAATGATTTGCTTCATGAACATCTGATTTGTGAGATGAAGAAGGAAGTCCCATGAATTTTTATAGAAATCTTGAATAAATGAAGTTTACAAAATAACACAGATTCACAAAATGGGTTTATTACTAGAGGGGGAGAATGGTGTAGAATTGAAAGCATAGGATTAGGGGTCAAACAGGCATGGGTCGGAATTGTAGCTCTACCATCCATCTATACATTCACTCCTCCGTCCATTCCACAAGTAAATATATTCCAGATGCTGTGCTCTAGAAACTGGGGTACAGTATTAAGACTTAGCCTCACATTTTTCATTCTTATGAAAGATTCAAAGGAATAAACAAGCAATTACAATACAATATAAAAGGTACTGTGTTAGTGTACAGGGTTCTGTGAGGACATAACTAATCCAAACTCAGGGCAGGGGTGAGGTGGAGTAGAGTGGGATTGGTGGTTGTAGTTGAGTGTTAAGAAAGACTGTGACCGTGGGCACCTCAGTAGTGCCTATAGGATAGTCATATTGTATGGATAATGTATGTTTAATGGGATACCTGATGCATACTATATATTCAGTAGAACACAATCCAACATCAGCATCGGTATTGCTGTTGTGTTGGCCGTGCTCACTGGGTCTTTTACTCTAGTGCTGGAGGGCACTGCTTCCTATTAATCCCCAGTAAACACCATTCTGTAACTTGAAATTTCCTTCCCAAAAAAAATTTTTCTTTTGAGCAGAGCTCAAAGCACTTTCTAAAAATAGGAATTGGCTGTCTAGGTATATTAAGGTTAAGAAAGAATGATGAAAATATTTCTCAATCTTAAAATCTTTATTGTTTTTTTAATTCACAGGGCTATGTATCATTAGATACTTGTTTTCAATATTTATTTTTTAAATTTATTCTTTATTCATTTATTTGCAGGTATTTGTTGAATACCTACTGTGGATAAGACTCTGAGTTTAGCACTTATGTTCTCAAGGGATTTATAGTGTAATAGAGAAAATAAGAGTTTTGTGTAAACAACTAAAATATAGGATAGAAAGTACCAGGTGCATAAGAATACTTTGTGATTTCAAGAGGCAGCAAAATGAATAAAATATGGTATCTCCCATTGTGGTACTTAGAGATAGGTGTGGGAGAGGTGAGGCCGGGAAATAAGGCATAGTAGTAATAATAATTGAATGCCTACTGTATCCTAGTAACTGTGCTTGCTCTTAGATTTTTTGTGTAATTCAATTCTTACAGCAGTCCTGAAAGATTGGTATTATTAAACCCATTGTAGAGATTTGGAAACAGGTTCTAGAGCATTACGCCTAAGTTCACACTATAAGTAAATAGCAAAGCTTTCAGAATCTGAGCCTATGCCTCTCTGACTTCAAAGCCAGACTTTTATAACTCTGACTTTCATAACTTCAAAGCCTATGTCCCCCTTCTATTTTTCTCATTCTCTTTCCCCCACCCCGAAATAGGTACTATAATTGAATACATTATTTTGATATACAACATTGAGCACCTATTATGTTCCTAGCACTGATAAAGAAGTGGTTTACAGATAATATGCCATTTGGTGCACTGATATATTTAAACAAACCTGTATTATGTGCACACTTTGGGAAGTTGTCTTCAGAAATTTTAAATGGTCTTTTTTCCAAATTCCTGTTCCAGATGGAAAAATCTTCTGGCATTACCAAGTATGGTAGGTTTATGCACCTTGCATGTTTAATTGAAGGATTTTGTGGGGGTCTTTTAACATTTGCAGATTTTGTGGGAAACAGGTGCTATTAAACCCAGGCAAATAGAAGATGGCTGTTAATGTTGTGGAATGTGATTTTGATTTACTTGGCAGAATTTTTATTTTACAAAACTGACTATTAAAAAAGACATGGTTTCCATCCTTTAATTTTGTCCTGTTCACTGAAATTTGCCTGTAGACTATTTTTCAACAGTTCCCAAAAGGGTGTGGAAAAACTGGAAGGTTTCTGCAAGGAAATTGATACTGAGTTCTTTAACAATTTCCACAACCCTGCAGCTTACCAAGTAAAAAAAATGGGGATTATTTTTAACCTTCTTACTGAAATTATTTGGAATTCTATTTCTTTGAAATTCCATTCTCTTTTTAGTACAGCTGTAAAGAACTGTATTTAATATTAGCAAAGAAAATAATCTGATGTAAATCTTTTCATTACATGATTTCTCCTTTAAAAATTTGTGATGGCATCTTATTACCTGTAATATCAAATGTAATCTCTTTTGACTGGCATATATGATCTCCTATTATACACTCTCTCTCCCTTTTCTTCCCCCAAAGCAAGAGGGGGGGAAAAATCACTCTTCTTATTACTCTCCTGTAAGAACTTTTGTCACCCTCTGCCCATGAATTATTTCTACATTGTTAGTTTTTGTTTGCTGCTTCTCCTCTAATCTATTATCACTGTCCTTACTTCCCTCCTAGATCTCTCCTCTGTGCTTTCTGAAACCCTTCTTCAGTGATTATAATATACACAAACTTTCAACCCCTTTATATATTATTGTGTATACAACTAAGATATACCACTGAATATACAACTGCTTGATGTAAGTAGATTACATCAAGCAGTTTACCAATGGCTTTCTCCTAAAAGTATCACTTACCCTAGAACCTTCTTAATGGGAGACTGTTTCTTGTTACACCTCCCATAACTCTGGGTCTAAAGCAGCTAATATCCACTGTATTTCCTGGTATCAGTTTAAAATCATTTCTCAGTGGCATGTACCTAGTGTTTTTGACACTTGGAGTGGATCACTTTTTATTTATTTATTTATTTGGGAGAGAGAGAGAGCGAGCACGAGCAGGGGGAGGGGCAGAGCAAGACGGGGAGAGAGAGAGAAGCAGAAGCAGACTCCCTGCTGAGCACAGAGCCCGATGTGGGGCTGGATCTCACAACCCTGAGATCATGACCTGAGCCGAAATTAGGAGTCAGGTGCTCAGTGGATCATTTTTACTACTGTTTTCTCTATATGATAAAATTATGTTTAGGAATGATGATGAAATGAAACAAATAATAATGGCAAAAAAAGAAAAGCAGAAAATTGTCTTTGAAAAATGTGTATGTATTTACTCTTATTGAACACAGTTTTGGTGCGTTCATCTTCAAAGAACAATTTTAAAAGTTTGTATGTCACTGTACCTTGTTTAAGGCCAACTGCAGTATTTTTATATCCGAATAACCTTATCTAAAACTCTACACCAGAAAAAACTCAGAAAAGAAATTATATGTTGCCATCATTGTTTATTTTGAATCTACTATTTAAACACAGGAATATGTAGCATGGAACAGTTTGGAGACACAGATTATGCCCAGAGCATTCCAGACCATTCAAAATGTAGTAGAAATGGAAGTGTATAGCTTCGTCCACTTTGTTGGGCTGACTGTATAACTGGGAGCTCTCTGAACTAACTTCCATACAGATAAAATTTTTATTAGAGTGTGAATAATGAAAAAAAATCCTGATTTGAAGCTTACATGTATATTGAAATTAAACAGTCACTGCAGAAATTGTTTAGAAATTAGACCCACAAAAGATTTTTTTCTGGGAAAAATGTTTTATCATTGACATTGTTTAGATTTGTTGGCTCACAGTGATAATAAAACATGGACCAATTTTTTATCTATTTTATGATCATTTAAAAAGTCTCTATGGATAATGTACCCCCTTATAGACTAGCCCCATCATCCTGCCCCTGGTAGGCCACTGTCATTACTCTTCTATCGTAGTAGCTTCTTACTCATAGCTTCTCTCTTGTCAATATCCTAAATGCCCTATCTCATCATTCTTATCTCTAATCCACTTACCTACTGGAAAAACAGTCACACAGAAAGAGTGGTAGCAGTGTATATTCAGAGTCATCCATCGCAGTTGGAGCGATACATCCTAGATACCTAGTTCTCCTGCTGTGTGACTATATCAAACCTTCTCTCCTTTTTCCCCATTCCCAATTTTCCCTTTCATGCTTGATAAATTGCCTCATTTCTGATTTTACAGAGAAAACAGACCTATCAAATGAGAATACCTCAACTTTCCACCAAAACACTTCAAAACGTTTTATGGTCAATAAAAAGTTTTAAATAAAAAAAATAATAAGTTGACATTTGAACGTACGTTAAAAAAAAAATTCCTGTATTATCATCTCCATCATCCTCAAAATGCCCTCTACTTCCTTGACCCTGACCCAGCCCTCCAGTCCTTCAGCTGGATCCTCTGAAAGTGCATCTGTATAATCAACAAACTCTCCTATATCTTCAGGCTCTTATCAGAGTTCAGCCTACCTCTTTCCCTAACTGAACCTGAATTTTCTCTGAGGACCCCACTTTTCCTATAGCCTTTCCACTGGTAGTTATTCATTTTTTTTAAATGCTAGGTATTCAGATTTACGAGGTGAGGTTAGTGTGTTCTTGCTCCTCATTGCTTTTTCTAGATTCTCACTTCTCTATTCTGTCGGTAAACATACAAGAACCATTCTCCTTTGAGACATATACTCTTCAACTATACCACTCTTTCCCCTACCAGTCTCTCAGTTATGATGCCCTTACCCATATATTTTGGCAACTGAGAAACAGAGAAAGCAGAGAACTTAGGAAAGAGAAATACTCTTTCTCTTTATTCAGAGTCTTGCTATTATGGGTTAAATTAACACCCAAGTGGATGATTCATCCAACACCCTGGCGTCTCATTTTTCTTGATCTTTGTCACCAGTGACCTCTTGCATTTCATTGTTTTCACTTACTCTTATGGTTCACGTAATCATTTCAGTTCACATCCAAAATCTGATTCGGGCATCTTGCTCTCTTATGACTACTTCCTCTTCTTCTGCTCATTCGTTCAGCCACTTGTTCATTGCTCCTCTTGATGACCTTTAGACCCTGGCCCCTTTTTCCCAGTTTAGATGTTATGGCCCATTATTTTAGTAACACCTTTGTCTTGCCCCCCTGTGGCGTTTTGTCATCTTTACAACCCTGCTGTCCATTTTCTCTGTACTTGCGGCATCCAAGCAGATGTCTAGAGGAAGTCACACAATAGCATTCTTATAAACTCATGATGAATAACCACTTCTAGGCTCCCAGTAGTGCTCAGCCGTTCTATTACATTTCTTTGTTCAAGTTGTTCTGCCATTTGATCAAGCTCCTATCTGGTTCGGCAAAGCAAACATTAAGAGTTATCCATGATCCCTCCCTCTCCATTACTCTTCACTTCCAACCCATAACCAAATCTTTATGATTTTATTTCCTCAAAGCCTTCTAAATTTAGTCTTATTTTTACCATTTCTAAAACCACCACCTTAGTCCAAGCAACCATGATCTCTCCCCTAGATTACTGCAGCAAGCTGATCTCTCCTTCTCCAAACCATTTTCCGCTGTAATCAGCGCTAATTTCTTCAAAATGCAAATCTATCATCATCAGTCAAGTTCAAAGAGAAAGTATTCATTTAAGAAGGAAGGTATCAGATATAATTCTGAGCAAGTTACACCTTTGTTTAAAGTCCTTCCGTGGTTTCTTGTTTCTCTTAGGAAAAAAGTCAGACCATGATAGACTATGTCTAGATGGTAGAGGGCCCTGCATAATTTCCCCTCCTATCCAGCTTCAGCTTTATCTCTTAGCACAAGTCCCCTCAGCCTTCCTTCCAATCCTTGAGGCGGCATACTCCTTCCTGACACTGGGGCCTTTACATATGCTGCTTTCTCTAATTGGAACATTCCTTCCCTTAGCTTTTACCCATCTTTGAGATCTCAGCTGGAGTGTCACTTTCTTTCACAAGTCTTCCCTGACTCTTAGTTTTTGTCTGGCTCTTTTCTGGGATAGCGTTCTTTCCTTCTGAGTACTTAATGCATAAATTATCTATTTGTTAGCATGATGATGTGAGCGATGCCTGTGTACCCCATTGGACTCTCGGCTTCATTGTCTGTGTTTGCTCACCCTCCTGTCTCTGCCGCTGGCACTATAGCTGGCACCGTGTGAGTTCAGGGAAAAGTTGTCACATGGATAAACTGTATCCAGCCAGGCTCTTGTCACTTTCCTGCATCCTTCCTGTTACAATGGGAGCGTTGTCCCACCTGCCATCTTAAGACGGATCTCCCTCCTGCATCCTCACTTGTAGGATGGAGAGCCTGTCCGTCTCACCTTCTCAGGAAGTTTTGCTATGCTTCACCCTGTCCTCCTGTTACTGAGCTCACCTTTCTCTGTGCCAAATTCTCATCAGCTCCATTTGCCCACTTTTTCACTCCTGAACTCGTACCAGCCTTCCTTCATCTCCCATTACTTCATTTAAACTTGTGTTTACCATATTACCGAATCTACCTGCCAATGAACTCTTATAATTACACCCATTAGACATGTTTTCATGTCCATTATGCCTAATCTGTCAGCTGCATTTGACTATTGATAATATCTTCCTTCTTAAATTAACACTTTCTCTGAGCTTTTTTGGTGAGGCACTTGGTTTTCCTCAGATCTTTCTGACTAGTCCTTTTCTGGCTGCTCTTCATTTTCTCCATCCCTTGTTGATATTCTCAAGGCTCTGAAATAGCTATCTTCTCTATGATTTCTCTAGGCCATCTCATTCATATCTATGGCTTTAGTACCTATCTCAATTATTTTTTTAAAGATTTTATTTATTTATTTGACAGAGAGAGAGAAGAGCACACAAGTAGGCAGAGCAGTAGGCAGAGGGAGAGGGAGAAGCAGACTCCCCGCTGAGCTGGGGGCACGATGTGGGGCTTGAACCCAGGACGCTGGGATCACGACCTGAGCCGAAGGCAGATGCTGAACCGAGTGAGCCACCCAGGCACCCCCATCTCAATTTTTATAATTCCTTAATATTTTTATCCCAAATTGCTCTTCTAACTTTATATATAATAAAATTGTATATGACACATATATTTTATATATATTATATACATAAATAACATATATCCTTGTTCCACCTCTAGTGTTTCCAGTCTCATTTCATAGACACCACCATCTACCTACTTACTCAATCAAGACCCCAAATGGCCACCTTTGACTCCTCCCTCTTCACCACCTTTACAACCAATCTGTCACAAAGTCCTTTCAGTTCCACCCATCAATTATAGCGCAAATCTGTTCACATATATTCCTCTCCACTACTGGAATCCTAATCAAAACTGTCACCATTCTGTCCTAGACCATTGTAGTAGCCTCCTACCCAGGTCTTGTTCCCCTTTATTTATTACATGGTAGCCAGAGTGCTCTTTACGAAATAGAACCCCAATCCTATCACTGCCACACTTAAAAAAGTCTTTAATTATCCTCCCATTGTCCTTAAGGATATAGTCGTGATGTCTTATGGTTTATAGGACCCCACCCTGTCTGGCCCCTGCTGGCCTCTCCAGCCGAATCTTCTAGCACTGAGCCCTCACTCTGTTTCTCACGCCAGCCCCTAGCTGTCTGTTTTAATGCCACCTGTACTTTTATCAACACTGAGATGACAACCTCATTCTATCACTTGCTTAGGCCAACAACTGTGAAGTTCTCCTTGAATCCCCTGCCTCTCAGACCTTATATAAGATCTGCCAACCAATCGTGTTGGCTCTGTCTACAAAATAGGAGAATTCAGCTACTTCTGACCACTTCCACAGCTATTATCCTGATTTAAACCACCCCATTCTCTTGCCTGGATTCTTGCAGTGGCCTCTCCACGTTTCCTTTCTTGCTCCCCTGCAGTTTGTCCTCACAACCCTCCAGAGCTTCCCCTCATTCAGAGTAAAAGCCAAAGTCCTTATTGTGACTTGTAAGACCCAGCATGATCCGGACGGACCCTTTACCTTGCTGACTTTATTTCCTTTCCCTTTCCCTCACTCTACTGCAGCCATTTCCCATCCTGTACGTATGCCTGTGGTCTGCCTTAGGGTGTCACTGCATTATCATCAACTTGCAGTGACACAGAGATAAGGCTTTAGGGATATTATACAACTCAGTAGAAAAATGTGAGTTTCTTTTCTTTAGTCGTGATGAAGTGAAACAGTCTCTTTTCCTCTGCCAGGTGGAGGGAAAGGGAGATGAGCGTTTCTAGGAAGTGAACAGAGGCAGAGAGTGATGAGCTTCGTGTGTTCATGAGACTGTGAGGAAACCACTTGAGCATAATAAGTTGCACATAAATCAGGCAGACAGGTCAGATCGCTTAGGCCTGGAAAGCTGGGCAGAGGAGTGGAATTTGAAGACAATAAGTGATTAGGAAGCAGGGCTGAAAAGCAACATGATAAAAACTTGTACTTAAGAGGATAAAGAATAATATTGGCTTCTAGTGAGTAGACAGGAATGCTGCTAAAACATCCTACAATGCGCACAACAACAAAGAATTTTCCAGAGTGGCAGTGGAATGGAGAGATAAGAATGTTTCACAGGAAAAATGACTTGTTGACTTGGTGAATCATTGCATATATAAAAGGCAAAGAAGGTGGGTAAAAATTGAATGTCATTCTAAGCCTGAGTAACTGATAAAAGTGGTGGTAGAAAACTAATCTGAACAGGAGAAAGTATGTTAGTTTGAAGTAAAGTCATGACCTCAAAACGTTGAGTATGTATTGTCACATTTTCTACAAATGTATTGAGCAGAATTGATCTTAATATACACAATAAAAAAATTTGAATTAACTATACCATAGCCTTATCCCCAGCTGAATAATTAAAGAACCAGACCTTGATGTGGGGTTCTGAAGGTGAAGGCAAGAAACTGTCACCAATTTGGAGTCCTTTATAAAAATGTCTAGGTTGGGGAGAGGGTAGTGCTTTTAATAACTGTATCTTTTTAAAGTAAGAATGATTTAAAATCACTTTCTTTTACAACTTTTTTCCAAATCGAGTGAGATATATTCTTCATGTATATACACATACACACACATATAAAGTAATTGATGTGTGTGTGTGTGTATGTATGAATTCATATACATATGAATCTCTTTTTTTCTCATTCCATTTACTAGCACCTCAGTAGATACACTTTGCATCCTTAGCTGTTGCCTATCATGATGACTCTTTGGCATTATGGTCTTGAAATATTTTCTTGGTTCCTGAAGGAAAGATGAAGTTATATTCAGTATATTTAGTTTTGCTTATTCAATATTACAGAATCTTGGAGATGGAGGAGGTATACTTCATTTAGTCTAATGAGTCATTCAGTGTTTGATTCCCTCTCCACACACACACCCCTGTGTCAGTTTCTAGGGCTGCTGTAACAAATTATCACAGACTTGGTGGCTTCAAACAGCATAAAGTTATTCTCTCATAGTTCTGGAGGCCTGAATTCCAAAATTAAGATGTCAGCAGGGTCACACTTCCTCCAGAGGCTCTCTGGGAGAATCTTTCCCTGCCTTTTCCAGCCTCTAGTGGTTCTAGGTATTCCTTGGCTTGTGGCTAAGTAATTTCTGTCTCCATCTTCACATGACCTTCTCCTCTGTGTCTCCCTTATACAGACGTGTATTGGATTTGGGCCCACTCGGATAATTGAGGATGATCTCTTCTTAGGATCCTTAACTTAATTGCAACCCTTTTTCCAAAAAAGATCACGTTCACAGAATTTGGATATGGACATAACCTTGTGGGGGCCACCATTCAGCCTATTACGCCCCCTGCATATATGTCCACTCTTTGTTGTTCAGCTTCTGATTGGCTGCCTCTACCCAGGATATTTTGGATTTTGACTAACTGTGGGGTGAAATCAATTTTCCTGTAACTTTTATCATTAACTTCGGTTCTCCCTGTTTGACACCATGGGAACAAAAACAATTATTTTTCTCTCTGGAAGTCCTTCATCTGTTTTCTGAGACTTCTGTGCTCCAGACTAAACATCTCTGGTTCTTTCAGCCATTTCTCTCAGAACCACAGCTCCCATTCTTCTAGTGATCTTGGTTGTGCTGCTTCTCTAAAGCACTCAGAGGTGATAGAAAGAATACTGAATTTATAATTGAAGACCTAATACTCCAGTCATGTCTCTTCCACTGAGTAGGTGATCAGGGCAAATCAGTTTCTTTAACAAAAACTCTGGACCACTCTACTTCACTTCATGCTTTTTATAGTCAAATGAGATTATTATAAAACCTATAATAAACATAACCTATAAGAAGTTCCCAGTTGTTTATCTATATGCTTATAAAAAAAATTAACTCCCAGAACTGAGCATAAATCTCTCAGTATAGTCTGACCCAGTACAAAATAGTTGCCAGTAGCATGTTTCCTGATTATCTGCTCTGTTTCTGTTAATACAGCCTGGGATCACAATAGCTTTGTGGTAGTCATGTCATAATTCTTTATTCATACTGAAATTAACTATGTACTCAAGAGCTCCAAATCATCTTCACACATAATCTATTTATTGCTTTTATATTCATTGATATGTACCATGTAGAGTTAGTGAACTTTTCAAACAGTTTGGAAATTTAATTTGAAATGAATTTAATATCAATCATTTTAATTGCCTTTTCTGTAAGAGTTTTATAATAGGGAATATATGGTTCTTCCTCCAGTTATTTAATGTAATACTCTGCTTTAATGAATCCTATTTGTGGAGCTAAGGACATTTTTCTCGTTGTACTTGAATGACCACGATTCTTATCTAAACCTTCTACAGTTTGCTAATGTGATTCTCTATCTATATTGAATTATGATGCCTTTGATTTGTATCTTATGTCCTGATGGTAATAGGTTTTACCCTTTAAAACGGATTTCATTTTTCTAGATTGCCTAATAGATCTGTAGATCCATGTACTTTTGCAAAGTGAGATGCATGTGTAATAGTTATAAGCTGTTATATTGTTGAGTTGAAGTGGCCCCTTAAGAATTTGAAAGCAATATAAGATAAGAATTCTGTCCTAATGTTTGATCTGTCTTAAAATTGTCCTATTTGAACCTTTGGCTTTAATCACTCTTCAGATTTGTTTTAATGTTAAGCACACACCTTGTGACTTTTTCTATAAAGAAGTCCTGATGAAGTAATAAAGTCCATGTTGTGATATCCATTTTTCAGGAATTTAGAGACTTGGCTTTCAGTGTGCTTATTTCAATGTACTATTCTAACATTTAAAACTGTTTCTGTATTGATAACTTGAAAGTGGAGATATATGTGGGATTGGAGAGCTGTGCAGATAGTCTACATGTGATGGTTTATAGAATAACAACTACATAATACAGAGCTTTAGGACTCTACTAGATTCCTTCCAGAGGGCCCCCATGTTATTATGTCTTTGCAATCAGGTAGTTTCTTTGCAAGCTACCTCATACAAATTTGGATGATTCCCAAACACCCTGGGAAAGCCTAGTATTGCACTTTGCTTATCCTGAATTTGCTGTTATTTTTATGTATCTCAATTGAGGGCCATACCACATGGCCTAGTTTATTTTTTGCTGCTTCAGCTAAATACAAAGCTGTATCTTCTTGATGGATGTATGAAGCATTTGGTGTTCCTTAGTAGAGAATAAAGAAAGTTCATGATCTTGCTCAAACTCCAGTGCCTGTAATTTTATAGCGCAATGAATTTACCTTTTGGCAACTATATATAATCAACAGCTTTCAAGAATTTAATATAAAGGTTTTTTCAGGCGCCTGGGTGGCTCAGTCGTTAAGCGTCTGCCTTCGGCTCAGGTCATGATCCCAGGGTCCTGGAATCAAGTCCCACATCAGGCTCCCTGCTCAGCGGGGAGCCTGCTTCTCCCTCTGCCTCTCTCTCTCTGTCTCTTATGAATAAATAAATAAAATCTTTAAAAAAAAATTTTAATATAAAGGTTTTTAATTATTTCCTTTATTTTATTTTTCCTGGAAAACAATATCCACCAAACTGTATGGAGTGTATCTTTTCCTCGGGCAATTGAAATTAAGAATATCCACTAATTGTCACCTGCCATTCATTTCAATAGGATTATTTTATTTTTGAGAATAATCATATATTGCAAAACTAAGGAAGGTGAAGTTTTCTTCTTGATCGTATCTGAATTGTGATTGATCTGTGTTTGTGTGTTTATTTCAGAGGATAGAAATGTATGCTTAGTCTTGAGAATGGGGAAAATATGGGTAGAATATAACCTTTTCTTCTTCATTTGCAGGGATAGGAAAAAGGTAACAGTGAGGGAAACTTTAATTCATCATCTTGGTAGATCCACAAATCTCATGCCTTTGTTAATTCAGTGAGTCAGGTTAAAATGGAAAGTCTTATGAGAGCTCTGTGGCATGACATTGCCTTGGAGGAATAACATCCAAATAGCCACCCCTGTGGATGTGAGTGAATTTTGGATGAATTTTCACTCATTAATACTGTTGATTTGACTGGCCACCTTGAAAGAAACAGAAATCTTATATGTTACTTTCAAGTCTGATTTTTTTTTCCTTTAATCTTCTTTTCTATTTAATAGAAGTTGAGATGTCAGGCCCAAAGTATTAGAGGAAAAAGCTTTTAGGATCTTAATTTTAGGGTGGTAAACTTATGATATGTAAATATGAAACATAGCAGCCTCAACTCCTTGGGCTTAGTGGGTCACTTTTTTATGTATTAGTCCCTTGTTGCATGACCTACTCAATTTTTTTGAAAGTTATTTATTTATTTGAGAGACAGAGAAAGAGAGCACATGCATGTGGGGGGAGGGAGGGGGGCAGAGGAAAGGGAGAGAAAGAATCCCTAACAGACTCCCCGCTAAGCACATAGAGCCCATTGCAGGGCTCAGATTCACGACCTTGAGATCATGACCTGGGCCGAAACTGAGAGTCCAATGGACGCTCAACCAACTGAGACACCTCAATTATTATTTTTTTTTTTTTAAACAAAGCAACCATTGATTTGATTTGACCAATTATGAAGATATTAAGATAATAGGTTGCAGTGACTATAACCAAGTGGTTTAGTCCAAGTCTCCAGATATTTATGCTGTATTCAAGGAACTTCTATCTTTGTCAACTTGGAGGTTGTTTTAGTCAAGCTTTGGAAAATTTCTGATCCTACTTAATTTTTTTTTAGGTTTCCATTATATCCAAAAGGAGGGGAGAAGTTACAATTCGATTATGGTGTCTATCTTCTGAACAAAAATATAGCACAGGTAAGTAACTTCTCTTCACTCCTTTTCTACTTCCCACATACAACCAACTTCGTTGGATTGCTAACCTTCTTTCTTTATAAATAAGTACTGTAGTTGATTATTTTATTTAACCAGTTATGGTGATAATGCGAAGTTCTTTGGCCGCAGTCTTATTTCATGCCATTATAAATACTACTGAGAAGCAATGGGTGCACATTGAAACCCTACTAAACTCGGAAGCCCTTTACTAAGTTGTTACTTGCTAGGAGACTGTACTTGAATGTGTGTGTTTATAACTTCTTTCCTCTGTAGCTTCTCACACAGCTTTTTTCTCTTAGATCACTTTCTTCTCTTAAACCACTTTTAGGAACTCATTTTGCATTGGGATTTGTTTATGGAGTAAAAGTTTAGTGCCTTTGGCAAGTCCTTAATGGTCTCCTCACCTTATTATGCAAGAACCAAAAGAAAAGACCAACCACGTGGTCCTTCCAACCCATCTGGGGTTTTTGTGACTCTCTCAACATGAAGCCAGTTAGTATCTCATTTAAATAAAGTCTTTCCGTATGCTGTAGAAAGACTAATAGATGCTTGGGTTTGCATTTTCCTGAAAGAAATATGCAGCATTTCTTTAGCATACTTGATTGTACTTCAAGAGGTAGACATTTCATATATTTTCTAGTTGTAAAGGAAGATCGGCTTCAGTGCTTTGTTTTATTTGGACATAGCCCATTGGAATATCACATGGATGAGTATCCACAGTTTGACTGTTATTTAAAGACATTATCATAAAGACATTATCAGCTATATCCTCAGACCTTTTCTTTTTTTTAAAAAAAAATTTTATTTATTTATTCATAAGAGACAGAGAGAGGCAGAGGGAGAAGCAGGCTCCCCGCTGAGCAGGGAGCCCGATTTGGGACTCAGTCCCAGGACCCTGGGATCATGACCTGAGCCGAAGGCAGACACTTAACCATCTGAGCCACCCAGGCACCCAGACCTTTTCTTTTAATAGAAGCAAGAAGGTTTATGATATTTTTGTTTTTAAAAGTCTGCCTTTTATCCATGTGAATCAAAAGACTCACTGAACAGTTCCCTTATTCTTTCCTGATTTGTTCCACCCTATGATATCATCTTTGCCTCGCTATCCCTCATCAAATATCAGTTTAATGGTTTTTTAATTTGATTTTTATTTAGATTCTTATCCTTTTTTTTTTTTTTTTAAAGATTTTATTTATTTATTTGACAGAGAGAGACACAGTGAGAGCAGGAACACAAGCGGGGAGGTGAGGGAGAAGCAGGCTTCCCGCAGAGCAGGGAGCCTGATGCGGGGCTCGATCCCAGGACCCAGGGATCATGACGTGAGCCGAAGGCATACGCTTAACCGACTGAGCCACCCAGGCACCCCAGATTCTTATCCTTTTCTGATATTGGATCAAATTTCTAGTCTGCAGTCTTCAGTTAATCATTTGCTTTATAAGCTCATACTCATTGCCCTCTCAGTCATACTGCTTTCTTATTACTGCCGTTCCAGCCCATGTTCTTTACTCTAGGCAGGCAGCCTTGCTCACAGTCTGTGGCCTGTGACTCATCTTTCCATGTGCCATTCTTCCCACACCTGATGCTTTCCCTCCCTCCATTTTTGGCAGAGAAGTACCTTAGTCTAAGAAATAGGACCTTAGGGGTGCCTGGCTGGCTCAGTTGGTGGAGCATGCTACTCTTGATCTCAGGGTCATGAGTTCAAGCCACATGTTGGGCATAGAGCCTGCTTAAAAAAGAAAAAGAAAGAAAGAAAGAAATAGGACTTTAATTTCAAAGCTGTCTTATGCTACTGATTATAGTTGTCATACTATGGAAAAGGCAGTGCTTAGACAGAAGTGGCCTAACTAAGAGTGCATGAAGGGAGAAGAGGTCTAAGTAAATTAGAGAGTATCTCCAGGTGAAGTCAGCCAATGTGGAAAAGGGCACATGAGTCCAGGGTCTGGGGGGCAAGATGTCAGGAAAGTTGGTGGACCTAAGTTCTGATCTGAATGCAGAGGTTTGTTTCTCCTTGCCCTATTTTCTGTTTCTTGCCCTGAGTGCCTACACTAAGGTCCCAAGTCTGTTGGAAGAATCCAGGTGGAGCCTACTCCTGATTAAGGTAAAGCCAAAATGCCTGGATATCCTGGTAAATCTCAGCTGAAGACACACACATGCATGTGCATGTGTGCGCACATACACGTATATCCACATGCAGGCATACACACATTGAGTTCTTTCTTCTGTGGGCCCAATAAGAATGCCAGAGGATGGTGAAAGAGGTTCTACAGATAGCCCAGCTTGCCTTGAAAACAAGACAAAGATGGAGGCTGTGTGCAGTGGAAAATTCGGGGAAGTCAACCCTGCATCTCAGACTCTTAGCTCTAGTACCTGTTTGGTCCTCACTTTGGAGCACTTCCCAAGAAGCCTCTGACTTTATTTTTAACTGAACCAAGGCCACAAGCATGCTGAACTAGTTTTATTCGTCTGTTTAAACAATTCGTAGTTTCTAGTTATTTTGTATCCTCTGCAACTTAATAATCTTTTTGAAGATTTGAGAGACTACACTTGTCACTTGTGTGTGGGTTTAAGATGGATAAGTTAACTCCTTTAAAAATCCAGAGAGAACAAGCATCTTGCTCTCTGATGTTTTTTCATCACTCTGTGGCAGTTTTAAAAGGAGAGGACAATAGGGGCGCCTGGGTGGCTCAGTCGTTAAGCGTCTGCCTTCGGCTCAGGTCATGATCCCAGGGTCCTGGGATCGAGTCCCGCATTGGGCTCCCTGCTCCGCGGGGAGTCTGCTTCTCCCTCTCCCACTCCCCCTACTTGTGTTCCCTCTCTTGCTGTGTCTCTCTCTGTCAAATAAATAAAATCTTAAAAAAAAAAAAGAGGACAATAAACTTTTTATAAACAAATTATCTTAGGTTTCAGAGTGCATTCAGGAGTCCCCTTCTGACAATTTAGAAAGAAACTTTTTAGCAAATGTGTGACCTTTAACCTTTTTTTGCTTCAACTGTTTACTATTTCTTGGGGAATGTTTCATTTTGTCTTTAATACCATCACTTTATTACATTTCAATTTATAACAAATCAAAGAACCATTAATTAGTATGGCCCTCACCCATTTTATATCAGTAAAAAATTTCCAAATTTTTGAAGATTTATTTTTCTATACTTTACATACTAATACATGTTGTCAAAGGAGAGTTTGTCTTCTCAGCCAGTCTCATTTATACCCCATCTCTAGAGATGTGAACAAATCATACTATTAAAATGGCCCCACCTCAGTAATTTATAAGCCAGGTTAGTGGAGGTGGATGAAAGCATTGGCATGTGTTAAAGTGCCAGAGAAAAAGGAGTGAAGTCATTTAATACTGCATCCATAACTTGGTTGCAGATTTGAATAGTCAATAGGACCTTTCATCACAACTAGAAGTAGTAGTAAAATCACTTTTTTTGGTAGAGGAAATGACAGAATTTAGTAATATTTGTTACTTCAGTATTTGGGATCAGTCCAGCCCGTTTTGAAAGCACAAGCTTAGGAAGACAGGCCTTCAAGTAGAAATCCTCAAGTGTTGTTTGAAGAGCTGAGAGGGTTGGTAAGGCCTGCTTGCCCTCTTCGTGTCATTGCGGTTTAAAGGTATGTGTGTGTGTGCTGTGCTGGATATTGAAAGTGAATAAAGCAAAGTGCTTTGTTTTTAGTGCCATCAGCCCCTTTGTCTGGAAATAGCTTTCTTTGTTGGTCAACATGTAACACTATAGGAACAGGCCTGGCAAAATTCAGGCACAGTATAATTAACATTGATTTAAAAAACCAGGTTCTGCCATGATTGTCAGTAAGTTTATAAGTACATTACATTAGAATTTGTATATAGTGCAGTAGTTTGCTTTTAGTTCCCAGAGCATAAAAAGTAGTAAATCAAAAATTACAATACTTTTACCTTACATTTATGGAGAGTTTTGTAGTTTGAAACATATATATATATATCCACGTGACCCTCATTATCACCCTACAGAATGAAAGGTGCAGCTAATGTTAAATGAATTTGAAGACAGTATGGCTTTTGACATCTGTCACTCCAGTTAGGATCACGTATTCTGACAGGTGAGGCAGAGATTCCCTTACTTCCGTATGCTTCATTGTTCTATATACAGTTGACCCTTAAAACAACATGGATTTGAACCGTGAGGGTCCACTTAAATATGGATTTTTTTTTTTTTTTTTGCTAAGGGCAGTATTATAAATGTAATTTCTCTTTCTTACTACTTAATAACAATTTCTTTTCTCTAGCATATTATAAGAGTAAGTACACAGTATGTAATACATATACAGAATATGTGTTAATCAACTGGTTATGTTATTGGTAAGCCTTCCAGGCAACAGTAGGCAATTAGTAGTTAGGTTTTGGGGAGTCAAAAGTTAAATGCAGTTTTCAACTGTGTGGGCAGTTAGCATCCCTAACCCTTATTCAATGGTCCACTGTATTTCCATCCTAAAAGTGCACAGAATCCAAGAAGATGACCTTCCCAGATAGGAAAGAAACTGAATGTTCATTGAGCAGAGACAGCTGTTTTGCACATTATGATATTTCGATGAGTAAGCACAATGCTTGAAACACTATAAAGTCTCAAAAAAATGTTTAATGAATGTATGGTCATACACAGTTAAGACACTGAGATCTAGAAAAATTGTGACTTGCTTAAAATTGATGAATTGAGTCAACAAGTATTTGTTGTGCATCTACCATGTGCTATGTATTTTGAGTTAGGTCTCAGCTGAGAGAGCAGTGAATAAGACACACAAGATCCCTGCCTCATAAATAAGCCAGGTACAAAAACACAACTATTGTATGGTTCCGCTTATATGAATTATCTGGACTAGGCAAATGCATAGAGACAGAAAGTAGGTTAGAGGTTACTGGGAGCTGGGAAAGGGGGACATGGGAGAGTTATTACTTAACTCTGTTACAGTTTCTGTTTGGGGTGACGAAAAAATTTTGGAAGAAGATAGTGTTGATGGTTCCATAACATTGTGAATGTAATGATGATGCCACTGAATTATACACTTAAAAATAGTTTAAAAATGGCCAAAGTGACATATTTTATGCAATATGGGCGCCTGGGTGGCTCAGTCGTTAAGCGTCTGCCTTCAGCTCAGGTCATGATCCCAGGGTCCTGGGATCGAGTCCAGCATCGGGCTCCCTGCTCGGCAGGAAGCCTGCTTCTCCCTCTCCCACTCCCCCTGCTTGTGTTCCTGCTCTCGCTATCTCTCTCTCTGTCAAATAAATAAATAAAATCTTTAAAAAAAAATTAATATATTAAATACCATTGGAGTATACACTTCAAATGGGTGAATTTTATGGTAGGTGAGTTATATCAGAATAAAGCTCTTTTTTAAAAAAAGAAAAGAAACTGTCTCATTAAACTTATTAGCTAATGGAAAGACAGACAGTAAACAAAATAATCTTAGATTTGCGATAAGTGCTGTAATAGAAATCATTTAGGCAATATAATGGGAAGTAACTGGAGAGGGACCTGCTTTAGATAACGTTGTCAAATAAGCCTTATTGAGGAAGCGATATTGAACTAAGACATGGAGATGACAAATAACCAGCCATGCAAAGAGCTAGGAAACAGTAAGTTAAGGTCATGGGAACAGTTAGTGCTGAAGTCCTGATGTAGGAAAGAGCTTGTTGTGTAGATGGCTAATGTGATAGGAGTATAGTAAGTAAGGAGAGAGGTAGCCAGGGAGCATATCATATAAGGCCTTAGAGATTATGAAGAGTTTGAATTTTATTCTAAATACAAAGGGAAGCCATTGAATAATTTAAGCAGGAGAATGGCTTGATTTATTTTTTCAAAGATTGTTCTTCCTGCTCTCATGAATTATAGAGAACTAGAATAGAAGTAAGATATCAAAAAAAAAAAAAAAGAAGAAGTAAGATACCAGTGCAAGGGCTATTTCAAAAGACCTGATGAGGGTTGATGGTAGCTTGGACTACGATAGTAGTGATAGAGAATTGAACAGACTTAAAATATATGATGGATGGTGCTAAACATCACTAATCCTCAGGGAAATGCAAATCAATACCACGATGAGATATCACTTCACTATTATCAAAAGGCAAGAATTAGCAAGTGTTGGCAAGGATATGGAGAAAAGGAAGCACTTGGGCACTGTTGGCAGGAATGTAAATTGGTGCAGCCAGAATGGAAAACAATGTGAGGCTCCTCAAAAAATTCAAAATACAACTACCATATGATCTAGCAATTACACTTCTGGCTATTTAACCAAAGAAAATGAAAACACTAACTCTGAAAGATATCTTTACCCACGTGTTCATTTTTGCATTATTTACAATAGCTAAGATATGAAAACAACCTAAATGTCCATCGGTGGATGAAAGGATAAAGAAAGTGTGGTATGTGAACACACACACACACACTTCGTGGAAAATTATTCAGCCATAATGAAAGAAATCCTGCCATTTGCAACAAATGGATGGATCTTGAGGGTATTATGCGAAGTGAAACAAGTCAGGTAGAGAAAGACAAATGCCAAACAATCTCATTTATATGTGGAATCTTAAAACAAAAATCGAACTCAGGTACAGAGAATGTTTGGTGGTTGCCGGAGGTGAGGGAGTTAAGGAGTGAGTAAAATGTCTGAAAGTGGTCAAAAGGTACAATTTCCGGTTATACAATAAATAAGTCCTGGGGATGTAATGTACAGCATGGTAACTGTAGTTAATAATACTGTATCATATATTTAAAGTTGCTAAGAGGGGCACCTGGGTGGCTCAGTTGATTGTCTGCTTTCAGTTGAGGTCATGATCCTAGGGTCCTGGGATAGAGCCCCAAGTCCGTAGGGCTCCCTGCAGCCTGCTTCTCCTCCCCACTCATGCTCTCTCACTGTTTCTGTCACTATCTCTGTCTCTCTCAAATAAATAAATAAATAAAATCTTTAAAAAAAAATTACTAAGAAAGTACAGATCTTCCTTGACTTGTGATGGGCTTACATTCTGATTACCATTACCCATTATAAGTTAAAAATACCATGTCCAAAATGTATTTAATACAGCTAACTTACTGAATGTCATAGCTTAGCCTAGCCTACCTTAAACATACTCAGAATACTTACATTAGCCTACAGTTGGGCAAAATCATCTAACACAAAGCCCATTTTGTAATTAAGTATTAAATATCTCATGTAGGGTGCCTGGGTGGCTCAGTCGTTAAGCGTCTGCCTTCAGCTCAGGTCATGCTCCCAGGGTCCTGGGATCGAGTCCCACATCGGGCTCCCTGCTCAGCGGGAAGCCTGCTTCTCCCTCTCCCACTCCCCCTGCTTGTGTTCCTGTTCTCGCTATCTCTCTCTCTGTCAAATAAATAAATAAAATCTTTAAAAAAAATAAAAAAATAAATAAATATCTCATGTAATTTATTGAATACTGAAAGTGACAGAATGGTTTTATGGGGACAAAATGGTTGTAAAAGTATCAGTTGTTTACCGTTGTGATCACATGGCTCACGGAGCTGCAGCTCTCTGCTGCTGCCCAGCATCATGAGAGAGGATCGTACCACATATCACCAGCCTGGGAAAAGATCAAAATTCAGACTTCGAAATATGGTTTTTGGTGAATGTGCATCATTTTCACACCATCCATAACCCACAACATTGAAAAATCATAAGTCAAATCGTTGTTAGAGACTGTCCGTATATCTTAAAATTCTCACCTTAAGAAAAAAAATAGTAACTGTATGGTGATGGATGACTAGACTAATTTTGATGATCATTTTGCAACATATACACCTATCGAATCATTATATGGTACACCTGAAATTAATACGATGTTTCATGTCAATTATATATTAATAAAAAAATAAGATTATATAATGGGAGATGAGCTAATGGATTGAATGTGGGAATTGAAGGAAAGGAACTAATCATGGGTGACTCCTAGGCTTTGTGTATGAACAATTGGATGGATGGAAGTGCATTTATTGAGACAGGGAAGGATCTAGGAGATGGGGGTAGGGAAACCAAAAGTTCTGCTTTGGCACTGTTAAGTTTCAATTACTTTTAGAAATCCAAGTAGAGGGGCACCTGGGTGGTTCAGTCATTAAGCGTCTGCCTTCAGCTCAGGTCATGACCCCAGGGTCCTGGGATCTAGCCCTTCGTCAGGCTCCCTGCTCAGCAGGAAGCCTGCTTCTACCTCTCCCTCTGCCCCTCCACCCTGCTCGTGCGCTCTCTCTCTCTCAAATAAATAAATAAAATCTTTTAAAAAAAAAAAAAGAAAGAAAAGAAAAGAAATCCAAGTAGAGTCATCAAAGAGGCAAGAGGGTCTTTGGGTCTGGAACTTGGGGTAAGGAGGTCAGTAGTGGAGATACAAATTTGGGAGTCATCAATATAGAGATGATATTTAAATCCATGGAACTGGATGATATCAATCAGGGAGAGAATGCAGATCTGAAGAGAGAGACAAATACAGACAGAAACACAGAATGGGATTTAGTTCTGGGAAATCACATTTAGAAGTTGGGTGGAAGAGGATGTCCTAGCAAAGACTGAGAGGAATGACCAATCAGGTAGGAGAGAAAACCAGGAGAAAGTAATAATTTGGAAACTAGAAGAAGTAAATTTCTGGAAGGGAGGAGTCATCAGCTATGTCAAATTCTACCATAAGATGAAGTATGCAGTAGAGTTGGGGACATGGAAGCCGTTGACAAGCAATTTCAGTAGATCAGTAGGTGTGCTGAAGAGTGAATAGGAAATGAGGAAGTGACATTGATTGTAGACACTCTTCTGAGGTGTTTTTTGTGAAGTGAGATAGATAAATGGGTTCATAATTGGAAAAGACTGGGGTTAGGGGAAGGTCTTTTGTTGTTTTTTTTGTTCGTTTGCTTTGTGGGAATGTGGAGTTTTTTTTTTTAAGATGGGAAATAGCAGGCCATGTTTATATGCTGATGAGAGTGATCAAATAAAGAGAGAGAAATTATCAATACAAGATAAAGAAGGGATACTTGAAGGAGTAAAGTCTTTGAGAAGGGGAGAGGAAATAGGATACAGAACATAAGTGAACATGTTGACCTAAAATAAGAAAAGGGGACACTTTCAACAAACTGATTTTTAAAAAAAAGAAAAGCCAGTTTCATTTAAGAATGCCATTGATGAAGCAGTAAAATTATTGACCCTTGAGTACATATCTTTTCAGTATTCTGTGTGATGGAAATGGAAATAGACATAAAGCACTTCTGCTGCATACTGAAGTAAAATGGTGTTTCAAGGAAAAGCACTTGTGCAGTTGAGTTGCCAACTAAACTACCTGATTTTTCATGGAGCACCATCTTTACTTGAAAGAATGACTAAACCAACAAACTATTCAGACTTAGATATTTGAAAAATACTCTTTCAAAAATGAGTGAGGTGAGCCTCTCAAAGGAAATCAACTGATGATAAAATTTAAGATTTTAAATGAAAACTAGTATTTTGGAAGACTTGTGTTTGCTGCCATAAGATTGGCAGCTTTCCATTCCTTAAGGATGTTTTTGATGAGATTGGTAGTGGTATTTAACAAATGTGATTTTTAAATATTGTGTAATGAATGTGTCAACATTTAAAATCTATATAACTAGTTAGCCAGTATTTTCCAAGTGACCAGTATATAAGGCTGTGAAATCAGGTGCAGGTAAAGACCTCTTATTTAAAATGCAAAAAAAAAGATTTTAATGTAACAGATGTGAAAAGTATATTGGTGTGGTTTCAGATTCTACATTGATAACTAACATTTAAGAAGCTGCTACTTGTTGAGGAGTGCCTGGCTGGCTTAGTCAGTAGCGCATGCAACTCTTGATCTCAGGGCTGTGAGTTTGAGCCCCACATTGGGTATAGAAAAAAAAATAAAACAACTACTTGTTGAGTTTGGAGTAGTATTAGAGAAGAATATCCATAATTATCTGAAAAGGCTATTAAAATACTCCTTTCATTTCCAACTATATTATCTGTATGAGGCTGGATTTTCTTAGGAAACAACATATGCAAACATATGCATATGCATAACAAAATGAATGCAGAAGGATATATGAGAATCCAGCTGTCTTTTGTTAAGGTAGACATTGCAAAACACACTTGCAAAAATGTAAAACAATGTCACTCATCTCTCTAAATTTCTTTTTTTAGAAAATATGTTTTTTGTTTAAATTATTATTTATATTAACAAGTAATTGATTTTTTTTAAGATTTTATTTATTGAGAGAGAGAGGGGGGAGCGAAAGAGCAAGCATGGCGGGGAAGGGTGTAGGGGCAGAGGGAGAGTGAGAAGCAGACTCCCCGCTGCGCAGGGAGCCCAACACAGGACTTGATCGCAGGACACTGGGATCATGACCTGAGCTGAAGGCAGACACTTAACCAACTGAGCCACCCAGGTGCCCCTCTATTGTTATTTCTAAATGAAATATTTAAGTTTTCTCAATTGTAACTTCTAATATGGTAAACATTGGTATAAATGACCCATATAAAAAAAAAAAGTTTTTTAACATCCTCAGTAATTTTAAGAAGTATAGAGATCTTGAGACCAAAAAGTTTAAGAACTGCTGTCCTAGAGAATGTGGCCGTCCAGATTTCCTACAAAACACCTGAGTTGCTCATAGTCTGATAAGACACACTTATTGGTTCCCCAAATTTGGAACATGATATAAGAGACTTAACAGTTTGAATTCTGGTAATATGTTCAGTACAAGTCCAGTGCAGTGTGTTCAGTACAAGGCCAGCCGCTATCAGTGGGCTCTTTCCTTATTGCCTTTGGCTTTTAAGCCAAGCCTCTTTCTGTGCTTTCTTGAAAGCTCAGGGACTTAACAGTAACACCTTGAGGATCCAGTTTACAAATACTAATGATGATTTACATTTGTTTTGAATGTAATGGCCTTTTATTATACTTTTACTTCTTTATCACACTTCATGCTCCATGAAGCATGTTGACCAGGTCTATCTTTAGAGATAAGAAATTGAACTGCTGCTATGCTAACTTCCAGAGAATGACAAAACTATCAAATGGCAAACAGAAATCGAGACCAAATCTTCTGACGTCAGTCTGGCCATATCCCACTGACGTTTCTTTTCCTTTCTTTCTTTTTTAAATTTTTAAAAAATGTGGGCCTTCTTACAATCCTATGAGGTGATAGGTCACAGACAGTGATCTGCCTTTTACAGATAGGAAGCCTGAGAGCATGAGTTCAATAGAAAAACTAGAACCTGGGGACTTTATGACCGCTCTTCCTTTTACTCTATTACCTCTTTCCCCTCAAGTTATTTTAAGACTTCATAGAAAGTAAAAGTAGCTTCTCCTTCCAAAAACAGTTGGAAACCTCTGTTCTGCCAAGGACATGGTCTTTCTCTAAAACTTGACTACTCGTGGGGCCCACGGTGCTCAGCTCTTTAGAAGGGATCAATGTCAGCTTACACCCAGCAGCTTAAATTCATGTCTATTTCTCCAACATGCAGTCCAATCTATATGACACGTGGGGAGAAAATGTATTTTTATTTTCTTAATTCTTGGAATCGAGAATATAAATTCCAAGGATGTTTTAATAGTCAGACTGTCATTTTCTCCCCCTGCTGCCTACAAAATTTGCCAGGAATGTAGTAGAAACTTTTTTTTTTTTAATCCTATACCTGTATCTTTAAAGAAAACTTTACTGTGATGTAATTCACATATCATACAATTCATCCATTTAAAATGTACAATTCCATGGTTTTTAGTATATTCATTGAGTTGTGCAACTATCACCACAGTCAACTTTAGAATATTTTTATTGCCCCCAAAGAAACCCTGTACCCATTACTTACTCCCTATTCCCCAAGACCCACATCCCTAGGCAGCCACCATTCTACTTTCTGTTTCTACAGATTTGCCTGTTCTGGACATTTCATATAAATAGACTCCTAGAGTATGTGGTCTTTGTGATTGGCTTCCTACACTTTCATAGATTCCAGGTTCATCCATGTGATAGCATGTATCATTCATTCCTTTTTTTTGCCAAATCATTTTGGCTTTTTGAAGATGTGTATAGATATATACCACATTTTATTCATCAGTTCATCAGTTGGTAGACATTTGGGTTGTTTACACTTTTTGGTTATTATGTATAATACTGCTATGAACATTCACGTACAGGTCTTTGTGAGGACATATGTTTTCATTACTCTTGGTTATTTACCTAGGAGTGGAATTGCTGAGCCATATGGTAACTGTTTAACGTTTTGAAAAATTGCCAGACTATTTTCTAAAGCAGCTACACCATTTGACCTTCCCAGCAGCAGCGTATAAGAGTTTCAGTTCCCTTACCCATCCTCACCACCACTTGTTATTTTCTGTGTTTTTGATTATAGTCATCCTGCTGGATGCAACGTGGTATCTCATTGTGGTTTTGAGTTGAACTTTCCTAATGGCTAATGATATTGTGCATCTTTTCATGTTTATTGGACATTTGTAATATGTTCTTTGGAGAAATGTTCGGTCAGGCCCCTTGCCCATTTTTAAGTTGGATTATTTGTCTTTGTTATTGAATTGTAAGAGTACTTTATATAACCTAGACACAAGTCCCTTCTCACATGTATGATGTGCAAATATTTTCTCCCATTCCATAGGCTGTCTTTTTCACTTTCTTGATAGTGTCCATTGAAGCACAAAGGTTTTTAGGTTTTAAGCTTTTATTTAAATTCCAGTTAGTTAATGTACAGTGTATTATTAGTTTCAGGTATATAATATCATAATTCAATACTTCCATACATCATCTGATGCTCATTACAACCAGAGCACTCCCTAGTCCCCATCACCCATTTAACCCATCCCCCAGCCAGAATGGCTAAAATCAACAACACAAGAAACAAGTGTTGGCAAGGATGTGGAGAAGGAAGAACTCTCTTGCACTGTTGTTGATGCAAACTGGTCTAGCCTCTCTGAAAACAGTATGGAATTTCCTCAAAAACTTAAAAATCCAGCCATTGCACCACTAGGTATTTACCCTAAGAATACAAAAACACTAATTCAAAGGGATACGTGCACCCCTGTGTTTATAGCAGCATTATCTACAATAGCCAAATTATAGAAGCAGCCCAAATGTCCATCAACTGAAGAACGGATAAAGAAGAGGTGGTGTGTAAATATACAGTGGAATATTACTCAGCCATAAAAAGGAATGAAATCTTCCCATTCGCCATGACATGGTTGGAGCTATAGAGAATTATGCTAGGTGAAACGTTTTCAGTTTTGATAAAGTCCAATTTTTTAAGAAGATTTATTTATTTATTTTAGAGAGAGTGAGAGCATGAGAGCAGAGAGAGGCAAAGGGAGAAACAGAATCCTCAGGGCAACTCTGCACTGAGCACAGAGCCCAACGTGGTGTGGTGCTCGATCTCACGACCCTGAGATCATGACCTGAACCAAAACCAAGAGTTGGATGCTTAATTGACTGAGCCACCCAGGTGGCACAATAAAGTTCAATTTTTAAATTTGTTTTTCCTTTTTTGCTTGTGCTTTTGGTGTTAAAAAAAAAAAAATCTAAGAAAGCTTAACACAAGGTTTGCTTCTGTGTAGTTTTAGCTCATATGTTTAGGTCTGTGATCCATTTTGAATTAATTTTTTTGTAAAGTTTAAGGAAGAGGTCCAGTTTCATTCTTTTGCATGTGAATATCCAATTGTCTTAGAAAAATTTGTTGAAAAAACTACTCTCTACCCATTGAGTTGTCTTGGCATTCTTGTTGAAAATTAACTATAAATGTGAGGATTTATTTCTGAACTCTAAACTCTATTCCATTAATCTGTATGTCAGTCCTTATGCTGGTACACCCTATATCTTTTTTCTGAAGTATTTTCTAAAAAATATTTTCTAAATTCAATAATAATATATGCCAATTGTAGAAAATTTTTTAAAGATTTAATTGAGAGAGAGAGAGAGAGCACATGTGAGTGGGGGGAGGGACAGAGAGAGAGGGAGAGAAAGAATCTCAAGCAGAGGACCCTGGGATCATGACCTGAGCCAAAATCCAGAGTTGGCCACTTAACCAGCTGAGCTACCCAGGTGCCCCATAGAAACTTTTTGAAGTACAAAAGAAGATAGAAGAACAGATTTTTTAAAAGATTCTATAATCTCATCATTCATATGTGCCTTCCAAATCTTCCAGACTTTTTGTCTTTTTTTTTAAATTTCCATTTCTTTTTTTTTTAAGATTTATTTATTATTTAATTGAGAGAAACAGAGGGAAAGAGAGCATGCGTGGTTTGGGGGGCAGACGGAGAGGAAAAGAGAGAATCTCAAGCAGAATCCCCCACTGAATGTGGAGCCCAACATGGGGCTCAATCTCATGACCCATGAGATCATAACCTGAGCCAAAATCATGAGTCAGAGCTACCCAGGAGTCCCTTGTCTTTTTCTTACATAGTTGAAGTAACATTATATATACTGCTCTATATCTTTTTGCTTTTTTGAACACAAGCTTTTTCCCAAGCCATTAAAAACTCTTAGTCAATATTTTTAATATATAAATATATATTTCTAAATATATAATATTTCATTTCTGTGCATATATTTTTTAAAGATTTTATTTATTTGAGACACAGAGAGAGAGAGAGAAGCACAAGCGAGAGGGGAGGGACAGAGGGAAAGGAAGAAGCAGACTCCCCGCTGAGCAGGGAGCCTGACACAGGGCTTGATCCCAAGACCCTGAGATCATGACCTGAGCTGAAGGCAGACACTTAAACCGACTGAGCCATCCAGGCACCACTCTATACATATATTTTAATTTAACCATTCTTATAATCTTGGACATATATTCTTCTAGAGTTTTCTTAAAAATATGGTTTGGTTATGATATTAGTTAGCACTAATATATGTTTACATATACTTATTGTTAAATATATTATTATGTTATGTATATATTAATATATTTCTCCCCTGTAGAATGACATATTCAGATATGAGATTTAGTAAGGTCAATAGTAAAGCAGCTCACTGCAGCTCTGCAGTGGCAGAAATCTTGTCTCTCAAACTTTCCTGTGGGTCCTATAGTGTTTCCACTAAATCATTTCAAACCTAAGCTTTATGCTGCTGTGCACAAAGCAGATTTTCAGTCAAATCCTTACTTTGAAGATGACCATAATTAACTCATACTTACTCCTTTGTGTGGTTTTTTTTTCTTTTTAAAAGTAGAAAAATCACATTTTCTTATGTGTATGTATTTATCTCAACCAACAAATATCTGAGTGTTTGAACTGTACAAGGTCTATGAGAGACTGACTTTACTCTCAAGTTGTCTGTATTTTGGGTGAGGGGGATAAAAAAATAGGTACAATATGTAAATAGTTAGCCAGCAGTACAAGACATACAATAATCACTATCAAAGGAGAGTTTCTGTCCAAGGTACAGATCTGGCTCATGGCAGGTAGAGCCCTATGGTGGTTTAGAGTTCCACAGACCTGGGTGTGCATCCCACTGACTGTCTGGATGAACTTGGGCATGTAATAAAATCTCACTGCATCTCCATTTACTTATCTCTGTAAATAATCCTCATAGGATTGTTGTGGGGACTAGAAACAATGAATGTCAAGTTTATAGCTCAGAATTTGTCCCTAGGAAGGGTACTCAATCATTGGTAGCTGCCATTGTTTATTCTTGATGTTGAGTTGTCATTCCTGTTAGGCTGATAGGGAGAAGGAATCCTTCAGTAGAAAGCTATGGCATCTGAACTGGGAATTCAAGGATGAAGGTGTTTGGCTAGTGAGAGAGGAGGGGGAGCGAAGGTGCAGAAGAAGTACTGCTTAAGTATATCAAGACCAGCCTGGATGAAGCAGAGAGTTACCTTAATAGCAGAGATAGGAAAGATGTTTTTGGTTGACCACCATTGGCCAGTTACCAGTCTTTATACTTGAACCTGATTGTGGTCTGTATGAGCTCCCTGGGCATGTTTGGGATGTTTAGTAAATAGTTACTGAAAGAATGAATGGTGGATGAATTAGCCGGAAGATTGTTTTTTCCTTGTTAAGGTTGATAGTTATTTCTATTTAAATATGTGTATATTTAAATATATATTTAAATGTATCTTGACTTATATCTATTTAAATAAAGGCTTTAATTGAGGTAGAAAAATCATATATATAGTTGTTTTTCAAAAGTATTCTGTATTTAAAGGGATAATATTACCTTTTTGTAGTTGTAAGTAATTGGTTAAGTGCTCATTATTAAGAACCATTTTAGTTAGGGACGCCTGGGTGGCTCAGTTGGTTAAGCGACTGCCTTCGGCTCAGGTCATGATCCTGGAGTCCAGGGATCGAGTCCCGCATCAGGCTCCCTGCTCGGCAGGGAGTCTGCTTCTCCCTCTGACCCTCCTCCCTCTCATGCTCTCTGTCTCTCATTCTCTCTCTCTCAAATAAATAAATAAAATCTTTAAAAAAAAAAAAAAAAAAAAAAAAAAAAGAACCATTTTAGTTATTAACCAGTTTACTAGACATTTTTAATGATATATTGGCTGTGATCACTGTACTCTTTAAAGCCGAGTGATAAATTGGCAAGACAAAATAATTTATTTTTACCTTCATTGGACATCTTTTCTCACTTTAAACTGAAACTAGAAATCCAATGTCAAAAATATTTTTCCAAATGAAAAATAAAACAATTATAGTCTATATTTATACAGCTTATTTTAAAGTACAAAGATCTTTCACATATATCATCTCTTTTTTTCTTTGCAAAAGTCCTAGAAGTGTTAGTATTATTATCCCCATTCTACGTTTGGGTAAACTGAACCTCTCTGAAGGGTGAGCAGAGAAATTCAGACCCTAATCATCTGACTAAGTTCAAGGGACTGTACTTGCTGGTTTCCTTTTATCAGACAGAAAGAAACATAGTAAGTTAACAGGTTTCCCTTTTATCTGTGGCTACCCAAGAGCTAAGTATAAATTTAGCAGCTTATTTGGTTTAGCCTCGTTGATAACTTCTCTCTTCCTTTCTCCTAGTTGTTTTAAAAGATTTACTTTAGCATTTTGTTTTGCATATTTTAATATTTTAGGCTGCCAAATTATTTTCTTCAATTAAAGAAATAAATTCCGTATTCAGTAATGACATTAGCCTTTTCCAAATCACCACCATGAGTGACATTTTTTGCTGGGAGAAAAGTATTTAAAGAATGCACCTCAAGTGAAATGAAATACACAGTGCTTAGTTCAGAGAAGGTAGACTATAAATTCTAACTTTTTTATGGTTAAGCCTCATGAAATTATGAGAAATAATATCTATGAAAAGTCTGATTTTAGCTGGCATCAAAGGAACAAGCATAACTTAGGTATAAGCTATTTAAGGAAATGAACTTCAAAAAAATTATTAATGTAAATTTTGGTACCTATTAGAGAAAAGCATTTTAAAATGTCCAGACTTGGGTTTCCAGGGATGATAAAATTATTATCCTAATGAATGTAACTTTATCAAAGCCAAAATCCTAGAATAAAATGAACTAAAAGAAATGCATCATAGCTGAGTGTTTAAGAGCAAGTACTATAAATCTAGACTGCAGGGGTTCAAATGCCAGTTGTATTACTTTAGCTATATGATTGTGGATAAGTTACTTAGTCTCTCTGTGCCTCAGTATCCTGTAAAATGGGAAAATAATATAATAATAATAATAATAATAATAATAATAATACATATATAGTATAGTTCCTATATCTTAGAGTTGTTGTGAGGATTAAATAATATTTGTAAAGACTTAGAATAGTGCCTGGAACAGAGTAAGTGCTAAATAAATGTTTGCTAAGTACATAAAATGCAAAGTACAGTATAACTTTGTGATAAATAAATCCCATATTCCACAAATAGAAATAAGGTAACAACATGTGGAAGTAGATTACAAGCTAAATACAAGTTACAAATAAGCAAAGAAAGGGGAAAATTGCCTTTTTAGCTGCATGGGTGAGTACCATGTATATGGAAGGAAAATAATCAGATACCTTGTTCACTATAAATGAACTTTTAGTTTCAAGTTAAGGTAACAGTTTTCTTTTTTCAAAATAAAAATAACTTTTATCATGTAAATTATCCAGTCTCATTATGAATTTGTTTTTAAAATACAGAAAAGCATTAAAGAAAGAAATTTAAACCACTTGGGATTCTACTACTCAGAGACACCATTGTAATATCTTGATGAACACCTTTCCAAACATCTGTGCAAATATACATACATAAGTTAAATAAGTAAAATTTTATGTAAATGGTTTCATACTGTGCATTTTATTGTTTGTTCCACTTTTTTCATTTAACTATATTGTGAAGATAGATTCATGTTGATAAAGATAGTTGTGTAAAGTTCTGTTGTCTGCATTGCCTCTGTTGTATGGACATACTATAACAGTGTCCTTATTGATGGACATTTAGAGTGTTTTCCAAAATGTCTCTATTGTAAACAACTTTGTAATGAGAAAGCATCTTTCTATTTAATTATACCTGTGCTCGGTTATTTGCTTAGGATAAATACTTAATTGCTGGGTCAAAGAATATATACATTTTAAAGTTATATATAGGTGCTTCTTTACCCTCTTGCCAATATTATATATTCTATGTTATTGCATATTGTATGTTTATTAACTTTTTTTATGTGAGAGAGGAAATGTATCTCTGTACTTTGATTTGTAGCTTTTTGATTATTAGTGAGTGTTAAGTTCATGTATTTTATATATTTGTTTGCTGTTTCTTTTTTTTAAATTTAATTTAATTTAATTATGTTCTGTTAGTCACCATACAGTACATCATTGGTTTTTGATGTAGTGTTCCATGATTCATTGTTTGCGTATAACACCCAGTGCTCCATGCAATACGTGCCCTCCTTAATACCCATCACTGGGCTAACCCATCCCCCGCACCCCCCTCCCCTCTAAAACCCTCAGTTTCCTGGAGTCCATAGTCTCCCATCGTTCGTCTCCCCCTCCGATTCCCCCCCTTCATTTTTCCCTTCCTTCTCCTAATGTCCTCCATGCTATTCCTTATGTTATTTGCTGTTTCAAGTTCTTTTGTGAATAGTCAATACCTTTTGATAAATGAGCCTTTTTAAAAATTATAGGTAGACTGTAGAACCCCCAAAATGATATAAGATATAAGGAAATAATGCATAGGCCTTGCAACTAAGAGTGGAGAATTTGCTAGTCACAGACTTGTGTCAGTCTTTATTTTATTTCTCTGTTCTTACCTCCTTTCTTCCCCCAGTCCTCTCTAGGATTGTCAGTTCCCTTGCCATATAAAAGCTTTCTGGCATTAGGGCAAAGGCTGGATGAAGACAGCTTTTGGAAGAGCCTCTAAACTCCCGTCTCCATTGCCTGGCTCATTTCTTCATTCTTTTCTTCTGCTCGGCACTTTTTATTTGCTATCAGTGTTTCTTTTCATTCATCTTAGTCCTATCACTAGTATGACTATTTCTGTTTACTCTCGGTGTTTCTGTAGCTGCAAGTAAGGCTGATTCATCACTTACTCTGTGTCAGGTACTGGACTGGGCACTGGGGAGACAAGGATGAATAGGACTTGGTTCCTAAACCTGGTGTTCACTTTCTAACCAACACTGTAGTATAGTGTGTGCTAGTGATAGAGATATATGAAACTTTCTTTGGGAGGTATTCCTAAGGAAACATTCAAGCTAGACCTTTAAGGGCGAGTCAAAGTTTGCTCCAAAAGTAGAAGGAAGGGAAGTAGAGATGGGAAGGTAAAGACCCACCCCCCAAAAAAAACATAGGTATGAGTGTGAACAAAGCTCAGAGTAGATACACACACGGGGGTCAGTCTGTGTCTCTCCTAGGCTTCTTGATGACGTGACTTATTCTGTGTTCCTGGACAATCAACTCTTCTCACTGTCTCTACGACATGTTACCCTTACCTGGAGCATTACATTTTTTTTTTTTTTTTACAGTCTTCAATTTGTTTTAATTGTCATCATTTCTCTCTTCTTTTTTTTTCACCTCCCCAATGTCTATCACCCAGCCACCCCATTCCTCCCACCCCCCTCCACTCCAGCAACCCTGAGTTTGTTTCCTGAGATTAAGAGTCTCTTATGGTTTGTTTCCCTCTCTGGTTTTGTCTTGTTTCATTTTTCCCTCCCTTCCCCTAAGATCCTCTGTCTTGTTTCTCAAATTCCTCATATCAGTGAGATCATATGATACTTGTCTTTCTCTGATTGACTTATTTCGCTTAGCGTAATACCCTCTAGTTCCATCCAGGTTGTTCAAATGGCAAGATTTCATTTTTTTGATGGATGCATCATATTTCATTGTGTATATATTACCACATCTTTTTTATCCATTCTTCTGTTGATGGACATCTAGGCTCTTTCCCTGGTTTGGCTATTGTGGACATTGCTGCTACAAACATTGCGGTGCATGTGCCCCTTTGGATCACTACATTTGTATCTTTGGGGTAAATACCCAGTAGTGCAATTGCTGGGTCATAGGATAGCTCTATTTTCAACTTCTTGAGGAACTGGAGCATTACATTTTTAATCAGGGGGAATATTACATTCCTAGAGTGCTCCCCCAAAATTTAGCAGTATTTTTTCTGTTTTGCTATTTGCAAACTGATATGATATTTTTATCTTATAATGGAATAATTTTAGAACTGCATAAAAAGATGTGGTGCTGTATATTCAAGATATTAAAACAAAAAATACAAATCTCTTCTTCTATTCATCCTTATGAAAACAGAAACTGAGTCAGGCTTTGATTCTCCTGGATTAAGCACGGTAGATTGGACTTTGAGCATTGAACTTTTATTTCTTCTCTATTGCTTGGTATAATGGTTACACAGATAATCATAATGATGTTTATAGCTTAGCACTGTACAGGTAACAGGGCACATTTCTTATAATCTGTCATAACCCTATGAGGCATAAAATTATTGTTGTCTTCTTTTGCTAATAAGGAAACTAAGCTTTGAACAAGTTAAGTGCCCTACTTCAAGGTCACCCAGATCCATTAAGTGGTAGAGCCAAAACTTGAACCTTGGTCTTCTGATTCAAAACCCAGAGGATCTCTAGCTTTTAGGGGAAGATAGCACAGTTGATTTGAGATTCTAGATTTTGAAACTTTTTAAATGATTATATTTTGCTAATTTATCTTTTAATAAAAGAGAGCAAGAAAAGACAGTTATTCTAACAGACCCACAGTTATCTGTGGATAGACCCAAGTCATAGTCCTATATTTAGAACACTAGCTTTATAGATACTTGTATAAGTTGTCAGTTTAAAAGATGTATATATTATAAACTCAAGCTAGCATTTTACTTTTAAGTAACTTGGGAAGATATAATGGGAGGAATGAAATTTTATCATCCAGTGGACTCCAAAAAGGTAGATGAAATGGTTTAATAGAAAGAACATAGCACCGGGTGCCTGGGTGGCTCAGTTGGTTAAGCGACTGCCTTCGGCTCAGGTCATGATCCTGGAGTCCCTGGATCGAGTCCCGCATTGGGCTCCCTGCTCGGCAGGGAGTCTGCTTCTCCCTCTGACCCTCCCCCCTCTCATGTACTTGCTCTCTCTCATTCTCTCTCTCTCAAATAAAAATAAATAAAATCTTTAAAAAAAAATAAAAAAAAAATAAAAAAAAAAGAAAGAACATAGCACCAACAATTAGAAATGTTGGTGTTCTGTTCCATCTCTTTTTACTTGCTGGTATCTTGGGCAAGTGGTTTCTATTGGGCCTCAGTCATCTCATCTAAAGAGTAAAGGGGTTGAGCTTTATGTACTCTGAGGTCCATATCAGTCCTATTCTTTGAATTTGTGCTTCTTAACTTTACCACTCATATTTCAATCTGTTGCTTTTTATTATTATTACCTTCAAGTTTTTTGACTTACCACAGCAAGATCAAAAAGATTTTATGATTCTCTAAGATACAATTTGTAAGCAGTATGCTATATGGTAGTGATTTCATTTGTAGAAAATACGCAGAGATTTATGGAGTACCATTCCAGGTAAATAATGGGTCAATAGAAGTCCATATGACATGGACTTATAATAATGATAATACCACCATATGTTTATGTAGTGCTTTGTAGTTTTCAAAGTGTTTTCCCATGAAAAGCTTATATACTGATCCTCACAATTTCTCCTCTGATGTAGATTTAATAAGAATTTTCATCTTTGATATAGTAATTCTTCTTGGAAACTCTCTCATAAGGAAATAATTCTAACTCCCTGGAAACAGTTAAAAGATGTTTATCATAAGTGAAAATAGCTACCTAAGGGTAGGTTAAATAAACTGAGGAGCATCCACAGTAATTAAAATGTTGATGAAGATTAGGTAGTAGTATAGAAATGCATTTGTTATTAGTGAACAAAAGAAGATATGGAGTTGAATGTATATGCTACAGTTATAGAAATAAAAATTTTAAAGGCACCAAATAAACATTCACCCTTTATGTAGGGGGAAAAATACTGCCCAGATGTATGCCAAAATTGTGTTACATGTTTGTTTTGTGGGATTTGGCATAATTTTTCTACTTACCTATTTCTGATTCTTTTTATTGAGTACATTATTGCTTTTATAATAAAATGTGTATATATAAATACATAATAATATTAAAATATATAATTATATATCTTTTCAGCTGACAACCAAGGCCTAGTAAGGTTTCTTGACATTCTCAAAATGGCATGAATGCTTCATAGTGAACCTGGGACTAGAAATAACATTCCTTAATCTATCCGTTAGTGCTAGGTTTCTACCATCAAATTGTAATGATATACCAGTAGGTATAAAGATTCCAGTTTTAAAGAGGTTACCTAGGTACATTTTTTTCTTAATAATACGTGTTTTCCCTGTGGTATTCATTAGTTCTTAGTAAAATTAACAAAATCAACATTATTTTGTTTTGTACTTTCTAAAATACAGCAGTATTCCATTGGCTGAGTAGGTTTTAGGGCAGTATAATATGGTTAGGAACATAAGCACAAATGGACATGGGTTAAATTCTTGGTTCAGTATTGTCATTTGATGACTGTAGTGTTGTATGAGAAATTTCTCTCTGGGCCTCAATGTCTTTATGTATATGATGGGGCTCACAGAGGTCTGTTGTGCAACATAATGTTGCCGCCTTTTAAAAACTGCTCTGAAACATTTCTGTCTTTCACCTCATTGTGTTCACCTTTACAGAAAGTAGTTTTAGCTCATTGTTTTTAGACGGCCTTGTAAGGCAGCTTAATGTCTATAGACAAAGCCCTATATTCATCCTACCTTCAGCGTTGCCTCTGTTTCTCTTGAGATCTCTAACTCAATGTGCCTCTTACCCACTGTGACATTAGGCAAGTCTCTTAATCTTTCTAAGCCCCAGATCCTTCTAAAATAAGGATGTTGAAGTAAATAATCTCTCCATTTCCTTCTAGCAATAATGTTCTAGGATTCCTCCCAATCTTGTTTTGAGCACATACATGATAAAAACAAAAAAACCCAAAACACACACACACACACCCCAAATTGATTTCTCTTAAAGTAGAGATGATGGGAGTATAAATTGATAAAAATCATTTTAGAAAACAATTTGGCATTATCCAGTGAAGTTGAAGATACGCATATGAGAATGTTTATGGCAGCACTAATCGTAATAGCCAGAGACTGGAAACAGCTTCAACTCTGTCAGCAATATGTTTATCATTAATCGTGATATATTTATGTAATGGAATACTGTGCAGCCCTGGAGCCGTAGCTATACGCAGTGATAAGGACGAATTTCGCAAACATAATGTTGAGTAAAAGAAGCAAAACAAAAAGAATTTCCACAATGTTACTCCATTTATGTATAGTTCAAAAATAAGCAAGGTTAAACTATATTGCTAGGGATGGAAACTATACAAAAAGCAAGCATGGTGACTGCCTCTGGGAGAGAAGAGGGGTAGTAACAAGAAAGGGGCTCATGGGGAGCTTCTAGGGCCCCAGCAGCATTCTTTTTCATGACTGAGTGCTAGCAGCACAGGGGCTTGCTTTATAATGGTCCTTTAAGCAATGCACATATGTGTTTTAAGCATTTTGCTATATGTATATCTTCACATTAAAACATTATAGAGTAACAGCAGTAAAAAAAAGTATGTGTGGTACTGTTCCAGTGATTTCTTGTAGCCTCTGAAAAATACTTGCTACTACTAAGGACTTGATATTTCAGTGTCCTACACCAAAAGAAAAAGGATTTTGAACTAGAACACTTGGAAGTTCCTTTATCTTAGCTTCACAAATAAGAATGTCTATTTTTATTAACTATCTCTATGCAAAACACTTTTTATTCTTTATCCCCAATCTTCATAATAACCCTTTCAGGTTTTTATTATTATCCTCATTTTACAAATGAGGAAACTGAGGCTTAGGGTAATTAAATCACTCCTTGGCCGAGGAGGAATTCTAAATAAATCACTGAAACAAATAAACGGGGTGTTTTTGATACTTTTTTTCTCCTTCATGTTATGGAAAGATAAATTGGAAACAACATTTGTGACCATTTTAAGGATGTGTAATATAAAAATAAACCCCAAATAAATCAATAGACCGAGTTTTGGATAGATCTCTTTTCTTTAAAATGTGCCCAAAGGGCGTCTGGGTGGTCAGTTGGTTAAGCGGCCAACTCTTGATTTCAGCTCAGGTCATGATCTCAAGGTCCTGGGTTCGAGCCTTGTGTTAGGTTGAGCCCTGAGTTAGGTTCTGCACTCAGTGAGGAGTCTGCTGGAGATTCCTCTCTCTCCCTCTCACCCCCGCACCAACGCTTGTGTGTGTGTGTGTGTGTGTGTGTGCGCGCGCGTGCACGCTCTCTCAAATAAATAAATAAATCTTAAAAATGTGCCTAAGAGTATGGAAGGTATTTGAAATACCTAGTAGTAAATGAGTTTGTGGGTATTAGGGCATTTACCACCTACAGGTCAAGCCCCTGTGCTGAGTGTTAAAATTGAATGTAATTAGAAGAGAAAGTGAGAGAAACAATGTCTACATTTTTGATAGATTAATTGTGGTGGTCACTTTATCCAAAGTTTGCTGAACTATGACCACTAAACTAACCACAGAAAGGAAATTACTTTGTATAGCCAAGCCCAAAACAAGTTTTTTAGATTTAGTTTGCAGTGTCACTTAGGATTCTTCTTAAAGGCTTATGAACCTTCACCTTCTTTTAATAAGCCTTCATAATGACAAGGTCCCCCGAGAATGAAATCATCTGAGTGGAATGTGCCTGCGTCTTAAAATCTGATAAACATCACTTCATGGTATTTAGGAGATTAAAAGAGACTTAGAACACGTAAATGTTACTTTCAGGTTATTATAGCCAAGGAAGCCTATGGCCCAGCTATCAAAACAGCTTAGCTTCAGCAAGTTCCACGCAATGGGCTTAGCCAAATTGGTTAGCCCTGCTTTAGGACTGACTGCACTGTCTTTGCGTTGACCTTTAACTTGTGATATAGAATATAATTGTTTCATCTCTGAGACGCATTTATGTGTCCCTTTGCCCCGACACTAATTCATCATCTGCTTTATAGTAATTCCACTCAGACATCACCATCAAGCCCCACTGGAGGTGACTAAAGGATGTGAGTGGATATATTTCCTAATCAGTGACATTAGTTTATATCTCCTTATTAAGATACCCATTAAATTCATACTGGAGAGATAACATGAACACTAATGCACTTTCCATCTTCCATCAGTGCTTTTTTATTTATTTCTATAAAGGAGTTATTAATATCTGAATTTAAGAGTCTAAGAATGCAAAGCTTTTAGTACTGGTCTAAGATCTTTATTCTGGTGAGATACGGAAGATGTGAGAAACAAAGACATTCATTATTATGTTGTCATTTATATTCTCTTTCTCTCCCTAAATCATAGCCATTAAAAATAGGTATATAATATCATTTATTTTAAAAGTTAATTAATATCTTACTTTTATATAATCTCCTTTTCTAAACAAAATACATTATTCTAGTCTCCCTGTACTTTATAAATTATCTTGGTTTTCTACTTTTAATCTAAAACTCAGAATATATACAGAGTGTGTGTACCTTTTACATATTCCAGCCAAAGAGTATTAATTAAATGTACGATATGAGGCGCTGGTGGATAAGAGGGTATAAGAGAAGATGTTCCATATGAAAAATAGTCCATAAAATCTAATTATTCTGATGAATTCCTCACCATACCACCTTAACCGAAATAGAAGCTCAATAAATATCTCTTCAGTTTCATTCGTTATCATATCCATTTGAGACATTTGGCAAAGTTGCTAGTGTGACTTTACGTTTGAGGAGTCCATAAATTACTGCCTTCCGGGGCTATGGCAGCACCATGGTAACATGATACCCTTTGTTATACTTTGGGTTTTTGCTGTTACTGCTTTTTTTTAAAACTGGCAATATGAAGTTAATAATACCAATAAGTGGCAATTTTACAAATCTGCTAGCCCACATACTTCTATTAGTCTTGCTACCAAAATCATTACCTTCCACTTCTGGCCTTCACTCTTAGTGTATTATCCCAGGTGCAGAAAGAGAAAGACAGTGGCAGCCTTTTAAATTTGCTCCTTGTATCAAAATTCCTTTACTGGGAGTAAAATACAATGTGTTAGACTCACTGTAGTTAATTCTATACCAACATTCTCTTCGTACAAAATAACCACATAGTCAGGACTAATATCCTCATTTACTAACTGCATTAGTTTGGATTCAGCAAGAAGCAGAGGGTATTAAATGTACAAAGATTTATTGGAAGAGGGAGCAGAAGAAGGTGGAAAGAGCCTTCAGACTCGATGCAGATATATTTGTAGGAGGAGAAAGGGAAGAAAGGAGGACTGGGTAGAAGAGTCTTAGACTACAACTCGGTTCTAAGGAAGATTCATCCAGGTTGATGGGAAGTCAAGCCAGAGTTGACCATTGGAGGAGTCCCATATCTCACCCAAATGGAGCAGTCATTGGCTGGGAGCAGCCTGCAGGAGTGGGTGGCACAAATGCAGTGAAGATCCAAACATACAGTAGTTGGAGCCATTAACCAGTTATACTCCCTCCGCAGGAGATCTGAGGGGCACATTTCATGGCTTCTGTACTAGTTGCAAGACTTTAGATAAGATTAGCACCTCTCTGAACCTCAGTTGTGAATAGTAATACTGCCAATACAGGGTAATTGTGAAGGTTAAATAAAGTTATATATGTAAAAGCCTTGGAACATCATCATCATCATCATCATAATCGTAAATGTTAGTTTCCTTTATACCTCTTCTATAATAGTGGGTGATTGTTTTCTAACTTATTTTTCTTAGAAGAACATCATTTGGGTATAAATTGTGCTGAGGTTGTCTATACCAGGGCTGCTCAGTGTGGTCCATGGACCCACAGGCAGTCTGTAGTCCATAGAGCTGCTTGTTACCACTGTGCAGCAAGATAAAGAACTTGTACCAAAGTCAGGTAGGTCAGTAACACTCTGCTTAGCTTAGATGCAATTTTTTTTTTTTTATATGAAGACATTCTCAATTAAGGAAGGTAGTGCATTTATTTGTATTCTGGCACAAGCTCCTTATTTATTGTATACTGGCACTTTGAGCAGCATTGGGGTTTAGTAAAATATAAAAACAAAACATATGGGGCTTTATCATATGTATTTCTGCTTGTCTGTTATAGAGGAAACCACTTTAAGCTGGACATTGGCAGTTCATGTTATTTATGTCAGTGGCAGCCAGTGGCACTTTTAACATTTGTCAGTTTCAGGGCCCGTGATCAAATATCAAAGTAGGCAGCTTTGTCATTGTCATATTTCCAAATCCTTTTCCCAACTCATTTATTAGCATATATTCGTTGAGTTCCTGCTGCCTTCCGGATACCATGTACCTGCTGATGCCCAGTGTTCTCACGCTGCTATGTCACAACCTTGTTGAACCCCCGAATTGTGAGGCCCCACCAAAATCCACTTCCCCTCACTTTTCCAGAGTGGTCAAATCCCATTCCCTCAGGAAGCAGATAGGTCACTAATTAAGAAGAAAGTAATCTGATTTAAATAAGTAATACAAAGGTGACTTTCTTCCTAGTTACATATTAATAATTTAAAATTTGAGCTTGTTGCTGGAACTGTGTAAGACATATTTTTGAACTGTGGATGCCCTAGCTTAATCCATGAGCTATAATCTTTCTTTAGTTCTTGTTACCATGTATTCCAGAAATACTTGTCATTACATACATAAAGCTGCTGACCTCTACCCTAAAGGGGGTGTTGGATTTTCCCATAACCTTTTACTTTGGTAACCTTCTTCTGTGGAATATTGGGCAGGGAGATATGAATCCAGGGAGCCAATCAAACATGTTCCTTATATGTTTAAGGATTTAAAGTATTGCCTGTATATTGTTTCTAATTGTTTCTAAATTCCAATTCTATCCTTTCGCATTTGAAACTAACTAGATGCAGATTCATATATTTTTTTCCCTTTATATTCCCAGATCTTTGATGGCTTGTTAACATGATGTAGTAGATTAGGAATATATAGTTTTGCTTTCATACTTTTAAAAACTAAAGTGCATGTTTCATAAAATTAAAGTGTCCCAAGAGTAGGTTAATATAAAGTAATATTTTTACCAAGGTCATAAATGATTTGATATGAAAAATCATATTTTCTCTTAACCATAACAGACTTAACAAAACCTAGGCAGACAAATTGCTAGTTTAGAAATGATCTGAACCGGGATGCCTGGGTGGCTCAGTCAGTTAAGCAGCTGCCTTCAGCTCAGGTCATGATCCCAGGGTCCTGGGATTGAGTCCCACATCGGGCTCCCCGCTCAGCGGGGAGCCTGCTTCTCCCTCTGCCTGCCGCTCTCCTGCTTGTGCTCTCTCTCTCTCTGACAAATAAATAAATAAAATCTTTAAAAAAAAAAAAAAATGATCTGAACCTGTTTTTCCCCAAAAACAAAAACCCATGAGATTGTGTATATATGGCAACAGGCATTATTTGATTGATCCCCAAGGTTGTGGATCTAGCAGCAGCTATTATAACATGCTTTGTTTTTATTGTTGCACTGTTTAGTTAGTCATCCAAATTCTAGCCATTTCTGTTTATAGCAAGAAATAGCATCCCAGCCCGGGCAGCACAGCTAGTCATACCTTTTTATTGATGTAATTGGACTTATTTTGGTTACTTTCCTAGTGTCGAACATTTTGTGAAGCCCTAACATAAATTATTGGCTTGTATAACCCACTGTATCACCTTCACCCAGAGATTTGCTGCCTATGCAGTTCCTTAATTTTCAAGTGTGAGAGATTTATTTTTCCTTAGTGAGTCTTAATGTTTCTGCATGCGTGCACACACACACGGTTGTGAATGTGTGTGGGTACACAGAAATGCCAGTGAGAAAGTCAGACATGTTCTTGGATAATTCCTGCATGAGATTCAGGAGAAAGCTTTAAGCTTATAGGTACTTGATGCTGTGCTCTTGAATTGACCTGATCTTGAGCATTATGGCAGTATTTTAAAATTTTGCTCCAGTTTTGCTTATTTTTTCTAGGAATTCTGACTAATCAGGACTCTGTACACTTCGTGTCCTCAGTGAATACTTATTGGCTTCATAACTGACCAGTTGCTATTCAATGAGCCAGTGTAAATGGTTAAGATACCATTACAAACATTGTGTGTCAGGCAAGGCACTTCAGTCCTCTTTGCACCCTTTAAGATAGATGGAAGTATCCCCACTTTACAAATGAGGACTTCGAAACTCAGAAAAATTAAACAATTTGCCTAAAGTCATACAGTTTACAAATGGAGGATCAGGATACTTTACCAAAAGATTTTTTTTTGTCGGGAGGGGGGGAAGAGCAGAGGAGGGGCAGAGGGAGAGGGAGAGAAAGAATCTCAAGCAGACTCCCCACTAAGCATGGAGAGCAACACGGAGTTCTATCTCAGGACCCTGAGATCATGACCTGAGCCAAAATCAAGAGTCGGACATTTAACCAACTGAGCCACCCAGGTACTCCTATCAAAAGATTTTTATGTGCATTATTTTATTTGATCCTTATAATGATCCTTGAAGTGGACAGAATGTAAATTCTTTTCTGTTCTCATTTTAGCACTAAAGAGATTTAGTAACTTAGCCATGGTCACTGCATTGGGCCTGGTTCAGTCTAATACTACCCTCTAAACCCTGATATTACTTGGCATTTGTAGACGTTCATCTGCCAGTTATGGCGTTGATCACAACATTGTAATGCCCCTGTGGCTTCACATTGGCTGATTTTTGTTAAGAGATTCTTCATTGCCTCCAAAGTAGAGTCCCTGCTCAAGTACTTGGCATTCAGGTAAGCACTCTTACAGTGAAAAAACAATGGGGAAGGCGAGAGAAACCTTACAAATCTGTTCATGTCAACCCCCTACTTAAAACCTTTTAATATTTTTCAGGGGCACTTGGGTGGCTCAGTCAGTTAAGGGTCCAACTCTTGATTTCAGCTCAGGTCATGGTCTCAGGGTCCTGAGACTGAGCCTTGTGTCAGGCTCCGAGCTGTGTGTGGAGCCTGCTTAAGCTTCTCTCTCTCTCTCTCCCTCTCCCTCTGCACCTCCCCCCCACCTCATGTGTGCTCTCTCAAAAAAACAATAAAACAAAAAAAAAACTTTTAATAGTTTTCAGGAAGCTACCTTCCCACAACCCTTCTCCCTCAAAAAGTAACAGCAACAACAAACCTTTAGCTTGGCAGAGGCTTCGCGTGGTCTTCTTCCTCCTTTTTTAGCCTTACCTCCTGCTGTCACTTACCCCCAAACTCCTGCCACTGGCCCTTTATGCCAGGAAAGCTAGACCACTACACTGATGTGAGACCCACCTTCTGCTTTTGCTTTTATATATATGCTTTTTGCCTGAAATCTCCCCCTGTAATCCATGTGCTAAACTCCTACTCGTTTTCCACTATCCAGAACGGGGCCGTTCTCTTCCATGAAGCCTTTCTTTACCCTCCTGAACAAAGTTATCCTCCATCTTCTGATCTCCCTGCTGAAATTTTCTTTAAAAAGTCAATCGAGCATACCAGTATTCTTACATTTCCATTATTATTTAGTATGTGTGTGTCTAGGTGAATAAACTCTTTAAGGGCCAGGGGCTGAAGCTTTCTCACCCCTTTATCCTACCACAGTGCCTAGCACATCAAATGGGCCAAGGAAGGGTTTGTGCGTGGAAGATAGAATGAATCAGTGGCTTTCCTACTTGGACTAAGGACTGAGAATTCAACACTGAAAGGAATAGCCTGCCATTTGAAAAGAGAAGGGGCAACACACAGTTGTATCAGATGAAATTACTGTCTTCGCTTATATGTGTTTGGCTTTGTTATGTGTCCAGAAAGATAATGCAGGGCTTTGAGAAGTGGAGGGAGGTTAAGGAAAAATTATGCAGTCAGTGAGCATTTTCCCCAAAACATATGCCTGTGGTGGTAAGTTGTTAATAAGTTATTGGGTGCCATTTTCTTTTCTTCTAGTCAAAACCATACAAAAGTTTATTTTTATTCTTTGTGCTATGTACTCAGTGGATCCTTCCAGTCTCAAAATTCAAGTCATGAAGTGCTGGAAAATTTCCTTGAATTATTTTATTGATGATTTCTTCTTTATTTTCTCTTATCTCTCTTTTGGGACTACTGTTATTTAGTATTAGATTTCCCATACTTATCTTCTCATGTTCTTACCTCTTCTCATGTTTTCCATCTCTGTCTTTTTGTTCTACCTCCTGAGAGATTCCTTTAACTCTGCATCTTGCCCTTGTGTTTTTCATTTTTCATATTCTGCTTTTTTTTTTTAAGATTTTATGTATTTATTTAACAGAGAGAGTGAGAGAGCACAAGCAGAGGGAGCAGCAGAGGGAGAGGGAGAAGCAGGCTCCCCGCTGAGCAGGGATCCCAGTACAGGGCTTGATCCCAGGACCCCGGGATCATGATCTGAGCTGAAGGCAGATGCTTAACCGACTGAGCCACTCAGGCGCCCCTATTTTTAAATGTCTTTTTTTTTTTTTTTAAGATTTTATTTATTTACTTGACAGAGAGACAGTGAGAGAGGGAACACAAGCAGGGGGTAGTGGGAGAGGGAGAATCAGACTCACCGCTGAGCAGGGAGCCCAATGCGGGGCTCGATCCCAGGACCCTGGGATCATGACCTGAGCCGAAAGGAGACGCTTAACCACTGAGCCACCCAGGCGCCCCTATTTTTAAATTTCTAAGAGCTCTTTTTCTCTGAGTAGCATCCTGTTATTTTATGTGTGTGGTGTCTTCTCTTACCAGAGCGTAGTAATGATTTAAAATTTTTTTATTCTTATTTTTGGTTTTGGTTTGATTTTGATATATTATTTGCATGAGAGGCTTTTCTTGGAAGTCTGGTAATACTTGATTGCATATTGATTTTTAAGAAGAGAAGACTGGAAAACAAAGGAAGCTTTTAGTGCATGGATAGAGGTTGTTAACTTTGGAGTTCACTGTAGGGTAATCTGTGCTTTTTTCACTGGGGAACACGTAATGTCATTCTACCTAAGTCTTCCCTCGTGGGCTTGCCGAGAGTCTTGCAGTTGTCCAGCTGTAAAGTACAAGCCTGTCAAGTGTTGGCCTGTATTCTGGAAGCTGAGTCGGGGAAGATGACTGGCGGTCTCAGCTTTTAATATGCATATGTTCACTTAATCACCTTGCTTTCAACACACTGCCTTGGTCTTTAATTGTGCTAATGTTTCCCTTTCCAAAGAATAAAATTCGAGTTTATTTGCTAGTGTGAAGAGTGGTTATCGCCTGGCTCTGTGGAGTTGGGAGAGGATCTGGAGATATAATTGTCCTATAGATTTTCAACCAGTCTTCCTTTTCTTTTTTTTTTTTTAATTGAGATATAATTGGCATACAACAGTATATTAATTTCAGGTGTACAGCATAGTGATCCAGTATTTCTATACACTGCAAGATGATCACCCAGTCTTCTGTTCTTAACCCCAATTTTGCTGCCACTTCAAGAAATACATGGGGTCGCCAGTTTCTGAGCCTTATGGGGGTTACTGAAGTATAGTAATCCCTTCTCATTTTCCTTCTGCTGGCTTACAACTCAGCTTTTTTAAGTCTGCTCAGTTATTTACCACTTGTTTATCCTCTTTTCAGTTTCCAAAATTTTGTTGTTATTATATCCTCCCTTATTGCCTTTCTTGTATTTATACGTAAGTACAATACATACAGGGAACAACAGTCTTCTCATTAGAAACAATGGAAGCATAAAGATAGAAAATCTCATTCCTGGCATGTTCTTGGAGTTTCAGGAGTAAATATACCTGTTCAGTTTGCCAATTTAACCCACAAGTCCCCCAAAATAAGTTTTTAAATGAAGAAATTAGGTTTTTTAAAGGTATGAGAAAAACAGTGAATGTTAAAATATTCTCTTTATTTTAACCAAATTCAATCTGATTTTATTGCATTTCCAACAGTAAAAGAATGAGATCTGAGTACAACCAATGAATGTCCCAAAGCCACAAGCAGGCTTTGCGAATATTTGTCTTTTCCTGGTCAAGAATTGAAGTCCACAGAGTCACAGTATTCAGAGATCAGAGACACCTCCTCTAATTTCCAACATTTTTCCATAGTATTCCTAAGAGATAGGAATATCTTTTTAGATATTCTTAAAACTAATTGACAAGGAGTGTATTTACCTTCTGAGACACTTCATACATTTAGATCGTTTGTGAAGGAAGCAAGGGAAATGGAAGGTTAGTTCTGACTCTGTAATGTTTATCCATAATATACATGCTATAAAGAAGATAAACAGTATCTTGGGAGCAGCATTATTTGATATTCATGGGCTTTAAATTAGGAAGATCAGAGTTTTTTTTTGTTTTAATAGTTGTATAACCTTTAGGAATTACTTATTCTCTGAACCTGTATTTTCATCTGTGAAACAAAGATAATAATACTTTGAGGGTTAATAAACTTTAAACACCATAAAGTATTGAAGAACCTGGCAAAGAGCTTAGCACAGGGAGGCTGATCATTAAATGATACCCATTATCCTTCTTACTAATTCAACCAGGGAAAGCTTTTCGGTGGTAGACCTGAAGAGAGGGTAAGGTTTTAATAGAAAAGCCAGAGAGATGGAAAGGACTAGGTTAGACCTTCCAGACTGAAGGAATAGCATTACAAAAGCATAGCTATGTAAAGAACCAAAGTCTGAGGCTTATTTAAGGACAGGCACAGAATTCTAGGTGTTTGGATTATGGAACATATGAAGTGATAAGGCATAATGTGACTGAGGCTGAAAGGTTTTGACATAGGTAGGGCACCTTAGCAGAACAAAAGTTGGTGTTCTCATATACTGCATTGTTTAGTAGACACAGACAAAACAAAGAACTGCTGGGGAGACCAGGATCCCTTCTCTGTTAAAGCTTACTTAATATGACTCTTTAACAACTTGATCTGATAGATGTCAAAATTATAATGAAAGTTATTGGTAAACCTGAAACGTGTTTGTTATATATATAGTTATTCTAGACAAGTCAAAACGTAAGTAAAGATTATGTCCAAGCGAAGAAGATACCTATCTTTGTATCTGAAAGGCTGTCAAGGGGAAGGAATAAAATTAAACTTTGCTGATGGAGTAAATTAATACAAAAAGATAGAAATCAGAAAGGGTACGTTTCTAGTTCATGTGAAAAATCATGATTTTTAACAGATAGAACTGTCCAACATTGGAATGAAAAACTTGGGGAGGAATTAAGTATCTAAATGATATGAGAGGCTAAATGATTGTCAGGGATGCTACAGAACACAGATCTGTTTTGAGAAAAGGTGAAACCAAGTGCCTTCTAAGGTTACACTCTAACTACTTATGATTCTCTGCCTAACCAGGGCTCTTGCTGTCATCCAGATGTACACCTTGCTTCAGGCTTTGCCCAGAACAACAGCCTGTTCCACAAACAAGGACATTGAGGATTGTTACAGATACCCTGAGGCAGTCCCTTCCTTGAGTCAACAACAGTTTCAGCTGCTTCACAGAGCTCCAGCAGCTTTCACTAGAACAGGCTCCTCCTGGTGCCTTACCCAGGAACTTCTCCACAAAGGCTGTTGAACACAATCATCCAGGTGATGCCGCTCCATGGATCTGAAGGGCATCCTCACTGAACAGGAGCCTCCAGACACCTCAGGACAGGGCTTGCCAGCCCCTTGCAAGCCCCTAGCAGCCATAGATCTCTTTCCTTCTCTTTATCTTAACCGAAACCTAAAGCCCCTTCTATTGGAGCCTTGTTTTCTGAGACTCGGCAACAGCGAGGTGGTGAAGGTTGAGGGGAGGGATGGGTAGTTTGTCCATTTCTCCAGACCATGACTTTCCCCTCCTTGTGTGAAACCATTATCCTTTGAGGTCTTTTACATGTTCGACTTTCTGTCACACCAAGTCACGGTCATCTGCCATGCTAGTTACTTCTTTGGAAGTAAGAAGTACGTTCAGAATTCAGAACCTTGCTGAAGGCCTTCCTTTCTAGGCTGCTGTTCCTGTAGTGACCCTGCGTTGCTGTAGTCTCATCCCTGTCCTTCCCATGCCAAACTGCTTGCTAGTCTCCATGTTCACTTTTGCTTCTGGGCTTTTCCACATGCAGTTTCCTCTGTTTGGAATATTGTTTCCCTGCCCTTTCACCTGGTAAAACCCAACTTGTACTGTGTAACCAGATAGGTTACCACTTCCTTTCCAAATGTCCCTGTCTCCCCTGAACTTAGTTAGGTCTCCCTCCTCTGTGTTCCTATAATTTTCTCTGATGTGATGCTTATTATTCTTTAATTATGTTTCTGATTTTTAAAATGTCTTTTCCATTATATTATGACTATTTTTTAAAAGATTTATTTATGTGAGAGAGAGAGAGAGAGAGCATGAGCCAGGGGGAGGGGCAGAGGGAAAGGGAGAGAGAGAATCCTCAAGCAGACTCCTTGCTGAGCATGGAGCCTGATGCAGGGCTTGATCCTAGTATCCCAAGATCATGACTGAGCCTGAATGAAGAGTCAGATGTTTAACTGAGCCACCCAGGCACCCCTTATTGAGATTACTTTAAAAGGAGAAACTGCCTTTTCTTTATTTTGTGACTTCAGCCCATAGCCCTAGCACATAGAAAACGTTCAGTATCTATTGACTGAATGAATACATGATTTCAGCTGCTTGTCTTCTTTGTACCTGTATAAGACCAAAGGTAGAACAGAAAGGAATAGACTTGGTATTGTTACTATAGCTAGTTTATTTCTAGCTCAAATTCTGTTTGAAACATATATATACATACATAGACACATACACACACACACACACACACACACACACACACACACACACACTGATGAACTTAGGTTCAGAATGTAAGCCTGCCCTTTTACCTCTTACAGTTTTATGCCTTCTACCTGATAACCCTAGCACTATCATCCCACTTTTGTTTTTCTGTCAGTTTTCCAATCCCCTTACTTCAATCTACTCTCATCCACAGAATTTTGCCATTTCTTATCTTTAAAATGCTATGGATATATTTTTTACTTTGGATGTTTTCTTTCTGGTGAGTCTTGTTTTTTGAGGCTTTAACATGTCACATTTAAAATGTGTCTGATACAGTTGAGACCAAAAATAGCATATAGCCTTAACTAAAGGAAGTTAGAAAGAAAAACTAGTAATGAATGAAGTAGAAAAATGAGGTGCAGCATTAATGGTTTAGTGTAAAAACAGTAATGTTCTTAAGAATAGCTGTTGGGGAAAAAGGGACAAGAACTAATAATTGTAAGGTACTTGTGGCTCACAGAGTGTGTTGGGAGTTTTACATACATTGTTTTATTTAATCCATACAATAACCCCACGAAGCAGATGTTGTAATGGGCATCATGTAGATGAGGAACCAGAGGCTCAGAGGGTTTGAGTGACTTGCTCGAGTTCACACAGGTACTCCAACCCGTGACTCTCACTTTTTAACTCCTTCTCCTACGCCAGTCCATATATTTTAAATTGACCTTTTATTTGATTATTTTTGATGTAAGAATTTTGGAAGTTAGCTAGGAAGTTAACATGAAGGTAGCAGTTTGAAGATAGAAGATCATGTTAAGAGCCTTGGCATAGTCCTTGGAACAGCTAATTGATTTGATGGGGTGGTTTTGTGTCATAACTTGTTCAAAGATTAATAGTGCCAGAGACTAATATTTAAATAGCAAATGGAGCTCTCATTTAGCAAATCTCTTGATGGAAATTTTAACACAATCTAAAATTTGTGCTGATTTTTTTTGTACCCCCGATAAAGTTGTCCAAAATTGTTCATACCTGTTTTGATGGTTAACACAGTATAGAAACTTTATTTTCAGTGCACTTGTCAAAGAAAAAATTAGCATTCCTGCTCTATTATGAGAAATTAAATAAAATAGTTCCTTGGTGAGTCTGTTCCTCAGCCACCACCCCCACCCCACCTACCCCCCACCCTTGCAAACATGTACATTCATCTAGCACACTTCCCTGCCTCTGAGCTTTGCTTAGGTTCTTTCTTCCCATTCCACTGGCTTTCATCCTTCCTACTATTTACTCTCTAGCTCTGCTCAGCCCACTTTCTGTCAGATTATGGCTTAGGTCCCAACACTTCAAGAAACCTTTTCCCACAGAGATTTCTTTATAAATCAAATGAGCAAATATGAATTTCACCCCTGCAATTTGTAACTCAGTCCTCAAAAAAAAAAAAAATTATTAGTTAACCATGCACCTGGCATAATGTTAGGTGCTGGGCATTTAATGATAAATAAAATAGATCTCCACTATTAAAGAGTTTATGGACTTGTAGATATTATGTAGGATCTGTGGGAGTAAATGATTTAATCTCTGTGTACCTCAGTTTCTTCATCTATAATATGAAGATGATGATAGTAGTTGCTTTGGTAGGGTTCTTACGATTGAATGAGTTAATATTTATAAAGTTCTTAAGGTAGGGCCTAGTAAATAGAAAATGCTGTAGAAGTGTTTTTATTTACCAAAACAATACTGAACATTGCAGTCACTTTATCTAGTTCTAAAAAATCCTATTGGTATTTTTACTGGTAGCATAATAAACTTATAGATTAGTTTATAGTGAAATGTCATCTTGGGGCCCCTGGGTGGCTCAGTCGTTAAGAGTCTGCCTTAGGCTCAGGTCATGATCCCGGGGTCCTGGGATCGAGCCCCGTATCAGGCTCCCTGCTCGGCAGGAAGCCTGCTTCTCCCTCTCCCATCTCCCTGCTTGTGTTCCCTCTCTTACTGTGTCTCTCTCTGTCAAATAAATAAATAAAATCTTAATTTAAAAAAAAGTCATCTTTATACTAACATCTTCCTATCCGAGAACAGGGTGAGTTTACATTTATTAAAATCTTCTTTTGCATCTCTTAATAGAATATAATAGTTTTCCTCATAAAGATCTTGCCATTTGGTTATGTTTATTTCTAGATATTTTGTTTGTTGCTATTTAAAATGGCACCATGTAATCTTTTAATTCATTGTTATTTATATGAAGGAAGACTACTGATTTTTGTTTTTAAATTTTCTACTGAATTATCTTACAGTTTGTGATGAGTTTTCAGTTGGTTTGCTTGGATTTTCTTGATATATAATCATATCATCTCTAAAAAATGATCATTTTGCCTTTTCCCCCCCAATTTTTATATCTCTTAACTCTTTCTCTTACCTAATTTGTGCTAACTATGATGGTAGTGAACATGCTTGTCTTATTTATATTGTGACGATTTGTGACTATTATACTTGAAAAAGATTGTTGTATACAAATCAAGGTGTTGGTCAGGCTGGGCTCTTATCTGGAGGCTCTTGGGAATAATCCGCTTCCAAGCTCATTTAAATTGTTGGCAGAACGCAGTTCCTTGCAGCTATGGGTCTGAAGTGTACATTTACTTGCTGGATTTCGGCCAGGGGCCAGCCTTTGGTCCTGGAGGCCTCCTGCACCCCTTCTCACATGACCCCTCTGTCGTCAGATCAGTAATGTCCCATCAAGCCCTTCTCACAGTTCAGATCCTTCAGAACTTTCTCTTCCGTTGCCAGCCGGTGAAAACTTTCTGCTTTTAAAGGGCTCATGTGATTAGATTATGCCCATCCAAATAATCTCCCTTTGCCATAAACATCAAATAATCAGGGGAGTAACACCAGGGCATAAAGGTCAGGGGGCCATCTTAAAATTCTGACCACTATCCTACCCTTCAAACTCTCATAGAAGGTTATATTTTCCTTCTGGGTTCATTTTAAAAGGTAACCTCCTTCAGGGTAGCATTCCCGGCTGAGTCGTTCTGTGGTACCCCATCATACTTTGCATACCTTGCCTGTAGTAGACATTCAGTACATACCTAACGAATTGTTTTTCATTAAATGAATTGTGAGATCAAAAAGATGAATAATATTATTCCAGACCAAACTGTAAGAGTATCTGTCCAGTTGGAGGAGCATTGTACACTTGACAGTTCATTGCCATTTTTGTCTTATTTTCCTTTTTCTTTTTTTGGAACTACATTTATTTATGATCAACCAGGGAGACTAAAATAGTGGACACATGGGCTTTAGACTCCAGTGCAGACTTCTGAGGTCAGAAGAATTCCACGACAAAACTTGAAAGGCATGAAGTAGATAATATAGCAAAATTAATATTTTAAAGGAAAAAATCATTAGAGAAAGGAGCATTGTGGAAAACTGTTCCATTTAGGGCACCTTGTTACCAGATTCTTTAAGGGAAACTGGAGGGAGTTCAGAGACATCAAGAATGATGAAGAGGCTGTAGGGATTAATTTACAAGCAAAGATTTTAAAAGACTAAATACGTATAACTTAGCTGAATGACAGCTGAGTAGAGATGTAGCTATTGTCAAATGTCTGATATCAAGAGAAGGAATGCGTTTCTCTGAAGAGTTGAGAGTCTCTTTCCAAGTATTGGAATTAAATGGGGAATGAGAAAACAATCTTTTCTAACCAACTTGTAAGCAGTATTTAGACTCTGTGTTGGGATGTAAAGTATCCATTGAATTCAAATCCCAGCTCCTCGGCTTGCTTACCTATGAAATTTCGGGTAACTCCTTTACCCTTTTAAACTTTGTCATGTGTAGAGTGAGAATTATAGCACTGCTGTCATGGGGTTATTATGAAGATTAAATGAAATGACGTAAGTAAACAGTCAAGTTCCATGTCTGGCACAGACTGCAGGTGGAGAAGAACAGTAGATGCTATTGAGATTGCCATTATTGTCATCACTGTTGAGTGGTTGAAGAGTTCAAAGTGCTAGGGTCAGACAAATCTGGGGTACCAGCTCAAGCTCTACCACTTATGAACCCTAAGACTTAGTATATTCAATTGTAAGAGAATAATAGTGAGGACTGAATGAAATAATGTAATGTGAAATGCTTAGCACAATGCCTAGCACGTAAGTAATCACTCAGTAAATATATTAGCAGCTCTAGCATTATTTTCATTATCAGTAACACGGTCATTATTCCACCATGTAACCTGGCCAAAGGCTTAGGATATATTCAGTTTCCAAATTTCCTCCCATTTACAAACAATGCCATAACATATCTCCATTTCTGTCATTATCACACCCCCCTCATACACACACACTGTTCAGTAATTATTTGTTGAATTGAATTAAGTAACTTCTACTAGTGATCCTGTCAGGTATATGTGGTCACTGTACATTGCTGGGGAGATGTCAGAATGGGCTTTTCTATTCCTTGTGTAATCAAATTCATGACAGCTGATTTAAGGGCATTTTTCATTCCAGTAAAACTGATAACTGGGATTTACCTAAATTTCTATGAGCGAATTCCTGCATTCATAAGAGCGTTTTCAATTTTGACTTTACACACGTATGAACTCCCTGTGACTAACCTTATTACAAATAGGATTGTGGTGCTGTTGTAAACAGAATCTACTCTAGCTAGATTAAGTAGAAATAGTATTAACTAGAAGTTATCGGTTAGAAGGTATTAAGATTAATCAGAGGGTATTAATCAGATATATCAGGTATTCATCAGAAGTAGCTTACAGAAACTACAAGGGGGCCAGAAGAAGAGACACAGATGGCAAGAAAAGCATATGAAAAAATGCTCAATAGTATTAGTAGGATTTGGGAAATGCAAATTAAACGTATAGTGATATACTACTGCACATTTATTAGAATGGCTAAAATTTTTAAAACTGGCAGTATCAAGTCCTGATGATGATGATGTAGAGCAACTGAAACACTCATATGTGGCTGGTGGGAATGCAAAATTGTATAGCTACTTTGGATAACAGTCTGGTATTTTAAAAATACAGTTAAGCATGTATCTACCATTCAATCCAGAAATTCCACTCCTAAGTATTGGTCCAAGAGGAATAAAAATACAAGTCCAAACAAAAACCTGTGCCCACATGTTTATTGCACCTTAATTCATAATAGCCTAAACATGAAACAATCCAAATGTTCATCGACTGGCATACAGATAAACAATTGGTGGTATAGCCATACAATGGAATACCACCAGCAATAAAAAGGATCCACATACAACATGGATAAATCTCAAAAACATAAATGAAGGAAGACAAGCACAAGAGGCTACATATTCCTTTTATAAGAGATTCCTTTATAAGACATTCTAGAAAACAGTTTCTGCCTTATTAGACTGTGATCTTCTTGGTCTGATATAGCTCTTTGCACCAAGATTGCATCAAAGTCAATGAACTGGAAGCAGAAATGCTGAGTTTGAACTGTTTAGGGAACAAGGTGTAGCTGCTAAGGGAATCAGGAGTCTAGATTGGGTCAAAGGTCAATACGAGGTAGTTTGGGGTAAATCAGGATGCACAGGACTATTAACATGAGGGCAGGAAGCTGGATCCAACAGCATGAATGTCTGCTTCAGTGGATCCTCTACAAGTTTGTCTACTCACATAGCCTTTAGCTTCCAGAGAACATAACCTTTCTTTGATGATCATTAATTAAAGCTGATTGCAGTTGCTATCAAGGGTATGATCTGCCTGCCTTGAAAGATGTCCAGTTCTGCCTAGCTTGTCCATTTGCAGTGTGCTTTACTGACCCTCTTTAGCAACTCCTAAGAATTGGCAGCGACAGAGACCACACTTACAGATCAGGTTGACCCCGGAGTTATGTCAATGTGTAATAGTGCTTCTAGCTATTTTCCGGCAAACATACCTTTCTGAAGCAAAGGACTATCTTAATTGAAGTATTTTTAATGTGACAGATTTTATAATGATAAGTTTGGCTCAAATATAACCTGTGCTTCATAAATACAACATGTTAATATAAAGAAAAGAGCCTGTGGTTAGAACTCAGCAAACTTAGATTCTGCTCCCTAGACTCAACTCGTTCAACCTTAGATAGGTTGCATAGCCTTGCACTTACCATACAGGGTCACTGAAGCAGGTGGGCCGATGCTCTCAAAGGTGCCATTCAGCTCTAATATGAATCCCATGACTCTAAGAGTAGTTGATAGTATAATTGGGAGGAGGAATAGAAGAAACGTTTCCATTTCTTAGACTTGACTTTTGAAAGGCTTTTCTGAAGTCTGAGGTCAGCTGTGTCCAGTGTTTACATTAAAACATACCTATTTTGAAAAAGAACTGGCATGGTTTGTAGACGGGGATGGAAAACTACTTAGGTTGTGCTTGCAACCAGAGGCCCATAATCAGGTTTTTATACTTTTCCTTAGAGGTATATATTGCAATGACTCACTGTAAGAAATGATATTATTACTCATATTAAATATTCTTTAAGTAGCTTTTCCATTATCTCTGAAAGAGTTGTAGTTCCTTCTAAGAATAAACAGGTTTTATTTTTGACATGGTGGTACCCTTTTTTTTAAGCTCTTAATGTAGTTTTTTTTCATGTCAGTGAAACCTTAGCATTTAAAAATGAATTGAAATATTGGTAACTAGTCCAATAGAGATTTTTGACTACATAAGCCAAAACTCCAGAGTTAAGTCTTTGATGCATATGTACGTTTTTAATTTCTTATTTTTTCAGTTCCTATAGACCAGTTCTCTTTGTAGTCAAATCATTGTAATCCCATCACGAAAGTGTTGATCTTTTAGTAACCTTTATTGAAGCATTGTATTAATCCACATTCCCTCACGGTAACAGACGGTTTGTATCAAACATATCATGCAGCTTAGCTCAAGTCCCATATGGAACTAATAAGCCACGCAGTAAGTGGCCTTGTGTAGATGAATATAGTTTGGAAGGGTGTGTGTGTGAGTGCATGTGTGTGCACGCGCGCATGTGCATGTGTGTGTTGTCTAAACTGAATTTCTCCTGCCAAAACCTAAATGACAAAATGATTCCTGAACCCCTAGAGCCTTTTCTGGTCTGGAAAAATTGTGTGTTTAAAAAATAAAAATAAAATTGAGCACTTTGATATTAAATTAGGTCTCTTAGCTCAATAAGCAGATGCTCACTGAGTACAAGAACTCAGCATTTGTTTCTTAGAGGTACAATCACACTTTATTTTAAAATATGATCTACAGAGCTGCAAATGTTCTTACCTAGTCAGTGGAGCACCATTTATCAAGTTGTAGGAACTAGTTAATTTAAACTACAAAGGCTCTAAAGTCATAGATGATCAGTCTAATTTGGTGAAACACACAGTGAATGTATAGTGATTTGGGATGAAACCAGCATGTGGCTTCGGAAAAATAGTGTATTTTTATACAAGAAGATGGTGTGGGAGAGGAAAATAGAGAAAGATACTTAATGGAATTGACATGGTTATAATCGTCTGTTGAGGTCTAAATGTATTCTTTGCCCTAGTTTTATTTCCTTATACTTGTTCCAGTAACTATAAAGCCAGGTCTTCCTGGTTACTTTAGTATAAGGATTTTCTTTTGCTAATAGACAATAGCATTTGTTCATTTTTCCAGGGAAACCACTGAACATTGCTTCTTCCCACTCTCCCATCTAATTTATCATGTATGTGTAGTTTTCACCTACTAGCCTACTCTAGAGTTGCACAAAAGCTTAATTGCTCCCATGGAGTTCTAAACCAAAGTAAAGCTGAAATTCAAGCTAATTGAAACCAAAATTCCACTTAAAAACTGCTTAGACTCTTTGGGTGGTGGTGCAGTAGGAAGTTGTTACAAAAGGTGTTTATTTCAGAGACTAATTTGAGGCAGTTAGACAGACCCAAAGCAATATTTTATTTGCCTGGGTTTCTTGGCATCTGCCTTCTCTAATCAGAAGTGAGAGCAGAAGGAGCTCTTTAGGGAAGTGTGGTGTGGATAGTAGTTGGTGAGGGCAGGTTTGGATGGAATGTGAAATAAGATTTTTTAGAGGAAAGAGTACTTCAGTCTTTTAACCTGCCCTTCAGAGCTGTTTCTGGAGTTGTTTTCCTCGTTCAGTCTCCTGCTTAAAACCCTGTAGTAGATTCTCACTGCTGACAAGGAAGATAAAGTCTGAACTCCTGAGCTTAGCGCTCTAGGCCTTCAACAGTTTTAATGACTGCGCTCTAAACATCAGGCCTCAGGAGTTTCCATTCTCTATAAATATCCTAACCGAACTCTTACAACAATCTTATGACACTTGATCTTAGCCAAAAGGCCGAGAAGCGATACAACAATCTTATGAGACAAATAGTGCTGGTCATGTTCTATAGACAAGGCACAGATTGGTTATGTGACTTCTTCAAGATTAACATACATTACGTGGTGAGAACAGACTGTGAGTCCAGACCTGTCATTCCAGAGACAGAGCTGATTTACAGTGCCTACCCTAGTGGACACTAAATAAATACTTGTTGGATAAAAGAACAGAATGTGTAGGAACTTAGTAAACAGACTTCTTTCTCCCTTTGCCCTGTCCTTGTCTTTTCCTCCTCAGCCTAACTTCTGTTTCTTCCTGTTTCTACTAATACATCACCAGAGTTAACTTGTTCAAGAATTACTTAATAAAAATCTAGATTTGTTTCTTTCCTGAAGTATTTATATTTTAATAGTGGCTCAGCTCTACCTGACATAGTATAGCATATAAGACTGAACCCCGGGGTGCCTGGGTGGCTCAGTGGGTTAAGCACCCGACTCTTGATTTCAGCTCAGGTCATGATCTCAGGGATGTGGAATCAAGCCCCGTGTTGGGCTCCGTGCTCAGCACAGAGTCTGCTTGTCCCTCTCCCTCTCCTCTTTCTCTCGCTCTCACTCTCTCTCAAATAAATAAATAAATAAAAACTTTAAAATAAGAAAAGATTGAAGCCTGTCCTTTCCCTTCCATTTTATGCATTTCCCCTCAGGTGTCCAGAAAGGTACCTTCTGTAGACTCTTCCATCAAACCTACCCCTCAAGCGAATACATAAATATTTGACACCCTCTTAGCCAAGTTTGACCTCTGACACCATCAGAAATGGGACTGACTGGGCTGATGTTCTTTCCTTGCTCACATTGTGAACATGCACTATGTAAACCATATTTTTATATTAAAATCCTTAGATGCATGGTGCAAACCTATAATTTTAGAGCATTTAAAATGGACTCCCAGAACTTTGAAAGGCTCCTAGAGATGTTGTAGTTCAGGAGCGTTTAACCTGTAAGATGGGATGCCTGCCTGGGCTCTGATTCTACTCCACCACTTCCTACAGTGAGAGCGGTTCCCTATTTGTTTTACACTTGGGGCTATAAATAATATTTCATTTGAACAAAGGATTCCAGGGCTACAAAAAGAAGTTTGAAAATTCTTTGGCCAGCCCTTGCTCCTGATCATCCAGCAGAGCTCTGTCCCCTAGATCTTCTGACTGTCCACATCACATATCAGCCTTTCCATTTCCCTGTGCAATTGTTTTAAAGATATTGACATGTATTATGTTCATTGCTGCACCTTTGGAGTGCTTGCAGTCAGAAGCTTAGTAAATTAGTAAGAATTAGCACTTAAAAAAGTGAACAGTATACTTAAGATTTGTTCCCTTTGAGTTGAACTCCTTTTTTTACCTTTTCTGATTCTCATTCTAATTAGTTAAGTGATAAGCCATCATTGAGCACCAGATTTATGCCCAGTCCAGTGGTAGATGCTATGATAATGATAATGTATGAGTGTATATGTATTATAATGGTAATAAGTATAGTTTATCGAGCACTTACTATGTACCAGCTATTGTTTGGGGTACTCTATACACTTTATCATATTTAAACTTTACAACAACAGCTTTGCAAGACAGACAACATTCCCCATTTTACAAGTAAAGAAACAAACTCTTCAGAGAAGCAAAAGGACTTATCCAAAGTCAAACAACTAGTAAGTGACAGCACTGTTATTCACATCTAGATCTTCTCCATCAAAGCTCATAGCAGTGTGTCATGATGCTTCTTATTCTCTCCCATACAGCATTGATTTAATTTATTAATTAACAAATATTTATCAAGTACCTACTGAATTAGTTAAGGCTTTCCAAAGACAGTACATACAAACATGGTATAGGAAGGGATTTGGGGAGAGAGGTAAAATACTCCCTTATCTTGGAGTAGTCAGAGAGAGAGCTACCTACAGGAAATGGAACTTGTAATGGCTCTTTGAGAATGGATAGAATATGACCAGATGGACAATGCCTAGAGAGAGACTTATAGACAGAAAATAGAGCTCTACTGAGTACTCTGTAAAAGGTGTAAGGAAGGTTATTAGCCACTATTGAAACGCTGTAATGTATATAGGGGACTGCACGATAAACAAATATACTCCTTTATGTCAGCTCCCTAATGAAATGATACTAATAAAGATAAAACAATTTAAACTTGCAAACTCATGAGAATGAAAAGAACAGAAGAGACAAGAGTGATAGTCAACAAAATTTTAGAAGAATGCAAACAAATAAATGAGTGATAAACTGAGTTGACAGAATGGAGAAAAACAAAACCTAAAGCCTTCAAGTAGCAATGCAATTCAAGCCATAGGACTCCAGAAGGATTTAGGATTTGGAGGTATCAAGTACCTCATAGAGTGTAGGGTAAGGAAGAGGTCAAAAAAACCAGGAGGATTGGTTGAAAGTCTATAGAAGGAGAAGATTCTCAGTTCACTTCACCCACCCTGCATATAGCCAAGCAACTATCCCTGCATACACCCTACTGGGGGAATGGAGGTTTACTTTCTGAAAAAATTGAACCGAAGAAGCTCTGAACTCTGAACTGCCTGGTATATTGGGGTAAGAAGTAAGATACCTTACTGAAAACAAGGGGAGTCAGTGAAGTCCAACATACGAACATTGAATTCCCCCAACCACTTTTTCCTACTTTAACTCTCAGAATGGTATCCAGATTATACTCCTAGACAGAAGGTTGGGGGAATCCCTCTGGAGAAATACACTCCCTGCGATGAAAACTGCTGGGATCTCGATGTGCCCCACAGAAAGGGCTAGGTTTCCATCCACTCAGTCTACAGTGAAACCCCCTAGTGGGCAAGCAACTGCCAGTACATAGACTCTCCCTTCAGCTTTTTAAAGTCTCATTTGTAATGCCTCTAATGTTTCTTTAAGTCTAGAAGAGGAGGGAGAAGAAGAGAAAAAGAAACCCAGAGGTAACAGGAAAGGGAGAAGGAAGAGATGACAAAACAAGGCTGCTGTTGCTAACAACAACAACAACAACAACAATAATAAATGATCAGAATTCAGGGATAAGCATTTTCATATTGAAAGGACTCACAAAGTGCCCAGCACAATCAATGAAAAAAGACCCAAACAGAGGCTTAGCACTGTGAAATTTTAGAACACTGGGGTTTTAAAGAATAAAATCCTACAAGCTTCCAGAAAGAATCAGCTCACATACAAAAGATCAGGAATTAGAATGTTATCAGGTTTCTCAGTTGCCATGTACAAAGTTAAATGACAGTGAAACAATATTTTAGAAATTCCAAAGGGGAATTATTTTAGCCTTGAATTCTTTACCCAGGCAAACTATCATTCAAGTCTGAGAACAGAATAAAGCTATATTTAAGTAATTCAAGGTCCCAAAAAAGATACCTCCCATGCTCTCCTTTCCCAGAAAGCTGTTATAGGATATGTGCCACCAAGGTGAGGCAGTAAATCCAGAAAGTCATGAGATCTAAGAAACAACAGCTTTGATACAAAAGAGAAATAAGTGATTTCCAGGGTGACGGAGAAGGAAAGTTCTGGGAATGGAGCAGAGAGGGTTGCTTCCAAGGGGGAAGTGGACGTGGTAGGTTATATGGTGTATTTAATGAGAATGAGAAGGATTTTAAGGTTTTGTCCTAGTTTGGGAAGGATCTAGTGATAAGTACGTAAGTACACAAGTAATACTATCATCAAGATAGGTACTTAACGAGTAAAAAAAATGACAATTATCACTTCAGGAAAAACAAACAAAAACGTACAGGGTGGCTGGGTGGCACAGTCAGTTGAGCCTCCAACTCTTGGTTTCAACTCATTTGGTGATCTCAGGGTGGTGAGATTGAGCCCCAAGTTGGGCTCTGCACTGAGCATGGAGCCTGCTTAAGATTCTGTCTCTCCCTCTGCCCCTCCTCCCCGCCCCCGCTATCTCTCTCTCAAATAAATAAACCTAAAAAAAAAAGTTCAAAAAAGCAATAGTATATTACATGGCTTGGCAGTGCACAGTATTTCTGCAGGTATAATAAGGTAAGCGCTAAATACTGATCTAACAAAAATGTGATATTGAATATCTTGAGGATAAAGAGAAGTTTATCTGGGAGCGTAGTTAAATCCTCATATTCTTTAACAAAAAGTCAGTAGATGATATATGAGTGAGGGGATAAAATGTGTAAGAGAAGAGTAATATAAAAGCTGAATTTTCATTTTTTGTAATAGGAACACAATAGATACCTAAAACTGGGAAGAATACGAAAGAATAGGGGAAAATTAATACAATCGTATTACTTAGAAATATGAAGGTAAAGAAGAAACAGCTAAAAGTAGTTGCTACTGAAAAGCAAAGAATTTGCTTTTTCATTATAAGCCTATAGCAATTTAGGCTTATTAAATAGTACGTGTACTTTATTTTTAAAATGTAATATATATGTATTATGTGTGAATTTTTTTGGTTTTATATGTTAAAAATCAAAAGGGTGACATGGTAGAAAGAATTTGGAGTTGTTTTTAAGAAATTCTAAAAAATTCTGAGATCAAGCCCAGCATTGGTCTCCTGCTCAGCAGGAAGCCTGCTTCTCCCTCTGCCCCTCCCCCTGCTTGTGTTCCCTCTCTCACTCTCTCTCTGTGTGTCAAATAAATAAATAAAATCTTAAAAAAAGAAAAAAAAGAAATTCTAAAAAATTCAAAAAATTTCAAAAATTCAAAATTCAAAAATTCAAAAAAAAGAAAGAAAAGAAATTCTAGCCTTATAAAATCAAAAACACTAGGGCGCCTGGGTGGCTCAGTTGGTTGGGCGACTGCCTTCGGCTCAGGTCATGATCCTGGAGTCCCTGGATCGAGTCCCGCATCGGGCTCCCTGCTCGGCAGGGAGTCTGCTTTGCCCTCTGACCCTATCCCCTCTCATGTGTTCTCTCTCATTCTCTCTCTCTCAAATAAATAAATAAAATCTTTAAAAAAAAAAAAAAAAAAGACATTAAAAAAATAAAATAAAATAAAATCAAAAACACTAGAAACAACCGGTGTTGGTGAGGATGTGGAGAAAAAGGACCCTTATGCACTGTTGGTGAGAATGTAAACTGGTGCAACCACTATGGAAAACAGTATGGAGGTTCCTCAAAAAATTAAAAATAGAAATACCATATTATCCAGTAATTCCACTCCTGGGTATTTATTCCAAAGAAAACAAAAATAGTAACTTGAAAGGATATATGCACCCCGTGTTTATTTGTTTATTGAAGCATTATTTACAATAGCCAAGATATGAAAGCAGCTCAAGTGTCCATCCATAGATGAATGGATAAAGAAGATGTGATATATATAAATATTGCATGTATATATAAATGCAGTGGAATATAAGAAGGTGTGATACACACACACACACACACACACACACACACACACACACACACACACACACAATGGGATATTACCCAGCCATAAAAAGGAATGAAATCTTGTCATTTGCAACAACATGCATAGACCTAGAGGATATAATGCTAAGTGAAATAAGTCAGTAAGAGAAAGACAGATACCATATGACTTCACTCATACGTGGAATTTAAGAAACAAAACAAAGAAAAAAAGAGACCAAAAACAGATTCCGAGATACAGAGAACAAACCGATAGTTCCCAGAGGGGAGGTGGGAGGGGAAATGGGTAAAACAGGTGACGGGGACTAAGAGTACACTTATTGTGATGAGCACTGAGTAATGTGCAGAATTGTTGAATCATTATACATGATGAATGTTGAATCTATGTTAATTATACTTGTATTTAAAAAATAAATAAAAATTTAAAAATGTTCCAGCCTTGGCTTTGTCCCTTGTCAGCTCTGTGACGTTGGGCAGGACACTTGCCTTACTGAGCCTTTGTTTCTTCATTTATGAAAGGAAAGAGGTTGGAAAAATGATCTCCAGGATCTCTTTAAGCTATAGTATCCTATGATTCTATGATAAAAATGATAATGCTATATAGCAAATGAAGAGTTAAGATCTGGGTAGAGGCTTGAAATTCCCATATTTTCCTTTTTTGGTTGAAATCAGACTTGAAGAAAATTTTTCATTGTGGTCTCTGAAAAGAATTCAACACCTACCTTCTATTGTGGAGCCTGGGGCAGGCAATTGACTATGTACTGGCTCAGGGACACATAGCTTAGTGTTATTTCAGTATGGGTTAGGGGTTTTTTTTATATATATTTAATATTTTTCGGTATGAATCACAGGTGAAATTTCCATGCCATGTGTAAACAATTTCACTTTTTTATTGAAACAATGAATTCAGGAATGTCACATTGGGATATCAGCCATTTTACTTTTATCAATGTATGGAAAAAATGCTTTTATATTAATATAAGAAATGATGTCATTTAATATGGAGTAGATCTTATAATTCAAGGTCAGCAAATCTCAGGAGGTGATTTAGGTCACCAAGCTAGCTTTGGAAAGGGAAAAGAATATTTTCCCTTTGTCTTCTCAAGTATTTCAACCAATTTTCCTCTCAGACTTTGGGGTAGATGGTGGAATAGCATGGTTGTGAGAATGAGGCTCTAGCTAATAATATCTTTGTTATTGAAACATGCGGCTCTGGAGAATTTATTTCCCCTTTCTGGGCTTCAGTTTCCCCACCTGCAAAAGGAAAGAATTAGCTTAAATAATATTCAAAATACATTTTAGCTTTAACATTCTGTGTTTCCTACTTCTTACTTTATGTGTGTATTCAGACCATTGAAGAGATCTGATTAGGTTTGGGGGTTTTCCTTTAAAAGTTCAGGGTAGTAAGAGTAAACTCTTTCGACTCTTAATCTCAGGAAACAAACTGAGGGTTGCTGGAGTGGAGTGGGGTGGGAGGGATGGAGTGGCTGGGTGATGGACATTGGGGAGGGTATGTGCTATGGTGAGCACTGTGAATTGTGTAAGACTGATGAATCACAGACCTGTACCCCTGAAACAAATAATACATTATATGTTAATTAAAAAAAAAAAAGAGTAAACTCTTTCTCTGTTAAGTGTCACTCACACTTAAGTAAAAAAAAAAAATCAGTTGAGTACTAGATACAAACAAAAGAAAACTTTGATATTTTTTGTTCACAGTGGTTTTATTTTTTAAGAGAGGAAAATATTTAGAAGTTTGACTTTGTCACTTTTAAATTTAGGTGCTGGAAAAGTAAAACTTCACGAGTGATTATCCTTCATGTTTGTACACCAGTACACAGTTTACAGAGTACTTTTTTCATATATGTCATTTGAAAAATACATTTCTGCTGTACCTTTACTGTGTATTTGATGTTCTGTGTGTAAGAGAGAGAGCATGTGTATGCATATGCACATATATTTACCTCGGATCTCTGTCATGACCAGTTAAGGAAGCAAATGGTATTCAGAGACAGAGTGAGAGAAGGCAAGAAACAGACGGATGAAAACCATTTAGTGAGTTACTCAAGGTCCATAGAAGGACCTAGGGTTAGAAAATCAGCTCTAGCTGAAATAAGTAGAACTAAGACCAGATCCATCCACAGATCATAGTGTTCTCATACCAGCTCTACAACTTTATGTACTGGTTCTGGACAAAAGGGAAAGTTAGGAATCCAAGAGAAAAACAGAGCACAGCGTCCTCAAAAGTGGCTTGCTGTTTGTTTGTTTAATAAGCATTAACTGAGTGCTAGCACTGTCAGACACTGTTGGGGATCAGAGATGAACACAACATGACCCTTAACCTTGGTTGTTATACAAAGGGAAAGGGTCAGTGAAAGATGGGCTGAATGTGCCCAGAGTACGTAATGCCAGCCATTCGGTATCTAAAACAAAATACTGAGGGGCGCCTGGGTGGCTCAGTCAGTTAAGCATCTACCTTTGGCTCAGGTTATGATCCCAGGGTCCTGGGATTGAGCCCTGCGTCAGGCTCCCTGCTTCGTGGGGAGCCTGCTTCTCCCTCTCCTCCCTGCTCATGCTCTCTCACTATCTCTCTCTCTCTCTCTCTCAAATAAATAAACAAAATCTTTTTACAAAAATAAATAAAATAAAACAAAATATTGGTTTTACTGTGTACGTCCCTGGAGTTGATGTTAGCAAACCCTACGGGGCTCTTTGAAATATGCTGATTCCATAGTTGGTCATTCATTGTCTTCTCCAGCTTTAGGAGACAGGGGAGCAGGAGACAAAGAGACTACCTTTATTTTTTTTTAAGATTTTATTTATTTGAGAGGGAGCACACACAAGAGCCGGCGGGGCACGGCGGGGAGAGGTTGGAGAGGAGAAGTAGACTCCGCGCTGAGCAGGGAGCCTGACTCTGGGCTCAGTGCCAGGACCCTGAGGTCATGACCTGAGCCAAAGGCAGATACTTAACCGACTGAGCCACCCAAGCACCCCAAGAGGCTACCTTTAAATACTATCCCAAAAGTGTGGTCAGTGATATTAGAATCATATATTTACATTTCCTCTTTTAGAGTTCAAAAGAAGAAAGAAAAATTTAGTGAATGGACCATGTTTGGGAAACATTGCCTAGTATCTGCCAGAATTTCTTTTAATTCTATTTTTCTACCTTTGCAGCTAAGATATCAACATGGACTAGGAACTCCAGACTTGAGGCAAACCCTCCCTAACCTGAAAAACTTCATGGAACATGGACTAATGGTCAGGTGGTGAGTACCTTTATCTCTGACACCCAGAAACTGGGATGTGGATAATAATCCTGGGAAACTTTCCTGGTTTCCATGTTGCTCCTCACCTGCTTTCTATGTTTCCTTCTTTATTAAGATACTTGAAGAAAGGGAAGGGCAGCCATTGTACATGTGTGGGTCTAAGCCCCAGTCCTGCTAAGAGGGTGAAGCACTGTCAGGAGGAGAGTGGGTTTGAGGGGGTATTGTTTGAACACCGGGAGGTTGGCTGGGCGAGGAATCCTGAGTTCATTGCTGAGGCAGAGACTGGGGGACAGCCAGTGGGATTCATAAAAGGGAGACATGGAGCCACTAGGACTTGTTCAAAGAACAAGTGAAGGACATAACTACAGAAGTAACATCAGGATCAGTGGCCATGAGAGTTAAGGGAAGAAAGCAGACAACGAATAGGTGAGCTTGGCAGGACCTCGTCGGAGACCAGGAGACACATGCTGGAATGTTCCTTACGTTTGATGTCAGTGTGTGTTGCACCATGAGGGCAAACTGCTGCTTTAAAATGCTTTGTCAGGATAGACTGACTCTTTGAAAAAGAGAAGGCGCAAGGGAAGGTCTGTTGCAAAGACATGCGATTGGTTCACCTGACTCAAATAAGTAGAAAGCTGTTGGCTCTAGCCATTTAGGAATTCTTGAAGTTTGAATTCTTGGGTGATGGGCAGTAACTTACAAAATCATGTAAATGGAAATCAGGCCTTGTGAGCTAGACAGCTGGGAGCAGCATATTTTCTTTTAAAGACCACTGGCTCCTCGTCCCACATCTTTCTCTAAGCCACTTGGAAAACCTGAAGTGTAACCTCTCAGAAACTGAATTTCCTCATCTATAATCCCTGCCCTGCTCATCTCACCAGTTTGTGGTGAGGATGAAATAAGAGGTTAGACAGAAAAACTATTTGTGGGGAGGAAGGTACAAGATTGGTTTCATTTTTTTCTGTGCCATTAAGGATAGGCCTTGAGAATATTGAGAAAGTGACATCTTTGACCTTTACTTGGACATTTTTTATTTTTGTCCTATGTGATCCTCAAAATGCAAGTTCTGGTTGTCTGATTTTAGATAGGACTCCTGTTAAGTGAATGCACAATTATTTAAAGAATTTTACTCAGAATATCAAAATAACTACAAAAGCTTATTACTGATATGGACCTGTATGCCTTGAGGCATGAGGGATAGGAATTGAGTTTTAATGTAAAATAATAATGAGCTAGCAGACATTTACTTAGTGTTGTCTCTGTGTAAAGTTCTGTGATAGGCACTCTGGAGGATTAACAAGAAGTATAAGTTTCCAGCCCTAGCCTCAAAGGATTGTGATCTAGTTGGAAATAAGACATATAATTCATGAAAGGCTTTATAATGCAAATGATAAATAACCTAAAATATTTTTTTAAAAAAGAGGCAACCCATAATACCACTTGATTAATCACTAAACGAATCTTGCTCAGTACAGACAGCAAATGGTCCCAGTATTATTTATTGAAGAGTCTATCTTTTGTCCAGTATTTGGTAATGCCATCTCTTTCACGTACCAAGTTTACTTATATACATGAATCTGTTTCCAGGCTCCCAATTCTGCTCGTTTGTTTTATTTGTCTATCTATGGGCTAATACCACATTTTTAAACTATTATAAGATATAATTTCTGTAAGTCATGTTGAGGTTTGAGGATGCCCAATAAATAGCATCCCTTCTCCTCCTAAATTTGGAACCATTGGAGAGAGGAGATACAAGAGACAGACTAATAGAAGTCAAAATGTCAGTTTCATTACTGATAAAGCCTCTTGGAAAATGTGGCTTAAGATCTGTAATAAAAAGGGCTTGCAAAGATGTCACTCAAAATAAAACTCCCCTTCATGGTTGCATTGTGAACTAGAGAATCCCAGGCTTTTCCCACAGAGGCAGGCCCTTGACTACACTGTGGAGAGCAGTCAGAGACTCCTGCAGGAAACCAGATTGGGCTAAGCCAGGAATACCCAGGTTTTATTTTTCCCCCTAAATTCACCCATCAGAAAAGTCCCTCCTCACAAAGAGAGGGAGAGGATGGAGAGAAGCCAGGAGCGCTACTCCTAAATCCTGTTCCTTCATAGCAGGGGAAAAGGAAGATACCCCCAATTTTCTTGGTATCTGATAGGGTGAGGCTCCTACTTACGGTTCTTCGAAACTCTTGGCTTTCCTTGACTTACGAATTGTATTTGTATGATTTGACAGTTTTATAATATCAAGTCTTCCTTACTATGAACTTGGTATCTTTTTTTGAAGATTTTTTGTATGTATGTATGTATGTATTTGAGAGAGGAAAGAGAGAGAGAGAAAGAATGAGCCGGGGAGGGGCAGAGGGAGAGGGAGAAGTAGACTCCCCGCTGAGCAAGGAGCCCGATGTGGAGCTCGATTCCAGGATCCTGGGATTATGATGAGACGAAGGCAGGCACTTAACTGACTGAGCCACCCAGGCGCCCCCTTGGTATCTCTTTATATGTTTTCTTTCTGTTTTTTAAACATATCTCAAGGAAGTTTTAAGATTTTCTTCATAAAGGGTCTTAACACATCTTTTATTAGTTAGTCCCAGGTAGCTTGCCATTTTGGTGGCTGTTACAGATTTTTTATTATAGCATCCAACTTTTTTGTGGCTAGTATACAGAAGTACCACTGATTTTTGTATTTTGAGAGTATATATAGCAGCCTTGCTAACATTAATTACAGTAGTTTGTCTTAGAGTCTCTTAGATTTTCTGTGTATACAATCGTACTATTTTAGTGAATGGTGGCATTTTTTCTTCCTTTCTATTTTTACTTTTATTACTTTTTCTTCTCATATTTTATTATGGAAGAGGAGCAGCAGTAGTGAATAGCTTTGTCTTATTCCTGACTTTAAAGAGAATGCTTCTAGGGACACTAGGGTGGCTCAGTTGGTTAAGCGTCTGCCTTCAGCTCGGGTATGATCCCAGGGTCCTGGGATCGAGTCCCATGTCACGCTCCCTGCCACTGCTCAGCCTGCTTCTCCATCTCCACCCTGCCCATGCTCTCTCTTGCTATCTCAAATAAATAAATAAAATCTTTAAAAAAAAAAAAAAGAATGCTTCTAACTTTTCACCATTAAATATTATATTTATTGCAGGTTTGGATAGCTATCCTTTATTAGCAAAAGGAAATTTCTCTCTATTCCCAGCTCACTGTTTCTTAATCATGAATGTGTGTATTTGGGGTTTTTTTCCTTTTTTTTTTTTTTTGACAGAGACACAGCGAGAGAGGGAACACAAGCAGGGAGGGTGGGAGAGGGAGAAGCAGGCCCCCCGCAGAGCAGGGAGCCCGATGCGGGGCCCGATCCCAGGACCTTGGGATCATGACCCGAGCCAAAGGCAGACGCTCAACGACTGAGCCACCCAGGCGCCCCTTTTTTCCATTTTTTAAATTAAGTTTTTAATTTTAATTCCAGTATAGTTAATATATAGTGTTATATTAGTTTCAGGTGTATAATATAGTGACTCAACAATTCTGTACATTACTCAGTGCTCATCAGGATAAGTGTACTCTTTTTTTTTTTTTAAGGGTAAGTGTACTCTTAATACCAATCATCTGTTTTACCCATCCCCTGACCCACCTCCCCTCTGGTAACCATCTGTTCGTACTCTATAGTTAAGAGTTTGTTTCTTGGTTTCTCTCTCTCTCTCTCTTTTTTCCTTTGTTCATTTGTTTTGTTTCTTTAATTCCACATATGAGTGAGATCATATGATATTTACCTTTCTCTGACTTATTTCACTTACCATTGTACTCTCTAGCTCTATCCACATCATTGCAAATGGCAAGCTTTCATTCTTTTTTATGACTGAATAATATTCCTCTGTGTGTGCATGTGTGTATGTGTACACACATACACTGAGTGTATATTTTGAATTTTTTCAGATGCTTATTCTGAATCTATTGAGATAACACTATATTTGTTCTCCCTTACTATTTTAATATGTTAATAAGTATTAATACATTTTCGGATGTTAAATCATCTTTGCCTCCTGGCATGTGCTCTACTTGGTCATGATGTGTAATTATTTTTTCTTATATTATTAGATTCAATTTGCTAATTTGTAGATTATCTACCTCTGTGAACTGAGATGAGGCTAGCCTTGTATTTTTCTTTCTCATATAATAATCCTTGTCTGATTTTGGTAACAAGGTTTTAATAGCCTTATAAAATAAATGAGATCTTTCCCTTCTTTTGTATTCTCTGGAACAGTTTACAGTTTGTGTAAGGTAAAAATTATCTATATAGTGAAGGTCTGCTAGAACTTAGCAAAAACCTAGTATTTTTTATTTGTTGAGGGAAGAAGTGCAGATTTTTAACTTCTGATTTAATTATTATAGGTCTATTTATGTTCTGTTTTTCCAGTTCCTCATTAACCCACTTCAGCATGATTTCCAGTTCTGTCAGTAAACTGAAATTCCTTTTATCTAAGCAGATGCCTATGGAACTCTGTGTTACAAAACCTAAAGGTCACTTTTCTGTCCTTATCCTATCCTGTTCCACAGCTGGTGTTTGGCCTTCCTTGAAGCATCTCCTCCCTTGGCTTCCTTACCACCGCCCTCCCCTGGTTTTCTACCCTTCAGCTATTCTTTCTGTTTTTCATGTTCCTCCTCCTTTATTTAATCATTAATATGGAGTTCACCATGGCCCCATCTTAGGTCCTCCTCTCTCTTCTCATGTGATCTCATCCATTCCCTCAGCTTTGAAAACCATTTCTATGCTAATGACCCCCAAAGTTACACTTTCAGTGTAGATCTCTCCTGCCCACTCTGCCAAGTCCGAGATCTACTTGATGCCTCCCAGTGGAGTAGCACAGGCCCCTCAGGCTGGACATACTGAAACTGTCATTCTACTCTCTTCTTCCTGTCAGCAAATGCTCACACTGGGGCATGATCCTTGATTCCCTTCTTTTCTCCCCTCCCACCAGATCCAGCCTGATTCATCAGCAAACCCTGTCATCTCTCCTGCAAAGTGTGTATATCGAATCCAACCACTGCCCTCCATGTCCACTGTGACCACTCCGGTCCAGGGCACCACCTTCTCTTGCCCCACACAGCGCTGGTCTGGTTTGTCTCCCTAATTTCACTCTTGTCCCGCCTTTGTTCATTCCCCACAGTAGCCAGAGGGGTCTTTTTAAATTTTAGCTATAATCTTAATCGCTCGCTGGTTTCAGTGGCCAGAATAAAATTCACGCTCTTTGGCATGGTCCGTCTGACACCATTCTCCTGTCCTCTCATGGATGGTCTCTGTCCTGGCCTCCTCTTAGTTACAGGAACAAGTTCTCTCCTGACTCGCTGTTCCTCTGTCTGGGATGTGTTCTTCTTCTTTCTCTCCTACCACCATCCTCACCTATCCCCTCATATGGAGGGAACGGTTTTAGAAAAGGCCCAGTAGCTTTATTGACAAAGGACAGACCGCATTGGCTAGAGTGCACATTCACATTTGGAGCAGAGAGAATCTGGGTTTTATGGTACTTAGAGCTTATACAATTTGAGACCCCTTTTCAAGAAAAAGCATATAAGACTACAAAGACAAAATTAGAAAAATCTAAATACTTAAAAAAAACAAAGTTGCAATAAATGTCTGGAACTTTTAGAGATTCGATTCCTTCTGAGGTCTCTTTAGACAGTTTACCCAAAATGCTTACATAGAAATGCTTCCACATTGCAGCCTGTCTGCCCTTCCTCTCCTAAAACACTGCAGTTTCCAGCAACTCTCCCTTCTAAGGTACAGAGAAAATAAATGACTTTCCAAGCATGGTTGACCCATGAACCTGTAGCAATAAAACGAGAATCTAGGCCTCCTGGCACTGATGCAGTAAACCCCTTAAGCCCTAAGCGCACACATTTATGCAGTGCCCCTCTGTGCCAGCTGTGCCAAGCGCATTAGCACTGAGTGAGGAGCAGGTACCACTTTATGGTACTCTAGTGAAAGATGGGCTACGGGTAGAGGCGAAGCACCACCAAATGAGTGCCACATGATGATCCCAAGTAAAAACCACTGCGGGAAGCCAGGCTGGAAGTTACAAATGTAAACAAAGCTGGAACAAGCACTTTTAGCCTCCGAGGAAATCTGAGAATTTCCGAGAGCAACCATGGACTGAGGAGTTACCTCCCAAGCCTGTGCTCCTTAGGGCAGAGGGTAAAAAAACTCAAACTCCTGAGGGAGCCTCTTACATCTTTTGTAAAAGAAAACACTTCCATGTTCTGTGTGGTTGTTACCATTCACAGACTGATCCCAGTGGAAGCAGATTTGCTGTATGTTCTTTTGGTGTCGAGGATTTCAAACTGGCTGAGGATCAGTGCAGTCACTGAATTCCTCCTTATGGTAAGCTTCAAAGTTATGTGACAGCTTGTTTGTTTTGTTTTGTTTTTTAAAGAACAGACAGTGTGATGAAAATTTCTTTAAGGACGTGATTTTTTTTCTTTCACATTACAGAATTCTGATCTAATATCAAAAGCATCTATCTGATTAATCCTAAAACTAACCCCTTTTCCTCTTGAACACAGTTACATGGGGCACAGTCCTCAGTGCTTTATGCTAGCTCTTTCCAAAAGAAGTCCCCATTTTCTCATCCTAGGATCACTTAACCCCATTGTAACTGCCAAGCAACACAATTTTGAAAAGCAGAATTTCAAGTCAGAGGTTGTACTTTTGAGTCATTTGGTTAAAAGCCACCAGCATGCCATTTAAACATCCCATTTTTCTTTTACTACTAACTACAAAGTCCCAAGATTGAAGTTGCCATGCACATGCACAGCTGATGCTAGTGCTGAATTATGGTCAGGGAAAAATGTACACCCAAGCTGCTACTTGATGCCTGCCAGTAAGACGATAAGTTTAAAACTGAGTTGCTGTGGTGGTTGTGAACGGGCCGTGTGATGGGGCCCCAGCATTCAGGTCCTGGGACAGTGCCTCGACTGTGTCTCTCCTCTGCTCTCTCACCCCCTCTCCGCTGACCGCCAGGCAGACCACGCTCATTTCTGATTTCAGTTCTTTACTCAGACTTTACTCAGAACTAAAGTTCCCACTACCCAGAATAGCCTGCCCTTGCCTCTGCCCTATCCGAATGTTGCTTTCTCACTTTAAGATACATCCTACTTCATTCATTCACTCACTCAACAGGCACAGTGGCAGATGCCGAGATAAATATGTAGTCCCTCAGTAGCATAGGTTCATTTCTCCCACCAAAATCTTAACCACTAGGCTCTTGAGCAGCTGAGGACTGTGTCTTACTCATCCTGTGGTGCTAGCCTGGCACCAGGGAAGCCTGGAATTATGTGAGTGAATGAATTAGCCATCCGTCTTGTTCTGTTCACGGAATATACTCCTTGAACTTACATTCAAGGGGGGTATAGTCTAATTGAGGCAGTGAAATAGGAACAAACAATATATAATAGAAATAGAAAGCATGAAGTATTCTAGGTAGATAAGTTCTTTGGAACAGTCAGAGGAAGTCATTGACTTCCTGGTGTGGGGGCTATGGGTGAGACCTGGGACAAGGTCTCTAAAACTTCAAACAAGTTTAAACTGTCAGCTTAAATATATCTGTAAAATGGAGTCAATAATGCCTACCTGGTAGAGTTACTATGAGGGTTAAATACATAGACATCTAGCATACTGCCAGGCACACAGCAGCAGTTACTAAGTGGTAGCTCTCATTATACACGTGTAATGGATAAGTGAATCATAGTTATCTCTGTTTTCAAATGGTAATCCATTCTTTGTTATAGGTATTTTGTTTTTCCTTTAATATCTACAAATAGGTATAGAATATGGTTCTTGGTCACATTTTTTAATAGTGGCTCATGCCGTCTTGTATGTTAATGATACAAAATAGTCATCTTCTCCCTCTTGCTTTCCCCAAGTCCTTTATAAGACCCTTTGAGAGCCATAGAGATTGGTATCCTACAAATCTGTTTGCTTACCTACTTCTTTTGATACCTATCTTCTTAGGTACCTCTCACGTGGAATTAGGAGTTATAAAAAGTCTCTTACTTGCAAAATGTTCCATGTTTTTATTTAAGTTTGCAACAACCCTGTGAGGACAAGGCCGATAATCACCATTTCACAGATTAGAGAACCAAGACTTAGAAATGTGAAGTGAGGGGCACCTGGGTGGCTCAGTCTAAGAGGCCGACTCTTGATTTTGGCTCGGGTCATGACCAGGTCATGATCTCAGGGTTGTGAGATGGAGCCCAGCAACGGTGGGCTCCATATGGGCTCAGCCAGGGCAGGGGGGGTGTCTGCTTGAGGATTCTCTGCTCTCCTTCTGTCTCTCCCCCTGCTCTCTCTCTCAAATAGATAAATAAATCTTAAAAAAAAAAAAAAAAGACAAAGAAAGAAAAGAAATGCGAAGTGATTTGCCAGGGTCACATGCTCCTACATGATGGAGCTAGGGCCAGAAACCCAGATATCTGGCTCTTGTCTTTTTATCACATGATGCTGCCCCTTCTTAGTCAGTGGTCATCCTTCTCCTTCTCTGCCCTCTCAGCTCTCCTGTCTCTGTGCCACCTACCACCTAACATCTATTACCTTCCACAGGGAAATGCACCAGAGTCAAGTCCAGAGTACTAGAAAAATACACTGCTACAATATCAAGGCTGCAGTTCTGGTAAAAACATTATTTGAAGCTTATCCTACCCCATATACTCAGAGAGGTAGGAAACTCAGAATCTTAAAACTTTGTGAAGAATTTGGGAACTTTAAGACCAAAAAGAAACAAAAATGATTATATGTTTCAACTCCATTCCTGAAGAAGCAAGAAAACTGAAGGAAGCACATGGGTTGGCCTAAAACATATGCTTGCCTCCAGTGTTTGCCGTCCTCCAATTTCATGTTATTATTTTCAGAATAAGACATGATAAAAGTGGGATTTCAAAACCATCTGTCCTGCTTTATACATGGAATGTTTTATTCTGCTTAATTTTTCTCGACTGTAGAGCTTAAACCAGCAGCTTCGTGCAAGGCAGTGTGATCTAGCAGAAGGAGCACTAGATTTGGGAATCAAAAAATGTGGGCTCCAACTTCAGCTCTGTCACTTAATTTTCATAAATTGTTTTTGAGTATTACTTCTTTAGATGGAGTTAATAGCACCAGCCTTATTTCCCAAGCATAGTTGTATGGAGCAAATGAGATCATGTCTAAGCGATTTATAAACTAAAAAGGACTATGCAAAGTATCATTAAGTAGGATTTATGCTTTTAACAATTCATTAACTGTCTCCTCTGCATAGAGCACTATTTAAGAGACGAAAAAGATTCAAAAGTGTAAGATAATTCCTGCTTTCTTTAGATGACAGTTGTTTAGTTTAGCATCTAAATGAGTAGATAAGACAAATTAATATTTTGAAGGACATGACTTGCAAAAATTTTCCTGTGCATTGTGCATTCTTGCTGTCATGTGGGGCCTGGAGCCTGAGACCCAGCTTCAGTGGACAGTCTGTTAACCAATGGAGGTCAACCTTGGTCTGAGTTGTTTGACATTTTAGGACCAGGTGTGCCTTTTTTATAGAGACCACATCAATTTCAGTGACCTTATTGAAGATGGGACACTAAAGAGAAGCATCGTTGACTATTCCGCAGCTTGCTGGGATATTGCTCCAGATTCCTTCTAGTACTTAATGGTGTGACTTATGTATGGTTTTATGTATGGTCATCTCACTTAAGTGGTATAAATTTCTAGATAGTGTTTCTGCTGAACTACTTTTTATCTAGTATTCCATTCCTTTTCATAAATAGGACCAAGCTGAACAGCTTAAGAAAGAAAGAAAGACAGAAAGAAAGAAAGAAAGAAAGAAAGAAAGAAAGAAAGAAAGAAAGAAAGAACGAACGAACGAACTTTGGCACATTTTAAGAAAGTCCTTTTTTTTTTTTTTTTTTTAAGTAAACTGAGGATAATGAAAATCAAGAGCAAGTGAGCCAGTCTACTTTCTTTAAAAGCTGAGGGTAACAATATAATAGTTTAGCTTTTAAGCCAAACTGTTCACCTTTGGAAATGAGGCAGTATCCAGCATTAGCAACTTTTTAAATCCTCTTTAAAAGCAAATGTGTCCTCTTTCCTTCCCTCCATCATGCTTATGCTAACTAGTGTTTCTGGCAGGAGACCCTGAGGGACTTAAAAAACATGCTGTCTAACTGATGTTAGTTTTAAATTTAGATCAGATGACATTGTCTTTGAAGTCTCAAGTGTACCACTTAAGGGAGCGGCATCAGATGGGCTTGCCTTTCAAGTACTTCTTGCAGGCTGGCATCCTTGATATGAAAACTGAAGCCTGGTCAAAAATAAATGAAAACGAAAGTTTTATTGGAGTTATTTACTCTAAGATCGCTATTTTAGAAGGAACCTTACAAGGCATCTCGTTGCCTCTAGACAGGAACAGACAAGGCATGTGGGTATCTGTAGTATTTTAAAAGACCTTGGGGGACCAGGCTTCTTCCATAACTCATTCCAGAGTTTAAACACCCTCACTTCAGGAAATTCTTCCCTATATTTAACTTACAGGCCCCCTCCTGCGGTTAACACCCATTTCCGCTTTTTTCTGTCTCCAGTCAGGATGGAGAACAGCTGTGGCCAACATCCTTTGTGTGCTAACCCTCCATCAGTGACAGAAGGTCATTTGGGTATCCCTGGGCTTCGTTTCTCAACCTCCGACAACCAAGTCTTGAACCAACTTGGAATCTTTTTCTCTTTGTTTTTTACGTGTATCTTGTTTATTTCTATTAATTCCTTCTGATTATAAAATAATATGTGCTCAATGAATCAAATTTGGAAGATGTAAAAATACACAGAAGAAGGGAGAACAATAACCCCACAATCTAGGAACAAACTCCATTGTTAAGTTGATCCGGTTTCTATGTGTTTCTTATATAGTTGAGATCCTGTGGTCTATACCAGCACTGTCCAATAGAAATATAATCTGAGCCACATATGTAAATTTAAATTTTCTGGCAGCCATATTATAAAAAGGTAAAAAGGAATAGGTAAATTAATCTTAATAATATATTTTCTTTAATCCCAATAAAATCCAATTATAACTTATCAACGTATAATCAGTATTTTTAAAATTATTAATAAAATATTTTACATTCCTTTTTCCATACTAAGCCTTCTAAATCCAGTATATATTTTAACATAGCACATCTCAAATCCACCTTAGCCACATTGCAGGTACTCGGTGACCATCGGCTAGTGGCTACAGTGTTGGACAGCATCGTCGATACACTTATATATACTACTTTTTTGTATATCGTATCTTAAGCCTCTTATAACTGCCATTTAAAACTTTTTAGCATCATTTTAATGGCTGCATAATATTCTTATTTAGATTTATTCTAACTGTATCTTTGAATAGTTTTGTTTTTCATGTTATAAGTAACCCTGTAGTGTTCTTCTTTTTACCTTTTTTTTTTTTACATTAACAGAATGTTTCTCAACACATTGCCAAAAGAAAAAACCATAAATTATTCCTTTTGAGTATAACTAATTAAATCCATTTATTCATAAAACAAGTAAGTTCACTTAATACTCACTAAATCTTTACTACGTTAGATTGGAAAGTGAAGGAGTAGATTTCAAGAAATAGAGACAAGTTCCCCCTTACAGCATTTACAAGACTTGGCTCCACAGTTGGACTGCACACATATCCTGCTTTAACTATCCTTCCCTTCATTTCTTACTCTTCCCCCCTATATGCACACAGAGCCTGGTTAACGCCCCCTTGTCCTTCGGGACGCCAATTGAATATAGCCTCCTGTGATGAGTCCTCCAGATGATGACCGGCTCCCTCCTCCATTACAGTATACAAAGTATATATTGTACGCAAAGCCCCATGGTGTTCTGGTTATTGGTTAACTCTCTCCATCTTCTTGACTACAGTGGGAACTCCTTATTGATAGAAAGCTTATTTTATACATTTCGTTATTTCCAGAGCCTAGCCGACTGCTAGGCAGTGAATGTGGATGTCAGTAATGTCTACTGAAATATGTGTTGAAACACAAGTGGTCGTATTAAACATCAGTTGGATGGGATAATTACAAGTACTGTGGCTGTTCAAAGAGATTACTCTAAGTTGACATGGTTAAAGAAGGCTTAATGAAGGAGGTCGGACTTGAATTGGGCTTTGGAAGATGGGCATATTTAAATGAATGGAGGGAAAGAATTAGCAGAAAAGCCCTTACATATCCTGCATTAAGAAGTCAGTGTTTTTTAGGAGGGACTCTTTAGCACGTGCTAAGTATCAGCAGAGAAGCATCCTTCTAGATCTAAAGCACTGTATTAAGTTTCAGGAAGCCTGTAGAGCTATGGTCTGTGCCCACCAAAAGCTGACAAGGGTTTGCAGCAGTAAAAGTGACCACTGATTACTTCAGTATGACCTTTGAGTTTAAAATCAATTCAGATACAATTCCCTGTGTTTTAAGTTTGGAGTTTAACATTAAAGATCATTTTATATGATGCTTTCTCAACAATTCTTCTGTTGGTAAAGAGCAGTATATAATAAGTAATGCCATTATAGCTAATGTCAAATGACTGTTACGGCAAACCAGGCGCTCTTCCAAAGCATTTTGAATGTGCTAGTTAACTCATGTAATCCTCACAACAACCCTGGGAATTAGGACCCCCTCTCCTGCCTCATCTTCTTGATGAGGAAACTGAGACACAGAAAGGTTAAAATGACTTAAAGGTGACCCAGCCTTGGACCCAGGCCAGACAGTTTTAGGCCCCCACTTTTTGTTACTCAGTACAGCCTCGCTTGTAACTATGTTAAGACTAAAATGTTTTATACAAGGGACTATTTAGCACCTTTTGATTTCAGAGAAGGAATGCTATCATTATAACCCTCTCCTAGTTTTCTTCTTTCCTCTCTGACCGCTCCTTCTTATCTCATTTACAAGCTCCTCTTCCTCTACCTCAGCATAAAAAACAGCTCCTCAGGGCGCCTGGGTGGCTCAGTTGGTTAAGCGACTGCCTTCGGCTCAGGTCATGGTCCTGGAGTCCCAGGATCGAGTCCCACATCGGGCTCCCTGCTCAGCAGGGAGTCTGCTTCTCCCTCTGACCCTCCTCCCTCTCCTGCTCTCTGTCTCTCATTCTCTCTCAAATAAATAAATAAAATCTTAAAAAAAAAAAAAAAAAAAACCAGCTCCTCAAGGTTCAGTGCTAGGCTCTCTTTTCTCTCAGTTTGTTCTCCAGCCCATGGTGATCTTATCTATCACCATCATTTTAATTATCACCCACACTGAAATGAAGCCCAAGTACAAATCTTCGTCCCAGGTCTCTTTTCAGATATCACGCCTCTCTTCAGATTGCCTCCTGGATGTTTTCACGGCACGTTCTGTGTGCCTGTGTTCTTTTCTCCCTGCCGTCCATCCCAACCCCCATAAGCCTCGTGGGCTTCCGGTGCTCTGTTTACAGCAAATGGAATCTCCGCCCGTTCGTTCACAGTGGTCAGAAAGCTTTCATAATCCTTGCTTCCTCACTTTCCCTCTCATCCCCACATCTAACCTTAGCAACATCTGCTGATTTCCCCTGATGGGTCTGCCTGTCTGTATTGGTATATTTCCAAGCCCCCATCGTCTCTCACCTACACTGCCGCACAGCCTGTGGTCCCCAGCGTCCGTTCTGGGTCCCCTCCAGTCTGTTCTCCAACTTCAGCCAAAGGGCACTTTCCAAAATACAGATCAATCAGTCAATTAATAGATCTCTCTTTCTACCACCTTCACCCCCCCCCCAACACACACACACACCACTAGCCTAAAACACTTTAAAGGCTTAAAGAGAAAAACTATCAGCATGGTCTGTGGACTCCTGCATGATCTCCATGTTTCCCTCTCCAGCTTTATCTTCTACCATGCTGCTCTCCACTTGATGACCCTTTGGGTCCTCAAACATTGTTCTCTCTCTTGACATAGGGTCTTGGCATATGCTCTTCCTTTTGCCTGGAAGATGCTCTTGCCCACCAACCCATTCTTTACCTGGTGAAAAATTCTACTAACCCTTCAGTTCTTGGCCTTTTCTGGGTCGGTTCTGTTACACGCTCTCTTAGCCCATCCTCTCCTGCACAGCATGTGTCAGAGGTTATCATTTTACATTTTTGTCGTAATTTTGTGACAGGTATGTGTCCTCTCCCACTGTGGGGTAAGCTCTACAAAGCAGGAGCTGCGGCCTATTTTCAATCATTATTGAAAATGTCTTTAGTGCATAAGAGACATTTAGTGCATTATTGAAAATGTCTTTAGTGCATTAAGAGACATTCAATGTATATTTGAATTAGGGAGTAAATCATTTGTCAATACGCATACAGTTTCATGCTGCACCTCTTCATAGTCTGGAGGACTACCAAAGATAAGGTTCCCCAGATATTACCCCTGGAGTCCCCCAGTCTGTCACTAAGTGATGATTAGATGGTGGCTAAGTGTAATTCAGGCACTTCTTCTGAAGGCCTCCAGCATCTTGGGAAATGGTGGCAGAGCTATTCGTTTTTCTTTTAAAATAAAAAACAACTAAAGCCCCATGGTTCAGGTCATGTCAGAGCTTATTAGAAACGTAGTGGTAGCTCAGCTTTAGCAGTATCTTTCACAGTCTGTCACTGGCTTCTGGAGCCTAGAACTTCCTTTAGCTCTCTCTCTGCAAGTCTACTTTTGAAATTCAGAAAACATTCCCTGACCAATGTTTTAGTGTCTCTGTCGAGGTCTCCCTGAGGCTGGGCTCTGTGAGATTGCTCTTCCTCCCATGTCCCTGGCAAAGGTCAAGGCTACTTTTTCCCCCACTAATTCTCAGCATAAATACTTTATTACGCCCATGTCCCAAGTATTGTCCAGGGGGGCCCCTGGTATCATCTCTGGCTGCTCTTTCTGTTTCTGCAGACCATTTTATGGTCCTCATAATGTTTGTTGCCTGACTGTGATTTTAAAACATCAGTTTGTATGATGATTTCTTACAATGAAAGCTGATGGGTGAAGTGGTTGACTTGACTCCTCCTGAGACCCCTCTCTATCTCCCTAAGGATCACTCTCTATTCCCTGACTCCAGGGAGCTCAGCCTTGAGACTGAGATGGAGCTGGCCTCCAGATGGGCTCCTGCCTGTGGGCACCCCTTAGCCTCTGTCCACTGCCCTGTGCTGAGGCCTCTCTTTCCCAAGCTAGGCCCTGTTGTCCAGGGCCACGGAGGCCTGATGGCCAGGCCCTCGGTTGAATCACATAACCTGGGGGAATGGATTTCTTCAGCTTGCTTGGTTTACCATTTGCCTATGGAACTTTCTCTTTCACAAATTCATCTTTCCATCAGTCCTTAGTTTAAATAAAATTTAAAGGCTCCCTTGTTCAGTTATACCTTTTTAAACTTTCTGTTTTTATTTAGTCAGACTTTGGCAGTAAACCTTCCAAGCTGAGCCCAGGGGAAAGGTGACCACTGGCACAGCTTTCAGCCTATGCTTTTGGCCCAAGATTGTTTCTATTTTTATTTTGTTTCTTGTTTTTGTTAACATCCAGGGCAAAGATTAAGCACTTTCACTTATCTGGTAATGGTGAGTGGCCTTTAGATTGCTTGCCTGTGGTCAGGAGACTGCATGCTTAAAACTGTTAACCCCCAGCCACCTCCTGAGAGATAAGATCTAGCTGTAAAATTTGGCTCTCCCAAAAGGAGTCTCTGTGCTTCTACTTGATATGAGAGAGAGCAGGAGAAAGATAAATCCCAGCTTTTGCTGGATTCTGAAGAAGGATAGTCGTCTAATTTATGGAGGTTGTTTTTTTAAAAAAACTGACTTTATGTCATAATTTCGTAGCTGCCAACAGACGTAATTCTACCTCAGCTTCGCCTTGGCAACCTGCTTTTGGCACTCTCTGCAGCCCTGTCGTTGCTCTGCATTATTTAAGCAGTAATCTTTAAGAAGGTGAGAAACTATTATTGCTTTTTTAGCACAGTTGACATGCTGTTGGCGCAGAGTAGTACCTAGAGCTTCAAACATTTCTAATGGCCGTAAACCAACTTAAACACCTCCATGGAGAGGCCTCACTGCCGTGAGGTCATAGCTTGCTGCAGGGGGAGAAAGAAGATCGAATGTTGTTTAAAAAAGTGGGGTTTTTTTCTCTTTAAGTATTCTTAGTCCACCGAGTTGTAGCTGTAGACTTTGGCCAGGATCCAGACAATCAAGATTTAGCATTTTGACCAGCTGTGATCTAGTAATGTTCCTCAGAGGAAACATTTTGTAGGAGGGAAAGACACATATTTGAGATTGTGAACTGTGTTCTTTCCCAGTACCTTACACATTGAAACCTGGTTGTAGACAGATAAAACCAGCACAAGTGAATCTGAAAGAGAATAGGGAACAAAATCGTTTCAAATGGCTAAAAATTCACCCTGCCTTCAAGAACTATCTCGATGTGGTAAATCTTTACATTTTTCCTTTATTTCCTTTTCCCTTAAGTCTCCACATTTATATCATTTTGTGGCAAGATGTCTTCCTGTTTTCATAATTGATGCTTGGAATCCATCAGCATTCTTATAACAACAACAGTTCCTAGGAAGCCAAAAAAACCACCCAAACTTAATAACAGAGGCAAGAAGAGAAAAGAAAGAAAAGACACCAAGACACTTAGCCTAAAAACTATTCCTCTGAGTCTCACTCCTCCCTCAAATAGAAGTATGATCAAATGTCAGTGTTCTGGTGGCAAGCCCTGGGGACTGAGAGAGAGAACGAAACTAACATTTATTTAGTCAGATGGCATTTGTTCAATCACAGTGAGTTGCTTTTGACCTCGGGCAAGTGACGTAACCTCTGAGCCTCAGTTTCTTCATCTGTAAAAGGAGGATGACAATCGTAATACTTCGTAGAGATGTGAGGATGAAGCAAGACCGCGTAGAAAGCTATCAACAGAATACTTACTTCATCACACTTTGTTAATGTTAGCTGCTGCTGTTCTATCATTAATAGCAATCTATGGAGTACCTACTCATTGTGCTAAGAATCTTACTCCTACCCTAAGCACCGTTAGGTGGATCTTCACGTTTCGCAGAAGAGGAGACATTGGTTCAGAGCGGTCAGTGCTCAGCCGTGTCCCATGTCCCGTGTCCCGTGCCCCATGCTGGTGGGGCTCCCTGCCGACGTCTGGAACATTATAGAGGGAGACACGGAAATGGAAACACATTTTGGACCAGTGCTTTCTTACCTTGTTTTCTCTCTCCCAATCCTTCTGTTTAAAGGAGGCTGTTGCTTTAAGCAATAAAACTAGCAGAAAGAAGAGAAGAAAGAATAAAGTGGCAGAGGCAAGATTAGTGGCAGGGGGGTGGGGATGAACTGGGTTCTGCTGTCTCCCAGGTTGGCTTCATGGCAAAGTATTCGTATTACGGTCATAAAAGGCAGAGCAGGGTCCTCCATATTTAGGCTGGGACAACAGAAATTCCCCTCTTACAAAAATTCTTTCTCCCCAAAGCTAGATTCATATAGAAAAATGATACATCAGGGGTTTGGGGACAATTGGAATGTACCTCCAAGGATTCTGGGAAGTTTTTATAGTCCCTGAGCATTTGGTAGATCATGTAAATAGAGGCAGTTGAGCATAAAGCCTTCCCCGCCCCATGTCTTCAAGAAAAAGAAAAAAAAACTGAGGTGATGTTTGCTTTTGATTGATTTAGTTCTTTTCCTCCAGAACTCTTTTACACTTGCCTCAGTTCTTTTTCTCCTTCTTGCAGCTGGCTCCCTTCTGTGCAGGAGTGGGGATGGCGCCGGTGGGAAGAGTTCTCTTTGTCCCCATTCTAAACAGCATTCCGTATAGGAGGACGTGGCAGGAGGAAGGAGACCTAGACTCTGGTCTTTATTTCTGATTACCTGTGTTCCATGGTCCCAGACATTAATGCCTTTGAGCCTCAGTTACCCCTTCTGTAACATGAGGGCAGTTCTTTTGGGATCCGAAGCCCATGGAAGCTGATGACAGCAACCACAATTAACAGCTACTGCTGCCGGTGGCATACACGCCAGGCATTCTGCTGCGGATTGCAAGGGTGCTATTCTATTTAATTCTTCCTATAGTCCAGTGATCTGTTTTATGAAGGAGAAAACTAAAGCACAAAGAAGATGAGGGGCTACCTACAGTCATATAGTCATATAACGAGCAAGTGCAGAGTCTAACCTTAAATTATAACTCCAAATAGACAGTCATCGTTGCAGAGCTTGGAGTAGAATCCAGGTTTTGAGCATCCTTTGTCATCACCACCACTCTCTCCAGATACAGCTGAAGACATAACAAAAGGTAACTGACTACAATAAATAAGGACTCACAGAATGAGAAATAAATTAATCACCTTAATTTAGAGAGATCAGAAAAGACTTGATCAAAGAAGCCAAATTTAAACCAGACTGCCCTCCTTGATCTCTAAACTCCAAACTACTTGGCTTCTCCCTCATCAGGCTATTGTTTGTGACTCTAGGGTATCCTTTTGTACTTGTAGCAAAAGGTTGATTATGAAGTAATCTAACAGTCCCGATGTGGTTCAGTTATTCAGCAACCTATCCCGTGTTTACCTAAACCGTGGCCTGGTAAATTGGCAATTACAGTATCTTTGGGTCGTTGTTTTTTAATAAATTCCTTTTAATTTCAGCATTAAATGCCAGATGTCGTGTTTCCAGGTTTCCAGTTTGGACCTAAGCCAAGCTGGAAAAGACATCCACTCAAGGCAAACAGCTAATGAGAATGTGTGCGGTGAACTAGGGGACTCGGTCCAGTTACCAAACCTCAGACTTTGGGCCCCCTGATCTAGTGCTGCAGGACCTTAGGGACCCCTTGCTAGAGTGGAGGATGAAGCAAAGCTACCATGTTTCCTACAGCATCCACCCCTCCCCAAAACATCCAGGTTTACGCTGTTTGTTTCTAAGAGTAAAAATTCCCGATAAGTGACTCATCATCACAACTTAAATAATGTACTAATTTCATTTGATAAGTAAATTGTCAACAGCCTTTAAAAATTGGTCATGTAATTAGTAAATCTATGCGTTTCGACCTCTTCTTCCATTTAGATGAAATAGTCATTAAGCCAGACTGTAATCAGACAGAAAGAATCTTGAAACCTTCCAGGCATTCTTTTTTCATCTCTCATTTGCCTCTTTAATTGCTACCTTTCTGTATTTTAGGCAGTAGTAGAGGTAAAATGCCCCTTTTCTTATTGTAAGAATTTAGCTTGTACTAAAATGTGTAACAAGTTCTGGAAACTTTCTTTTAAATGTTAAAATCCAAATTATTTTATCAAAAATCTATACATTGTGTTTTTATAGAGAGATGCTTGTAGCAGTTTGTTTTTTAATAGTAAAATTTTAGAAATACAAAATAAGGAATGGTATTCCATTCAGTGGAGCAGCCAATTAGAATTGTTTACCAAAAGGTTTTAATAAAATCCAATGGCAGGATATGGAATTGTATATATAGGCCACAAACATAACTTTAGGTTTTTTTCTCTTTTTTAATTAAACACACATATGTAAAATCAAAGTCTAAAAACAAAATAATTAATTATGGTTATTTGATAGGTAATGGGCTTGTGAGTGATTTCTATTTTTTATATAGTTTATATTTTTTGAGTTTTCTGGGGAGTATAAATTATTATAATAATTAAAAATGCATGTGTGTTTGTATATATTTTAATGTAATCATTCAACACTTGAGCTGTTTAGAACTCAGCTATCTGAAAAATCTGGACCACTACTAAGATCCTGGAAGTAATAAAAAAAAAAATTAACTCTGAGCAGCCAAAACTAATGTTAAAAACTCATAAAGTCAAGCATGATATGCCCCTCACTCAGGCCTATGTACTCTTACTTTGCACACAGTTCTCGGGCCATCCACCACAGGTGGGCACAGCGAGTCCGAAGCAGACATTAACAATAGACAAGGGCCTGCAGACGAGGGCAGTCTCAGGCGCACTGCCAGCCCGGTGGTGAGAGAGGACCCAGGGAAGCGTGGGTGAGGGCGGGAGAGCCTGGGACCCAGACTCAACGCCACTGAGTGTCCTGTCATCTCTTCCCCGTGTCACAGTTCAGTCATACGTGTTCATATCGATAGCCCAGCATTATCAAGAAGATCCCCTTCTCTTCAACTTACTCTAAGATTATAAGAAAGACTTTAATAAAAAGTTTCAAAAGGTCTTGTTACACGTGGCTAAAAGTGGGGGAAAGACAACATGTGGTGATTGAAGGACATACTCTAGACATGGAGACTTTCCTGACTACTGGTAGTAACTAATTCCTTTACCATTCTCCAGGGGGAGCATTTTCCTGTTACTTGGGCTTTCCAGATTGTATCTGGTACTGGCATTACCTGGGTTCGCCAAAAAGTCTAAAGGAACTTTGATGTCAGGATGTCAGAAAATGCTAAAGTCTCTACCTTGCAAAGCCTTAGAATCCATCCATTAAGATAGGAGTAGCACCCCAGAGCTTAGAGACAGGCTGGGCGGGTTAAATGAGAAAGCCTGTGTAATGGCATTTAGCTTGAAGTCGGGCATTTCATTAGCAGTTAGCAAGTGTTAGTTGAATCTGAATGTGATGTTCCCACTTGGGACGCAACAGACAGCGTGGGCTCTGGAGGCAGACAAAATCTAGTTCAGATGTGGGTTCTGCAGCCTTGAACAAACCACATAACCCATCCACCTGCCTACCTTTTCCACAAGGTAGATGTGAGGATTCAGCTTTATTGATGGGCAAGAAAATCATGGCTCCCTTCCCACTATAGTTGAGGGGAGGGCTGGCACACTTTGTTTGTTTCCTGTTGTACAAAGTTGTGGAGAGCTTTCAGAGAGTCTCAGAATCTAAGAGGGCTACAAAACCCCCTTTCCTCTTGTGTTGTAAGCACAGCTTGTTGTGCCCAAGCCTGTTCTCCTGCCCTGCCTTTTATCAGCCCCCCTGCAGCCCAGCAGAGAAGCGGAACGGGGTGCTTGCAGGGTGGGGCCGGGTGACAGGGGGCGAGTGGCAGTGGCAATGGGGATTATCATGTCGTTCACCCTTCATAGCCATGAGTGGTCAAGCCCCTGACCTCTGGCTGTATACCAGTGATAGCACCCTTCAGCATTCTAGACTGGTTCACGTGATGCGTCCCCCCCTCCTGGGCTGGGGTGGTGACTGAAAGCTTGGCCTGGCTGCCCAGAGTAGAAAGTCTGTGGGTGGTGCTGATGCTCTGTTTTGGTTTGATTCCCTAGGCCCCCTGCAAAATCATTTAGAGAGGGATACTGTCAGCAAGTGGTAGAGTAAAAACAACAAGGTTGGCAAAAATGTGTGGCTTACCCAATTACTGTGAGTTTTGACAACATATTAACTGAAAACCTAGATTAAGGCCAGTAGATTTTTCTCTGTTTTGTTTTGTTTCTCTTGAGAACTAAAAACAGTAATTTGCTGGTCTACTTGCCTTGTTTCCTATGCGCACCAGTGACCACCCCTAATTATGAAATCTCTCCTGGCACCAACACTTAAAGCCAAGCTACAGAGTCTGATGAGCCCATGGATTAGCAGCCTGGTGGTTGCCTTTTTGCAAGAAGAAAATAACCCTTTCTTAGGTGTCTGAGACCACAGGCATAATCGAACATCAGAAAAAATCTGAGAGAAGAGGGAGCAGGCAGCTGGTACGAGGGCTTGTGGCTGTGGACAGAGGTGGAAGGGGCCCTAGATCCTGCCTTCTTTTTCAGGGCACTTATCACAACTGTAATTTGACAATGTATTATTTCGGTAATTATGGCTGTCTTTCTCCTGCAAGACTGGAAGCTCCTCAGAGGCAGGCCTGCTCTGTCTTGCATGTTTCCCCTCCCCAAGGCCTGGCTCGTGTGATAGCTGTTTGGTGGGTGGGTTTAATTTCAAGTCTAGCCTCTGTGCCTGCCTCGTAGCTGCTGTTTTGCAAGCAGCCACTTCTCTGTATGTGTCCTTCTCTGAAGAATACAAGTCAAACGGATCTTGTGTTTGCACCTCCTTCTGTCTCTGGGCCCAGTCTGTTCATATCGGTGTATTGAGCTGACTGGCTTCATCCAAGTGTAATATCTAGAACAGTGATCCATACTCCAGGGTGGCTTGACTAGCACAGCATATAACATGAACATCATTTCCAGGGTCTAGATGCTCGATTTCCATTAACTCGTGATTATTTATTGTTTCACACTTAAGAGTAATAGTGTATACCCTGCTTTCTTGACAGGGTTTTTGTGAGAACCAAGTGAAACGATATATATGAAATTACTTTAGAAACGAAATGCTTTGTGTAGCGAAACAGTGATTGTTATTGCTGGCCCTAAAGTAGCTTCCTGAGACGGAAGTGAAGTTGAGGAGAAGGCACGGAAGACCAAGTATTGTCAGCCCTGTGTGTTTACACACGTGTGTAAGCCGTGTGTGTTTACATAGCCTTATGAAGGAGAAGCCATTTTCCAAGTTACTGTTTCATTAAAAAAAATAGCTGGATATAGATATTAGATAGATAATAATCTCTGTTAGGTGGATATAGATACAGATACAAATCCCCGCTCTGCCAGTTCTGTAATGCTTTGGGTGTCAGAAAAGCTGTTGATCATTGAGTCGTGAGTCATGGGTTTTAGTTTAGCCTGCCACCACCTCCCTGAGGTTATCAGGAACAAGTCATTTAACTTCTCTGCCAAATAAGGATGCCTGCTTTATGAAGATAAAATAAGAGTTGAATATTTTTTTAACATTTATTTATTTATTTTAGAGAGAGAGAGAGAGCACAAGCAGGGGGAGGGGCAAAGGGAGAGGGAGAGAGAGGATCCTGAAGCAGACTCCCCCACTGAGTGCAGAGCCTGATGCGGGACTCAATCCCAGGACCCCAAAACCATGACCTGAGCCAAAACCAAGAGTCAGCCGCCCAACCGACTGAGCCACCCAGTGCCCTAAGAGTTGAATATATAAAACAAGAATAAGAATATTGATAGCACTTCAGGCCCTTGGGGTTGATTACGTCCCTCAGATACTTTTCTTTCAGATCCCATGCCTCCAGTTACTTCAGCTCTTCCCCACACGACATCGTTTCCATCCCCCATCCCACCCTGAGCACTGTCCTCTGGACATATTTTAGTGTGTCTTGTATCCTTCTTGAAGGAAGCTCTCAAACTTGAATTCAGAATGCTTCATGTTTTTTCTTGCATTTGGACACTACAATTAAAACTAAGGTTGATTATTATCAATTTTTATTCTCTCAAACCTAAGTATGTCGTTTCCTGTCTCTGGGTCCAGAAGGCTTAGGCTGAGTTCAGAAGTTCAAAGTAACTTCTCGTTTTTGTTTGTCTTCCAGCGACAGACATCACACCTCCAGTGCAATCCCTGTTCCAAAGAGACAAAGCTCCGTATTTGGAGGCGCAGATGTAGGCTTCTCTGGGGGGATCCCATCCCCAGACAAAGGACACCGAAAACGGGCCAGCTCAGAGAATGAGAGACTCCAGTACAAAACACCTCCTCCCAGTTACAACTCAGCACTCGCCCAGCCTGTTCCCGCCATCCCTTCCATAGGAGAGTCCGAGAGAAAGACAACATCTCTGTCCTCCTCCTTGGATACCTCCTTGGACCTCTCCAAAGAAAACAAGAAAAAAGGAGTTGATTTGGGTGACAGATTAAATGGAGGTCATGTGAGTGTGAACACTAGCCAGGAACAAGAAGAAGCCCTCTCTGGGCATGCAGCCACCGTCAACGGCACTCTGCTGCCCAGCGAGCAGGCTGGCTCCCCCGGCGTCCGCGTCCCGGGGGACTTCCGCCCGGTCTCAGAGCCCGAGCTCTGCTGTACTGTGGAGCAAGCGGAAGAGATCATCGGCATGGAAGCCACAGGTTTCACCTCAGGCGATCAGCTGGAAGCCTTTAACTGCATCCCGGTGGATAGTGCCGTGGCAGTGGAGTGTGACGAGCAAGTTCTGGGAGAATTTGAAGAGTTCTCCCGAAGGATCTATGCACTGAATGAAAACGTGTCCAGCTTCCGCCGGCCACGCAGGAGTTCTGATAAGTGAAGTGAGCAGACAGCCAGTAGGACCAGGACAGAGGCGCTGCCTAAAAGGAGGATAAAGCTGCACTGGTTACCCCTTGTAATAATTATGACACAAAATGAATATTAATGGAGGATATTCCTCAAAAAACAGACTTTGTAAATCAAGGAGGGACTCAGGATCATTGTGTATCAGTGGGCCAGACAAAGTTAGATTTTGCTTGCAAGATTTGCTTTTCAGGCCTGACGATTGTTTTAAGGCAAAAGTCACTCTCTCTAGCTCGAGTCACCTTATAGGTATTTGTCTGCTTTTTAATTTACACTTCTGTGCTATCCTCAGAGGGGAGATGATAATATATAAATAATATAATAAGCTCACTTTTAGTTTCTCATAAGCATTTGCCCTCACCATAGTTTATAAAGCTTGGGAAAACCAAATAATCCAAAAAAGGTTTTCACCATTTACTGAAAGACCTTTGACCATCCATGAGTTTGATGAATAAGAAGCACAATGGTCTCCTTACGCCCAGGCCTCCCTGCCCCTGCCCCCAGTCACCCCATCTGCTGCCCCATCTTCACAGTGGATGGGTTGTGCACCCTGAAAACAGGACATCAGATTCACTGGTTCTTGAATGCAGAAGCCAACACCTTCCACCTCCTCAGCTCAGCCATACCTTGGTATAACCCTGAAATTAGAGGAAAAACCTCACCTCTGTGGTAGATCCCAGGGGATGCTCTAGGACATCCTCCCCCCCCCCAGGTTACAACAGTCAGATGGCATCCAATCCCCTTTGGGGGCCAGAGTTTCTATGTGGGCAGATGCTGCAGTCAAAAACCAGGCGTGCTCTCTGGCAATGCACTCACCAGACAGAAATCCCTATATGTAAATTCCATGCTAATTTATTAAATTCCAGTTGGAAAGGAAGGTGCTGGATATGATGTAAAATCTGGAGAGTCAGGCTGTCCGATGTGCAGACCGCAGGGCAGTCGGGATAATTGGATGAAGAGGCTTAGATGAGGCGTAGATTCTATTGGTATGTGTGTAGATGCATTCATAGTAAATTATGTTCTTGAAGTCCGATTTCATTCCTGGAGCTCAGATCTCATTTGCTATTGCTCTATACTTTATATACCCAAGGACATTGCCTCAGGGTTGCAAGCTCTTTAAGGAAAATTTATGCATATATCCATGTATTGTATAGAAGAATAAAAACTGAATTTGCTTCACTTGACCCGATTTGTTTTTTCCAGTTTTGACATTCATCTTGAAGCTGCATCTCCATGTTACATCATGACAGGGCGAGCCTGAACCGAAACCGCGGCTGTGTCCACAGCGGTGTCGTCGGCTTGAGTCACATGTGTAGCCACACAAACGCCCTCGCACACGGACCGCCCGGGAGTCCGGCAACAACTGGGCTCCGATGCTTCACGGTCCTTTTCGTGTGTTGTCTGAGCACTCTTGGGCTCAAGTTCTAATTGACAGCTACATTATCAAGCAGAATAGTTCATGTTGTTATTTTCCACATAAAGAGATCTCACTGAATCCATGCTTGACAGACAGACCCGACCTGCAAGCAATTAAGAGCTTTAACTTGATCTGGAGAAATCCATCTTATTCCACAGAAAGAGGCGGAACTCCTCCAGACCTAACGCAGAAGCCGTCTGTCGAGTCACAGCTTCTTCGCGGTGTACTGTCACTCATGTTAGAGTCCACGAGGGGGGAGATAGCTGTGGGCCTGTTGGAGCCTTCCAGTGAAATAACACCCACCCGCACCCCCCAAAAGGACAAGGTTTTGGAAGGGCTGTGTTAGTATTGAACAATGGGAGGCGCATCACATGTGGCTTAAGGTCCACAGATGGGAGTGGACTTCAAACTTCATGCCAGACTTAAAGACAGGGTACACTGAGGTGCAGGCCCTGGAGCCTGGGTCTTGGCATCCCCCTGCTTGGATGAGCACCCCTAGTTACCATGTTCATCTCAGGTTCCACACAGCCAGACAGAACCCGGGGCTCTGGGGCTCTGTCAGTCTCCTGTCTGTGGACTTCCTGATTCTGGGACCCACAGCACGGAGCCTTGTCGCTGAATATCATTAGCTCAGAACCGGTTACCCATGCATTGGCTCGGTCCACACCGTGTTCAGTGACATTAGCCTCACAGCGCCACCACTAGGTTTGGGTTCCTTTGGTTTGGGTTTCAGGTTTTCGTTGCATTTGTTCGGTGCCTCCAGTTTCTGCCTTGCCTTGGGTAGAACCTGCAGTATTATATATCTCCAGGAGGAGCTCTGCTCAACATTTTCCAAAGCTGCAGAATTCGTTTTGCCTCTGTTTAAAGTGGCCAAGGCCAAAATATGGGATGAGTTACTATCTCCTACTAATCTTTTTAATTAGTCTCGTAAATCACTAAAAAATAAATAAAATCTGCTTTGAGGATATAAGCTGAAATGCAATTCACTGCTATCCATGTTGGAACTTCTAAGAGCCCTTTCCGTTTTCATGTAGCTGAGACAATTTTAACAGCCGGCAAATGTTATCAAATGAATATTTGATTGTGTTCTCTCTCTCCACTTCCCCTTGCCCACTTTAGAAATTCCAGAGATTTTTTTTCCCCCTCAGAATATTAGTTTTGGAAGATTGTATCCAGCTATATTTTTTTAGCAGTTCTAATGGTGCCCATTTATCTTGACCTAACCAGTTATTTAAATAATTTTTTAAACCACCACCAATAATAAATGGCATGTGAAACTGATCTGTTGGTAATTGGAAGAAAACTCAGCATCTGTATTTATAAAATAAAATTGATTAGTATTTATTTTGAGAGTAAAAGTGTATGTTATTTCCCTGCCATGTTTGAGTCCCGTCTTCATTGTTTTGAATTTCATGTTGAAGCTGAGTTAACTATGAAAACCTTGTTCGTAAAACAGTCAGCCAGCCATTTCACATTTACTGAGCTAGCTCTCTCTCTGTGAGGGACTGGGCTAAGCAAGGTTAATACAAAGATCAATAAGCCTTGGCCTCTGCCATGTGCTCTAGGGGTGGAGGGTAGGGGATGGGCGTGTTGTTGCGTTAGAATTCAGTGTGATCAATTCTGTGACGGAGAGATGTATAGCCAGGGTGTGGAATGCAGAGAAAGCTCACTGACTCAGGGATCGGGAAAGGTTCGTGGAGGTCATGCAGATGAAAGCTAGATGGGATGAAAGATGTCTAAGATATTGCAGGTGGAGGGCACAGCATGGGCAAAGGCCCAGAGGCAAGGCAGGGCCTCGAGTGTTTGCAAATTGGCAAGTTTTCCCCTGCTAGTGGCCTGAGTAGATGTGAAGAAAGGTGAGGAGAGATTGAATTGCAGGCCGGTGGGGAAGGCTGTCAGGTGCTGAGACAGGAGATTTAGACGCTTGCGGGGGGCGGCAGGGGGAGAGACACAGCTGGGAGGCACCCTTCCCAGGCGGTGAAGCAGAAGAGTAACTTGGTTAGATCTGAGTAGCAGCCGGCAGCCAAGTCGGGGCTGGACTTCAGTAGTGGTAAGCAGACTTGAGTCTGTTTAATCTTCTTTCCTATTTTGTTGTGAAAAAAAAAGTCTGTCTGAAAAAGAGGCGCCTCCTTGCGCCCTGATGTTTTCAGGGTAAGTACTGGGTCACGGGCAGGGCAGGTACTGGGCGGACACAGTGCAGCCAGCGTCTGATCTGCAGAAGCTGACTCCCAAGGCCCCGACTCAGCCACTTGGAACCTGTGACCCTGCTCAAGTCATTGAATTTTTAAGGGCCCCCACTCCTCCGGTGGTCCCTTTTGTCCTACAGGAGGGCCCCCGCCTAGTGACAGGATGCCCAAGACTTGTTCTCACCATTTCCTGTTCTAACACTTGGGCACAGCCACCTCATCTCTGAATCTGGCCCCTGCTCTGTGGCGTAGGGATGGTGCCCCCCCCACCCCCACCCCATACGAGGTTGGATTTCGTGTTAGAAGAGATTAATATTTTTATGAAAGCACTTAGTGATCATTGCAAAGCACCATGCACATTGGGAGGAGTTAGTCCTTCAACAAGGATTTCTGGCATCATCTATACCAGGCCGTGGGGGGCGGTGGGGGGGGGGGCAACTGAAGTGCAGATATTTATTCTGTACACACTGAGAATGTGTCAGGGCTGAAACTGGGCTTTTGAAAAACTAAGCTCTAAACAAATGTCAAGTGTTCCGAAGTGTTTTAGTGGGTGGTATGGACACAGTGTTGAGACATGGTCTATAAGCCTAATTAGCTTAATTTGCATGTTTTTTAACACCTGGCAGATGAGCTTATTCAGGCCCACCTCATCCATAAATATTCTCTTAAACAGCTGCTGGCCGCCTCACCGCATGCTGAACTGGTGCCCAGAGCTCTTAATTTTGCTTGAAGTAGATAGAAGCTTTTTCTTTTTTTTTTCTCCCCCTCCTAGCGCATCTAATTACAGTTTTGTAGGTAGACAGCTCAGCCTTGTGGATTTTAAATGAATAAAAAACATGTCTATAAAATCATTGCACACATTTTAGAGGCTGGCGATGTCCGCAATCCAGAAGAAGAACGGTCTTGAATCTGGATAAAAGTGAGACAGACTGCCAGTTGGCGAGGCCGCCGCAGCCAGCCGAGCCCGGGGCACATCACAAGTGGGCCCGCGGCAGGCGGGCATCCCTTCGGTTCTGTCCAAGACACGACTGCAATCAGCTTCCCTCGGTCCCCGTTAATTACAGGCAGCAGATTCGGAGGAATGGAGGGTGCGAGTGGACAGAAATACGGGGTAACCTGACTCTCAAGAAGCAGATACAAGCAGGAAGGAAGCGGTCTGGATGTATGAGCAAGGAGCCCGCGGCCTGACAGATCCCAGCCAGCCTGCTGCTCACCGGCTGTGTGACCCAAACAAGGCCCTTGACTTCTCTGAGCCCATGTGATCCTCTGAAAAGTGAAGCCAGCTCCTTGCTCAGGTTTTCCCTTGTGCCCGGACAGAGGTTCTTCTTGCCTTAAGAGCAGTTCGGTATTCATTCTTCAAAACCTGCCTCGGCTGGCCTTGGGCTCCAGAGCATGGCGGAAAAGGAGAGGACCCTCCCGTGCCCCCTCTGCCTGTGGTGGAGAGCTTGGGGCTAAGCCACTTAACACAGCCTACTTCCGCTCAGGGATTTGTGTGCAGCAGAACAGCTACCACGCTGCCATCTGCTCAAGATCCTTGTGAAATCTGTAACAAAAATTTAAAAAACTCAACTAGAATGACTTCTACCGTTCCTAAAGATGGCCCTCTGTCCTCAGGAAAATGATAAATTTGTTTTAGTTTGATAGGACAATGCATAAAATATTTTAAGGGAAATGGTTGAACTAAGTTTTGATATTTTAAGAGAGAAACTCGTTCTCTCAAAATTTTACTTGCAAAAAAATGTTTACTTCACTTACAGGGAACAACCTGTTCCTTGAAGAAACAGGCATCACTTCGTGTCCACAGATTTCTTGCTCTTCAGGTGAGGGGCTTGGCCACACCTTGTGACTGTGATGGGAGGGGACCCCCCTCCCTGCCCCAGGCTACCTTTCATGCGGATGGTACGGGAGCTTTTGTTCATGCAATAGAGGTCTCTAAAGCTTGCTGACCTCGAGGCCACACCCTTTGCTTCCAGAAACCTTCCAGTTGCCTTGACCGCTCTGTCCCCAGCCCTGTCTGAGCTCTCTGGTGGCACATGGCGGGTGCTCCTGAAGTTGGGGGCATGGGAGAATGAGAGCATAGAGGTGAGGATTTTGTAAGTCACCTGCGCCTGTCTCTTGGTCCCTTGGGAGCTCTGTGGGGGCCCAGCGTGCCCAGAGTCGGCCTCAAAAATCACCGGCGACCTTTAGAGGCAGAACTGTCCACGGATTAGCTGAGACTCTGGAGCGGGGCTTTTGTAAACAGTAAAAAGAGGTGCACGTTTGAGGGATTATCACAGTTTCAGTACACACCCTGAGTGGGATGAGCCACCACCAGCTGGGAAACCAGTGCAGGGGCTGAGCCTGCCGCCCTACAGATACCTGCACTTCGACGCTGTGACTCCTCAAACGTGTGGTGTGTCCTGTCCCGCCCCAGCCGCTTCCATGATAGCATCTGACGCCGAGGACAGCCGCGGGGAGACGGGGCATGTGTTACCATCACCACCTGACCAGGAAGCCCACAGAAGGCCCCTGAGGGCGGGTGACCCGCCCGAGATCACGCAGATCCCAGAGCCACACTGGGGCGAAACCAAACCCTGACCCCTCCCCAGAGCCCCTTCTGCACCCTGTGCCTTATCAAGGCCCCGTATGTAGCCAGCTCCCTCTGCCCGGCCATCTGAACACCCTGCCAGCTACAGTAGCTCTTCCCCGTTCAGGAGCCCCTTGCTAAGGAGGACATTCCTGCCCAAGCAGTAGAAGAAGTCCGCACCTCATGAGCATTGTGTTGTGAGGTGGATTGCAACTTTCCAGGGACTGGAAATGTGGTGTAGCTGTCAAAGCTCACAGGTTCAGCCGTGTGAAGTGTGACTCACAGACACGTAAGATACAGGGAGCCAGAGGGTCACCTTTGAGGACGCACCTTAGCTGCGTCCAACAGGTATGTCAAGGGGATCAAATGGGGGCAGGGCTACCAGCCAGGGCAAGAGGCTGGAGAGAAGGAATTTCCAGGGCCCTGTATTTATCTCTTCATGCCACAGGCAGTTACTGTCCGCACCCTGCACGCTTGGAGGACCAGTGAGGGGGCCGGGGCAGTGGTAGTGAGAGCGGGGACAGCCTGTGTAGACAGTACTCCCAAGAAGTTTACCTGTAAAGAAATGGAGAGAAATAGCGTGGAAGCTGGAGAGGAATGTGAGGCCGAGGGCAGATCTCGTGTAAGTGCTAATGGGAGGAAACCAGGAGGCAGTAGCCAGGAGCAGGTGAAGGTTCAGGAAGAAGACAGAGCAATGAGAGGAGCAAGGTCTCAGAGCAAATGGGAGGGGGTTGGGGAGAGGGGAGCCCCGGGGGTGGTGCAGACATTACCTGGGTCAGAGGGGGACAGGAGGAAGGCAGGGAGGGCAGGACTGGACTAGAGCGCCCTTCTGCAGAGGGTGGGAGCTGCGGTTTTCCCGCCTAGCCCCTGACGCCCGACGCCTGGGACCGCGGCCTGATGGGATGACTGTCCCAGGGTACAGGCAGGTGGCGGCGGCTTTCCAGCCTTTTGAGGGCGATTCCTGAGGCTCAGGGGCAAGGACTGGCTGGCTGCCCAGGGAGGGGGCAGCCAGTGGCTGGGGTCTCTGCCTGGATTGCAGTCACCTCCTCCCTGGTGGCGGCCTTCAGCCATCCTCCACGCTCCCTAGACACAGCTCGAACCCTCCAGAACTGTTACCTACAGGAAAGAGACAGATACTACCTACTCTGCCAGATGGATTGTACTCCGCTAAGTTAACCGAATTGCTGATGAGGGGAAAATTCTCTTACTGAAATATTCCAAGTAAAAAGATCCAGAAGGGATAATGGAACTAAACTATAACCACGATGCAACTCCTAATGAATCTGATGCGTCTAAGACAATGATGGGCGGTGACTGCCCATGTCACAGAGCGAGCCAGGCATTTACACCTCCTGATGGAAGAACACCACACCCATGAAGTACTCTTGGCAAAAGTTTGACCCTAAGTAGGGTCAAAGCTCTCTCTGTGATGTCCCTTGTAATGGACACTGATCCCGTATGGCTACTAAGCAATTGCAAAGTGGCTAGTTCAAACTGAGGTGTGCTGTGAGTGTAAAATACACCCCGAATTTTCAGAGTTAGTACAAAAATAGAATGATAATTTTATATTAATTTTCATATTGACTGCATGTTGGAATGATATTATTTTGCATATACTGACTTAAGTAAAATATAACTAATTTCATCTGTTTCTTTTACTTCTTAAAATGTAACTACTAGGGGCACCTGGGTGGCTCAGTCGTTAAGCATCTACCTTCGGCTCAGGTCATGATCCCAGGGTCCTGGGATCAAGCCCCGCATCAGGCTCCCTGCTCCTCAGGAAGCCTGCTTCTCCCTCTCCCACTCCCCCTGCTTGTGTTCCTTCTCTCGCTGTCTCTCTCTCTGTCAAATAAATAAATAAAATCTCAAAAAAAAAAGTAACTACTAGAAAATTTAAAAGTACACATGTAATTTGCATTTGTGACTCACCTTATATTGCACAGAACAGCTCTGGATCTAACAACCAGTTTATAGGAAAAGCAGAGGGCAGATGAGCATGTTAACACCTGGAAAATGCAGTCAGCAAAATCTAGACAGTGGGAAACCCTGCAGGACAAATAACCTGGTTTCTCCAATATATTGTAAGAAAATATAGAAACAAAGAGGGGAAAACCTCTTAAAAAGAGACTCAATATCTTTGAGGCATATCAATCAATCCTGTGATGAACCTGGTTTGGTTCTCATACACTGAACAAACTGAAAAGAAAAATTAAGGGATAATCAAAATACAAATACTGACTACATATTTGATTGTCTTAAGGACATGTTATTTTTTTAGGTGTGATATAGTGATAGAAAAAAATAATATAACATTTTTTTTAAAGTCCGTTTTCTCTTAGAGATGCATACTGAAATATGTGCAGGTGAAAGGCAGGTGTCTGAGTTTGAGGGTGTGGTGTGTAGTGGGGTGTAGATGATACAGGATTGGTCGTGGATGATGGGTGACAGGCAACTGGGGGCCCATTACTCCCCCCCAGTGCCTCCTGGCCTGCACCTGGCCCTCCAGCCAGTTGGATGCTTGTCATTCCCAGAATGCCCCTGCTCCTGCATCTCCCAGAGCCTAGAATATATTTCCCTGTCGCCCACAGCAAACTTCTGTTCATCCTATAAGCCAAGGGTCAGCCATTCTCCTTTCTTCATTGAAGTCCTCCCTGCCCTCTGCCCCGGCCTCCGCCTCCAGCCCACAACAGGTAGGCCACCCTCCCGTGTGCTACTCTGCCTGTGCGTGCTCCCACCACAGCCCTTCGTACACTTTTCCTAGGTGTGTGTCCCCCCGTCGGTCACCTCCAGGAGGCTGCGAGCTCCCAGAGGACAGGCATTTTGTTTAGGGAACAGCTAGCGCCCAGGAAGGTTTGCTCAGTCAGTGTCAGTGTGCTGCGTGCCCATTGTACAGATGAGGCAGCTGAGGCCCAGAGAAGTCAGTGTCACAGCCGCGTCCCTAGAGCCAAAACCAGAACTTGAGTCCTGTCTCTGCACTCCATCAGGGCCCCAGGCCCGGGTCCCTTCCTGCCGTCCTTCATTCATTTAGCATAGATTGGGCGTCCCCTGTTGGTCTGCACTGGCCAAACAGATCATGGGGCCGGGACGAGGAAGGAAACCCAGAGGTGACCGTTGGAGTATGACACGGAGGAGCCACTTTGTCCTGGGATCTCAGCAAGCTCATTGCAGAAGTCAAATTTAAACAGATCAAAGCCACGGAGAACCCATTGCAGCCAACGGAAGAGCACATGCGAAGCTTTGGACTAGAAAGGAGCCCAGCACGTGTGAAGGACTCAAGGATGACCATGGGGCTAGAGGACAGTGACGGGCCAGGGCGCTGGAGAGGCGCGCAGCGGCCAGGCCACAGACAAAACCCTCCCCCTCTCAGGACTGTTTGCTTCCAGTTAGGTTTTATAGTCTTGATGATTTTTTAAGAATAGAAGTACATCCTGCCCCCTCCGGCTGGCCCCTGCCTTTGTGCAGGCCCTGCCACTGGCACGAGGAATTCTACCGTAGCCGGCAGGTTCAGATGCGCAGCCACGGCCCAGGCGTGCAGGGACGTAACTCGATTTCCCCATAACTGTTCTTCAACCAAGCTCATTACGCCCTTTCAGCTGCGGGCAGAAAACCCCTGATGGTGCCACTTAGAGGCAACTCAGCGATCTTTGGTTAAAGCTTAATCTCTTCGGGCTAAGGGTTCAAATTCCCAAATCCTCCCTGATTCCACCCTTCACCCACTCTGGCCCCAGGTCTGGGGCTTCCGACGAGAGGCTCTCGGACCTGCCCACGGTGCGGCTCATTCGGGTGTTGGCTGCGGGCCTCCACGGCTCAGGTTCTTCCGAGGTTCTGGTCTCTGGGTCCTTACACCCTGTGTCATTCTTCCCCTGGCCCAGACCCTCTCGGCCCTGCTTGCCTGCCTTGGGGACTCAGGCCACCTGGCCCCCTTTCTCTCGCTGCCCTGAGGTTGCCCTCAGGCCCCCCTGCCTAGACTTCCCCCCTCTGCTAGGTGGCTGCCAGACACCCTGAGGAACACGGCTCTTCTGGGAAGGCTCTCCTAGGTCTTCCTGGCAGACCCTAGACCCTTGGGTCCCTTGTCTTGGACTGCCCCAAACCTACCTCCTGCTTAGACCCCGGATGGGGGCAGGGTTGGAGGGAAGGGCTCCTCCCAGGCTCTACCAGTCTTTTGACTTTGGGGTCTAGCTTTGCCCCTTCCAAATAAGGCACCCCGAGGCTCTCCCAACTTTCACTTCCCTTTTTAGAGGTGGGAAGACATTTCTACATCACCAGCCTATACTCTTCTCCCCTCATGGCCTCTATTTTTTTTTTTAATTTTTAATTTTATTTTTATGACCCTACGCTCAAGGTTCTCCAGGCTCCAGGCTTGTCTGGTCAGGATTTACAAATCCTTTTCTTGCTCAACAAAGCCTGGCCTTGCAACGAAAGCCCGGCTTTTGGGACATTCGACCCTTCAGTCCCCTTTATTGTGCTGGACGGTATCCACTCTCTCCTGGAGGCAGTAAACGGGGGGGCAAGCAGAGGGGTCAAAGGCATGACAAACACCTCGCTGAACGCTCCGCTGCTCTTGCCCCATTGAGCAGGGACGACGGGGGCAACTGGACCAGTAACCAAGCGTTCCTGCTGAGTGAAGTCCAAATGACGTCAGGGCCTGTGGCCCCGAGGAACCCCAGAAGTTCAGAGGCAGGGAACCGTGGGAGAAGCGAGTCGTCGTCGGTGTAGGGACATACCAGAGGCTGAAGAACTTGCTAGTGCGTTCGGGCAGTGCTGGTCACATGACGGCGGTGACGTAGTTTTGGCAAAAACGTCGTCCGTCACATTAGACTCCTATTGCTACTATGAATTTAATGGGCTTTGTAGTTTTGTGTGGTCTAAATTTGTAAACTTGTTTTGGTTTTTGGTTGTAGGAGAGCTATAAACATTAGCTTATATTTGGTGTTTTGTTTGTCCAATGTTCTTGAGAGTAAAACTGGAAGGGTGGGATAGTCTATACTGGATGAGCTTTCCTTGCAGTTGTTCACCAGCCGCCCCCCCCAGCCCCCCAACAAAACAAAACAGGATCCAGGAGGAAATGTCAGGGTCTTCACTTTGGGGTTGGGCCATACCTGCCCGTCCCCGAGATAGGAGGGGGACAGGCTGTAGGAAAGGCCGCATTCACCTGCCCCCAGCCTTGGCCTTTGTTCTAGATCCTTGAGTGTCCTCTGTGGCCAACACCTCTGTTCCAAAGGCTCTCCCCTCCCTTCTATTTCCCTGGATGCCTTTAATTCCTGGGTTCTCCTCCCCTTTGGGGTTTCACTTTTTCTTCCCCTCAGCCTCTGGAGGGGCTGGGCAGAAGGAGAGGAACTTTGGGTTCTGCCGGCCGAGCATCACCAGACAGCCTGATCATCCGCAGGGCCTGGATGGGGCCCCTCCTAGCATCGTTGCGCCAGAAGAGTTTCTGTCTCTCGCTTCACCTTGGCCACATTCCCAAATGCTCCTTTTGATTTCTGGCTTCAGTGTATGCCAGGCCCTGGGAAGGGGATGGAAAGGGAAGGAAAAGATCCTATGCTGGCACAGATTTGTTTAGGCAATATTATAAATAAAAATAAGTTTTGAACCTTAGGGGATCCACAGGAATTTTTAACCTTAAAAGAGTCTGTACCTTACTTTTTGTATGGTGTCACGGGTCTTACTAGGGATTGTGAACTTTGCCTTAGGGCAGTGGGAAACCTTTGAAGGGTCTTAAGCATGGGGAGTGACATGCTCTAGGATATGTTTTAAAGAGAATGCAGTGGGAGAAACTTCTGGTAACAGTGGCGGTATGAAGTGAATGCATGAACCTTCCTGAAGATAACAATTATGAAATCTGGACAAAATTTAAAAACAAAACAAAACAACCATTGAAAGGTTCTGGGAAGTATCTCAAAACAGACAGAAGCCAGAGGAAAGTTTACTCTTGAAAAACTGCCCCTGGACGATGCAAGAATCATGATGGTGCTCCCCACACTCCACCGCTGTAGCGGGCAGAACACAGCCTCGCCTCCTTCGGTTGCGGAGAGTGGAGTTCAGAGCCTTAGGAGCCGCTAGAAATTTAAAGGGGAAATTCTGGAAGTGAGAGAATTGCAGAAGGTCTAAGACCCCAAATCTGAGCATAAACGCTGTCCACATCATTAGCCCAATGCTAGAGGGCCTTATGGAAAAATAAGCAGGGAGCAGAGAGGAATCCACCCTTGCAAGACAGAGCTACACCGGACCGGGAAGATGTGTGAGTACGCCGCTTTTAAGAAAGAGTGAATTTTCCCAACCTGTGTGCAAAGCAGGTAGCAGAAAGCTCAAGCCTTGCTGGCTTGAGCTGTCAGAGTACAGAATCCAAGACTGGCAGAACTGCTGGAAATTTAGGGGACAAGCCACAGAAACAAGGGAACCACCAAAAAGTGAGCACCCAAATCTGAATATAAACTGCCCCAATGCTTGGATGATTGCCAACTTATAGAGGTTTGGGGAGAAGACCCCCGGGAGTCAGGAGTTTAAAAAAAAAAAAAAAGCAGCATGTGGAAGTTGTAACGGAGACATCTGTTACCGCACACCGTGGAGGGGACAGAGCTTGTGGTTTGAATCGAGGCAAATTAACTGCTCGCCAGAATCAACACCAAGAGTTATCAGAAGAGTACAGCGGAACCCAGAATTACTACAATGTCTAGTTTTCAGACTGCGGAGAAACAGGAAAATGTGACCCATACTCAGGGAAAACAAAACAAAACAAAAGACAAACAAGCAGCTAAATAGGACACAGATGCTGGATTTAGCAAACATTTCAAAGCAGCTTTTATACATTCAGTAAAAGGAAAATATGTTCAAAGATTTAAAGAAAAAAACGGTCTTAATGAATGAAGAGAAAGAGAATCTCAACAGAGAAGTGGAAATTATGTGTGTGTGTGTGTATATATATATAACTAAATGGAAATTCCAAAACTGAAAAGTACAATCATTGAGATGAAAAATTCACTGGCTGAGCTCAACAATAGATTGAAGATGGTCGTAAAGAAGAATCACTGATCCCGCAGACAGATGAATAGAAATCACTTAATCTGAAAAGAGAAGAAAGATTGAAGATTGAAAACTTGAGGGATATCATGAGGTTTAAAATCTGTGTAATTGGAATTCCAGAAGGAAAAGAGAGAGAGATAAAATGGCAGGAAAATGTATTAATACATACTGGCCAAAAACTCCCCAAATTTGGTGAAAAACTAACTTTAAGAGCTAAGAATCTCAACAAATCCCAAGGAGAGAAGCACAGAGAAAATCACTTTTAGGCACATAAGTCAAACTGATGAGGGGCTCCTTGGTGGCTCAGTTGGTTAAGCCTCTGACTTCGGCTCAGGTCATGATCTTGGCGTCCTGGGATTGAGCCCTGTGTCGAGCCCCATGTCAAGCCTCAAGTCAGGCTCTGTGCTTAGCAGGGAGTCTGTTTCTCCCTCTCCCTTTCCCTATACTCGTCCCCCTACTCAGGTATGCCCTCTCTCTCTCTCTCGATCTCTCTCTCAAATAAACAAATAAAATCTAAAAAAAAAAAAAAAAATAGTCAAACTGATGAAAGCCAAAGTTAAGGAGAAAATCTTGAAAGCAGCCAGAACAAAAAATACCTTGTGTACAGAACAGTGATACAATTAGTGATCCATTTCTCATCAGAAACAGTGGATGTTAGAAGATATTGAAACAACACGTTCAAAGTGCTGAAAGAAAAAACTGTCACAGATAATTCTATATTTAGCAAGCCATCCTCCAAAAATGAAGATAAAATAAGACATTTTAAGATAAATAAGTAAGGAGATAATTTATGACCAGGAGTTCTTCATGACCAGAAATGCTAAAGGAAGTTCTTCAGACTAAAGGGAACTCAGATCTACAGTAAGGAAAGAAGAGAACTGGAACTGATAAATATGTGGGTCAATGAAAAGGTTACATATATATTTTGGGGGCTTATAAAGTATGTACATGTAATTGACAACAAAAGCATTAAGGAGAGTGGGGAATAAATAGAAATATATTATTGCAACATTCCTAAATTAAGTAATTCATTAACTCCAAGTAGACTCTGATAAAGATATGTGTGTGTGTATATATATATATATATATATATAATGTTCATATGAATATAATAAAGATGCATATTGTAATCTGTAGAGCAACCACTAAAAGTTATGCAAAGAGATATGGCTAGAAAACCACTAAAAATGGAATAAAATAAAATGGAATACTAATATATCTGGTTAACTCAACAGAAAGCCAGAAAGGAGGAACTAAGGAACAAAACCCACAAAAGACATACAGCAAAGTGACAGACTAAAAATATTCCTTTTTTTTTTTGAAGATTTATTTGAGAGCACAGGGGATGGTGGAGAGAGGGAGAGGGAGAGAGAAAATCTCAAGCAGACTCCCAGATGAGCATGGAACCCGATGCGGGGCTTGATCCCAGGATCCTGAGATCATGACCTGAGCCAAAATCAGGAGTCAGACGCTCAACCAACTGAGCCACCCAGGCGCCCCTAAAAGAAAAGCATTTCAATCATTACAGTAAATACAAACAGAACAAATATTCCAGTCAAAAGGCAGAGATTGTCAGACTGAATTAAAAAAAAAAAGCAAGAACAAATTCCATGCCTCCTAAAAGAGACACACTTTAAATATAAAGACACACACACACACAAAAATATAAAGACACAAACAGACTGGGAGAAAAAAAGGATGGAATGAAATAGACCATGCAAATGGTACGCATGAAACAGCTGGGGTGGCTATATTAATATCAGATAGAGTAGACTCGAAAAAGAAGATATCACCAGGCATAAAGAAGCGTATTCCAGAATCACAATAAAAAGCTCAGTACATGGAGAAACATAAGAATTATAAAAGTACATTTTAAAAGGGTGTGGTCTATTGCATGTAATTATGCTCAATAAGGTGGATTTTTTAAAATGCAATCCCTACCAAAATAACACCAGCATTTTTCACAGAGCTGAAGCACAATTCTAAAATTTGTGTGGAACCAGAAAAGACCCCAAATAGCCAAGGAAATGTTGAAAAAGAAAACCAAAGCGTAAGTCATCACAATCCCAGACTTCAAGCTCTGTTACAAAGCTGTCATCATCAAGACAGTCTGGTACTGGCACAAAAACAGACACATAGATCAATGGAACAGAACAGAGAGCCCAGAAATGGACCCTCAACTCTATGGTCAACTCATCTTCAACAAAGCAGGAAAGAATGTCCAACGTGAAAAAAAACAGTCTTTTCAACAAATGGTGCTGGGAAAATTGGACAGCCACATGCAGAAGAATGAAACTAAACCACTTTCTTACACCATACACAAAAATAAATTCAAAATAGATGAAAGACCTAAATGTGAGATAGGAATCCATCAAAATCCTAGAAGAGAACACAGGCAGCAACCTCTTTGACCTTGGCCGTAGCAACTTCTTACTAGACATGTCTCCGGAGGCAAGGGAAACAAAAGCAAAAATGAACTATTGGCACTTCATCAGGTTAAAAAGCTTTTGCACAGCAAAGGAAACAGTAGACAAAACTAAAAGACAACCAAAGGAATGGGAGAAGATATTTGCAAATGACTTATCAGATAAAGGGCTAGTATCCAAGATCTATAAAGAACTTATCAAACTCAACACCCAAAAAAGAAAAATCCAGTCAACAAATGGGCAGAAGACATGACAGACATTTTTCCAAAGAAGACATCCAAATGGCCAACAGACACATGAAAAAGTGCTCAACATCACTCGGCATCAGGGAAATCCAAATCAAAACCTCAATGAGATACCACCTCACACCAGTCAGAACGGCTAAAATTAACAAGTCAGGAAACGACAGATGTTGGCGAGGATGCATAGAAAGGGGAACCCTCCTACACTGTTGGTGGGAATGCAAGCTGGTGCAGCCACTCTGGAAAACAGTATGGAGGTTCCTCAAAAATAGAGCTACCCTACGATCCAGCAATTGCAATACTGGGTATTTATCCAAAGGATACAACATAGTGATCCAAAGGGGCACATGCACCCCGATGTTTATAGCAGCAATGTCCGCAACAGCCAAACTGTGGAAAAAGCCCAGATGTCCATCAACAGATGAGTGGTTAAGGATGTGGTACACACACACACACACACACACACACACACACACACACACACACACACAGGAATATTACACAGCCATCAAAAAGAATGAAAACTTGCCATTTGCAACGATGTGGATAGAACTAGAGGGTATTATGCTAAGTGAAATAAGTCAGTGAAAGACAAACATCATATGATTTCACTCATATGTGGAATTTAAGAAACAAAACAGAGGAACATAGGGGAAGGGAAGGAAAAATAAAATAAGATGAAACCAGAGAGGGAGACAAACCATAAGAGACTCTTAATCATAGGAGACAAACTGAGGGTTGCTGGAGGGGAGAGGGGTGGGGATGGGGTAACTGAGTGATGGACATTAAGGAGGGCATGGGATGTAATGAGCACTGGGTGTTATATGAAACTGATGAATCACTGACCTCTACCTCTGAAACTAATAATACACTATATGTTAGCTAACTTGAATTTAAATAAAAAAAAAAAAAAGCACAGTGGATGCTGAGGGTGGAGGGACAGAAGGGTAACTTAGGCGGGAATGGAAGCAGGATGGGTCCGTAGTGCAAACAAGAGGAAAGGCAGGTCGATCGGGGAATGCTGATTCAGACTTAGACGTGATCTGTTTGAGGGGCCCGCCCGCCTGACTCCCGAGGGTAGAGGTCGGTAGGGGCTGTGTGTGCAGACAAGAGGTCACTGGCTAGTCAGAGAGAGACTACAGAGTGGGGGGAGTGCGTTCAGACTGAGCTCTGGGGTTCATTTAGAGGTGGGAGAAAGAGGAGGAAAGGAGCCCTCACGGGAGACAAAGAGGAAGAGGCCAGAAAGGTGGGAGGGAGGCAGGGAGTCCAGAGGAAAGGGGGCTCTACTTAAGTGGGTATGGCCAGTGGTAGTGAAGGTCGCTGCCAAGTCAGGTCTGAGCCTGGGCTGGGGGAAGCGAGGCTCTGGCCCCCTCAGGGGGTGGGGGGGGTGAAGGCGGGGGTTGTGGCCTCGCACTCTGCCCCGGGCCAGGCGTGCTTGGTCCTTGGTGCGCAGCGAGGCGGCTACGCAGTCCCCTCCCGCTGCAAGAGCTCCTGCGTGGGAGCCCCTGGACTTTGGATGGGGAGCTGGGGAAACCTCAAGGAGGAGCCGTGTTTGACCGGGGCTCTGCAGGGTGAGGCGGAGCGAGGGTTTTCCAGGTGGTAAAGGGAGGTTGTGTTTGTTCTGCTTGCTCCGAGGGGTGGACCCCAGACCTACGGGTGGGTGGAGGTCGCGAGGAGGCTGAGGTTCCCTCCACTCAGGGTTTCTCACACAAGTGACTGGCCAGGGTGCGAGGAGCTTCCCGGAGTGGGGACGAGCACCGTGGAGGTGGGGCAGGGACGGGGGCAGAGGCTGAGCCCTGACAGATGGGTCACACACAGACAGACGCACTCGCCGTTTGTGCTAATGCGACAGGTTTGCCGAAGCCGCGGGACTTCCAGTACATTTTATTTTGTGTGATTGGCATTGGAGGAAAGAAAACCCAAATGGTGATTTTATAGTTTACCTGCTGCCTTATTGAGTCTATCCTGGACAGAAGGACACTTTTCTTTTGGGTAAGCATAAATGAGAAACAAATCTCCCGCTCACAGTCTTACACAGTCTGATGATCAGCAGAATTCGCCACGGACTACCGGCTGGCTCTGCCAATTTCAACTATCGCTTCTCCCCCGCGGCCCATATGCTGCAGCACCAGGGTCTGTAGGACACGCTGATGTCACAACGTGCCCTGTGGCCCTGCACCATGGGGTCACGATGCCGGGCGAGCATGCGCAGGAGGCAGGGAGAGTATTTCTAGAAGCCGGTCCACACCGGGATGGTCAGTACTCGGCCACACATGTGTATATATACCCCCAGAAACCCAAATGAAACTCAAACTCCACTCAACTTGCCCTTAGTCAGATTCCAAAAGTATCGGGCTTCGCCAGCAGCCCGCGAGGTGAGAGTCAAAGTGGAAAGAGACAGAGGTCCTGACCAGCTGGAGTTCACACATTATGTTCCGGCCAATTTCACAAAACCATATCCTCATACGGACACACTGCCAGCCTCCACCGTCTTACGAGCACCTGCAGCCCGGAAAGAAACCCAGATGAGTGAGCGACCTGAAGCTCGAGCCTCGTCAGCCTCTCTGGAAACCCAGTTCAGCTGAGTCCTACCCTGTCTCTCCCTGCTCAACACCCTTCTGTGGCTCCCCATTGCCCTCAGGGAAAAGCTGGGCAGTCAAGTCCTCAGTGGCCACTGGGGGCTTTGTTAGCTCCCCTCGTTCCCTAAGGAGCTGTGGGAGGTGGGCTTTGGGGGGACAGCAAACATAGGGAGCTGAGGACAGCAGGGATGACAGGCATTAGGGATGGCCCGGCCGAGGCCGCTGGCGGTGCCAGGACAGAGTCCCGTCCTCCTGTGAGAGTCCTTTCTGGACCATAGCATGGGGGTGGGGGTGGGGGGTGGGGAGCGCAGGGGTGGCAGGGGAGGGAGTGGAAAGGACCCTCGCCCTGAAATCCACAGACCTGAGTCCAAACACCTGCTCTGTCCTTTGCTGGCAAGTGACTTAACCTCTCTGAATGTCAGTGTCCTCATCGACAACTCAGGAGGCACTTGCTTCACCTCGGCGCTCTTGTGAGGAGCTAACGAAACGACCATCACCAAGGCGCGGACAGAGGGTCAGGCCTCACTGCTCCCGGGCGGCAGAGGCACTGAACTGATTTGCACTTGATCTGGACTGACCCCTCAACTGCTCAGTAGGTTAAGCAATCATGTTGACTTTATTTATTAGCTTCACAAACTCTTCTGAGGAGTAAATGTCACTTGTACCAAAGCCTCACAAAATGCCCGATTGCCAGCACCGGCCGGCCCCTGACCCCTCTGCTGTGGGGCCCACCTTGTGTGGGGACATCACTGGGCCGTGGCCGAGGAGGCACGATGAGCTCTGTGCTGGGCCAGGCCTCAGTCTCCCTGACTGAGACTCCTGGGATGCGCCCAGAGCAGCCGCTCCCCTGGGCCTCTGGCTCCCATGACCAGCCTCCTCTGGCCCCTTTCACCACCACTCTGGTTCTTCTCTGAAGACCCCTCTCTGCCCCTCCTACCTGCTTGCACACCGCCAGGTGCCCTGCCTGGCCTCCTGCTGGGCTTTGACGGGCTACTCATGGCTGGAGTCTGAGGTGTGGCCTGAGGGTGAGGGGCTTGGGCTCCTAGGCCTGAGGGGGTGTGAGTGCTCATAGGGTCGCCAGGAAGCTGCCCCAGCTGGTGACACCCTGACCTGGTTTGTCCCTGGCCCTCTCCGAGTGGCCATGTGACTCTGGGTAGGTCTCTCCCCTCGATGGGCCTATTTTCTAAGAGGTTGAATGGGGCAGCTGAGAAGTTCCCAGGGAAGGGCCTCCCCCTGCTCTCAGACAAGGAGCCCTCTGACCAGCACGGGGCAGCCCTCCCTGAGAAGGTGCTTGTCAGGGACCCCACAGCGGCTCCCCAGGCCCTTCAGAATTAGGTGCCCCCATGGTCCAGCCCTCCCACACTGATGTGGCCTGCTTCTGGGACCACCTCTGTGTGACCCTGGGAAGTCACCTAGGCTCCTCCCTCATATTTCATTTGTATTTTGAACAGCATTTTATAATTTGCAAAATACATTCACATCTCTGCTTTCCTTTGAGTCCTGCAATACTGGGCATCCTCTGACCTGAGTCATTGTCCCATTTTACAGATGAAGAAACTAAGGCTCAGAGAAGGGTGGTAGGTGGGCAAGGGTTACCCAAGTGGTAAGGGGCACAGTCCACCCAACTCAAAGCCAAAGCCCAGCCACTTTCTATCCCTCACAGGGCCTGGCAGGGGCCTGGGATCCGGCAGAGAACATTTGGGCTGTTGATGAGAGGAAATGAACTAGCAGAGCCATTCTTCAATGAGACATTTTCAGGCTCCAGAACAGATGTGTGTTGCAGGGAGGTGGGGGCTGCAGTCTGGAGTGGCTCAGGCTCCAGGGGTGGCAAGTGGTTCCCGATTTGTAGGAAAGGCCTCCCTGTCCTGCCTGGCACAAGGTCGGGGCTCTGGCTGCAGGGGCCGGAGGGAGGACACCACAGAGGTTGGCGGGGGCCGGGCCGTGAGGTGCAGCAGCGGGGCAGAGAGCCCGAGCAAGGAAGGGGCTTAAGCAGGAGAGAGACCTGGGGCCTGGCCTTCGTGGCCCGCGTCCCCTGCTCAGGGAAATGGCTGCGTCGGTCTCCCGCACAGGCATACAGCGTGCTCAAGCCTGGCCCTCACAGGGCTAGGCCGGGAGCTGAACAGCTGAATTCTGGTCCTGGCTGGGCCTTTAGTCCCCTGTGTTGACCCTCCCCAGACCTGGCTGTCTCATCTACTGGATAGGTTGACATTTCCTGCCCTGTTAGCAGTTCTGGGCTCCTGGGAGCTCAGAGGCAGAGGACACGGAAGCCTTGGGGGAGACCGCCTGGTGCCAAGCTGGGCCTTTCCGAGTTTCCTCATCTGCCACAGGGCGAATCCGACCACGTCCTTCCTCCCGGGGCCAGGGGAGTGAATGCAAAGGCCCTTTGTAAGCCGTGAAGCGTGAGACTCATGAGGTATCATTACTGAGCGGGGAAGTGGAAACCCTTCTCTGGACCTGCTCTCCAGTCATGCTTGGATCATAGGGTTTCTGGGTCCTGCCTGTTTCTTATTCAGTCACTCACCCATCCATCTGTCCAGTCGGCAGCCACCAGCCCCCGCCCCCGGAGCTGCAGGGAGAGCCTGGACAGCACCAGCCCGAGCCAGCCTCATGCCCCTGCCCAGGACAGGCCCTGTAAGCCCTCGGACCCCCTTAGAGGTGACCGGGGTTCCCCAGCTCCCCTTTCCAGAGGCCGGAGGGAACCTAGGATGATCTGACCAGTTCCAGACCTCAGCATCAGACTGTTCCTCCCCACCCCCACACCGATCTCTGACCCTGCCCCGCGCCAGTTCGGGTTTCTCAAGCTTGGAGTGGGTCCAGTGGGAAGGGGGCCAGGCCACCTCCCAGGCTGAGAGCGACAGGGCCCCTGCCCAAGAGCACAGGCTCAGGCCCAGGCAGGGGTGCAGGGCGCAGGGGGTGGGGGTCAGGCAGGGGCTGGTGAGGCCCAGCCCCACTGCTCTCCGGCACGTGATATTATCTCTGGCCTTGGCGCAACCCTCCGAGCAGGATGCGGCTTTCAACACCTCTCTCCCCTCGGAGGGGCTCGGGGCTTTTCGAGTTTCTCACGACGTGGATCGAGAGCCCCCCGACCAAGGCTAACCCCATCCCAGAGGCGGCCAGTCCTCAGATAGTCACAACCCCCGATGTGGGAGGGGGAAGGGCCCTGGTGCATGAGAGGGGGAGATCACAGGAATGGCTCCCCTGAGCCTCTCCCCCATCCCCTCCCCTTCTGTTGTCCATAATCCAGGGCGCCTGTTCAAGGAATTCTCCACCGGTGTGTTAGTGATTTATTTAGACTCGGCTCATCCCGCCCGCCCGGCGGGTGACAGACCCCCTCCCCACCGTCTTGCCCTCTCAGCCACATCCCTGGGGCCGTTTTTTCATCTCCAACACAGCAGGCCTGGCCCTGCTCCAGAATGCTCCAGATGGCTCTGCTGGACATCGAAGGCTTTCAGGGGACCCCGGAATCTCACTTCTGTGGGCCCAGCCAACCCCCTAATATTCTGTGGACCCTCCTCCTCGATCTTGCTGGGCCCCTCCTTCTCAACCGGGGAGGTGACAGGTGACTTTTAAGAGCAAGAAGCAGCCTTCTGGATCCTTCAGCCCAACCTCCTCATTGAACAGATGGATAGCCAGAGACCAAGAGGGGAAGGCCAGGAGGCAGGGGGGAGGCCCCAGCCCGTATCTGATGAAAAGGCCTTTAAGATTATCGAGGACACCTCCCCCCACACACCCAGGACCTCATCTGACCTGCACCTAAACTCTCATCAAGAAAGGGGCAACATGCGCGCCTGGGTGGCTCAGTCGTTGAGCGTCTGCCTCCAGCTCAGGTCATGATCCCAGGGTCCTGGGATCGAGTCCCACATCGGGCTCCCTGCTCAGCGGGAAGCCTGCTTCTCCCTCTCCCACTCCCCCTGTTTGTGTTCCCTCTCTCGCTGTCTCTCTCTCTGTTGAAAAATAAATAAAATCTTAAAAAAGAAAAAAAAGAAAGGGGCAACATCCCCAGTTTACACAAGAAGAAGGAGGGCTGACCCCAGGAGCATGGCTGGACCAGAGTGTACGTTTGAGGCCGTCTCTCTCCATCTCTCTCTGTCTCATTCAGGTTGGGCCTCTGGCTCCCAGGCCGGGTCCCTGCTCTTTGGGCCTTCCTCCCCAGTGGAAGCTGGGTGGGTGCACAAGTCAGAGTGTCATGAGCACTCATGCAGCACTTTGGCATGTGGGGAAGGGTCCCTGAGCCTCCTGGGAACATGAAAGCACCTGGAGTGGTACCCATTCCCCGCCCCTTGCCCCTCAGTACCTCCCCCATCCCGGTGCACGTGAGGAGGGAGCTGGCCCAGACTCTCACACAGCCATACAGCAAGAGAGCCCCATGGCTTGGCGGGGTTGGGGGGGGGGGGAGCACTTTGTGCTGTGGCCTGAGATATTTGCTCACCCCTGGCTCTGGATCCTGAGACCCAGGATCCCAAAGGGGAAACGGGAAGAAGCCTCTGGGCTCTCCTCAGCAAGTTCCCCTCCTAGCTGACTTCCTCAACGTAGCTAGAGGAGAAGGGCCATGGTTCTGAGGCCCAGAGAGTTGCAGACAGCACTGGCTGGGCAAGTCACTGACCTTCTGGGGGCCAGTTTCTCCTTCTCACCCTGAGGGGAGGGCAGCAGTTAGATAAGAAACCCTCCAGGGCAGCCACACTCCACCTGGCCTCCTTCTCCCAGCGCTCATCTAGAGGACAAGAGCCTGGTGACCCAAGCCCAGTCTGCATTTGCCCCGAGATAACAAGGCCCCCAAGCTCTCCCTCCCCAAGCACAAGGGGAGGGCGGGGGTGGGGCAACAGGGAGGACCGCTGGGCCACTGGCCACTCTGCGCACAGCCCTGGCCTCTGGGGAACTGGGTGCGGCCCAGGTCCTAGGCAGGCGGCAACCCCGCACCCAGGCCCCACTGTCTGCTGGGAAGTGCTCGGCTAGGGGAGAACTGGGCCTTGCTCTCCTGGTCCGGTCCCCCTCTGCAGCCTGGGAGTCTCCTCCCACACACGGACCTCCAGAGGCAGCAGGAACAGACACATCTGGGGAGCTATGGGCCAGCACTTCTGGGGTTGAGTCTTGCCGGGTATAGGTTATAACAGGCTCTGGGTGTCCCATGTCGTGATTCTAATCCCAGCGCCGCAGCTCACAAACTGTGTGGCCAAGGGCAAAGCCCTTCACCTCTTGGAGCCTGGGTTTCCTCCTCTGTGGAATAGGGCTGAAAGCCAGGCCAGACTCATTGCAGTTTTCTGAGGATTCAATGGGTTAATAATGCGAAGCACTTAGCCTGGCTAACAGCACAGAGAAAGCAGGCAATCGATATCCGCGGTTACTGCTGCAATGGTCGTTGACCCCTCTGGGCTGTGGTTCGTTCTCTCAGGGCGGCATTCCTGATTCGGGCCTCGTGGTTTTGGCTGTGCCGAGCCTCTGGGACCAGGTCTCTGCAGGGAGCAGGGTCTACAGGGGTCTCACTGGGGATCGGTAGGCCAGCTGTGCCCAGGCTGGCTCCCAGAACTGGTGGCCCAGAATGGCCTGCAACGGGGATTCCGGGGCCAATTACTTGCAAGCTGGTGACTTTCTCTGGCTAGGCGTGGGAAGGACAGGGAGGTGGCCGGGACACCAGGCACCTGTCTGCCATCCATCCAGGTCTGGGATGCAGATGAAGCAGAACCAGAGCCACCTCCTCAGCAGCAGGGGCCCCGGGCCAGGGAGATGGGGGGAGCCTGGGCAGTGGCTTTCCCTCCAGCCATCCCCTGGGGCTTCCCCGAATATTAATCTGTCAAGTGAGGGGGGATCACAAGGGAGTAAAAGTCACAGACTGGAAACGCCAGCACACGCCTGTTATTTCAGGTGTGGGTGGGAAGGCTGGTCCCAGGGAAGCTAAGCTGTCCGTGGCAACCTCAGCCCCCAGCCCTCTGCTGGCTGGCTGGCCCCTTTCCCCTCCGGGGCGGCTCAGGGGCCCAGTGCAGGCCTTGGGGCAGGGAGAGGTGCTGGCAGCCGGGGCAGGCAGTGCAGCTTCCTGAGGCATGAAGGGCCCCCCCAGAGAGGTGGGCACTCTGGGAAAAGGGTGCTGGGGTCTAGCAGGACGGCTCTCACGTGGTCCTGGCACCCACGCACACTTAGCACGGCTGCTGCCATCAGCAGGGCTCCCCGGGGGAGCACTCCCTGTCTCACAGCTCACACTCTCTCTGGGTCAGTCTCATGCTGGATGTGGTAGGTGTGGGGGAGGCTGGGGCCTCGCTCATATTTTCCAAAACCTTTTTAGACCCTGCCCGGGCTGGATGCCAGGATCAGGAGGAGGGTCTGACCCAGTCCTCACCTAGGAGGTGCCCCCAGTCTGGGGTCAGAGAGAACCAGGTGGGCTGGTACCTGGTCAAACTCCTCCTGGGTCCCCAGAGCCTGACAAAGGGCTTGTTAAGGGAACAAGTGGCCAACTGAGGCAATGTCTGCTGACTCCCCACCCCCATGTTTTTAAGGCCCCTCCAATTGCAAACTGACCTTCTGGAGCTTCATCCACCTAAGGGTGGGAGGCAGAGGCCTCCCCCATCCTCCCCCATCCAGCTTTGTTGCATTGCAGGATAAGTCGAAGAGAAAGGCCCACCTGTGCACAGGGGAGCCGGGAGGTGGACAGAGCAGAGAAGGGCCAGAGGGCTGTTTTCCCAAACTGGGCTGCTGGCCCCCAAGAGAAGGGCTGGTGAGAGAGGAAGAGGGAGCCAAAAGTGGTCCAGGCAGTAAGAGGGGGCTTGAAAGAGATTTTTCCAAATCCCTTTCTCAGGGTATCAAGAGAAGGAATAGCCCAGTCTTCAGGGACACCCGCCCCCAACCTTGGTTCTTTGACCCAAAGGGAGGACGAGATAATCACAGTCCCAAGGAAATGTAGCCGGTAGGCAGAGCCAAGGTCTGGGAGGACCGAGACACCCTCCCCTTCCCCTCTCCCCCTCCACACCTTCCCCTCCCTCCTCCTCCATTCTTCTGCTTAGTTGGTTGGTAGATTTATTCATGGAACATTGTCAAGGGCCCAGAGGACCATCGAGGATCTATTCGACCTTGAACCAACTAGAGCTTAGAATCAAAACTGATAACTCAGAGTCTGAACTCAGAATGCAGATGCTGAGCCCAGACAGAGGACTCGGAAGGTGGGGTAGGCCAGCAGCCACCAACTCTTAGCACTAGTTCTGGAACTTTAAAAAATCCTGCTCCCTTTGGGTAAACATACAGTCTCCTGCCATCTTTGAATATTATTTGAGATTCAGAATGAATTCAGCCCTGTCACTCAATGCACAAGAGAACAATGGGATTTACCTGTGCCCCTATTTTGATAGGGCCTTCCTGCCCTCCCCACTTTCAGCAAATGCAAATGCTGAACTATGATCCGATCCACAGCAGGCAGAGCACAGGGGTGCAGGTGTCCCTTCTCCTCCCGGCCGAAGGGGCCTGTAAGAGACCAGTGCTCTAGGCCTCTCTGTCCTGGGATAGGGCAACCCACTGACTCCTTGGGCCGGTCCTCACCTATGCAAACTCTCCTATGCAGTCAAACCCAATCGCTCACAATTCAGTGTGAAATGGCAGCAAATTATCACCCACATCTTTCTATTTTCTGTGGCTTTTTATTTTTTTTGGAGCAAGAAGGGTGACTTGGAGTCCAGAGAACTCCAAAGTTACAATCTTAGGAAGAGAGTGGATATTCTGTCACGGTCGGGTCTCTGGTCTTGAGCTCCCACACACGGCAGGAAGAGGGAATCTCCCGGGACCCTTGTTCAAGTGCACGCTGTGCAGCCCACGCGGCTGCGTGCGCGCCCCTGTGCGTCAGCCCGGGCCTCCCCCGGCCGTGTGCGTGCGCGTGCGCCCCTGTGCGTCAGCCCGGGCCTCCCCCGGCCATGTGCGTGCGCGTGCGCCCCTGTGCGTCAGCCCGGGCTTCCCCCGGCCGTGTGCGTGCGCGTGCGCCCGTGTGCGTCAGCCCGGGCCTCCCCCGGCCGTGTGCGTGTGCGTGCGCCCGCTGTGCGGCGGGCTTTCGATCCAGGCGTCACCGCCCCCGACTGCGGCCCCTTGGGCTTTCGCGGGCCCCTCACCCCACAGTGGCACGTTCGCAGCCATGGCAGTGCCCCACAGAACTGAGAGACGGGCCTCACCGCACAACTTCCACGACGGCACTCTTCCAAGCCCGGTTTTGGCGTCTCTTGGTTTCTTTTAGAAACGGGAGGAACAGCAAAGGAAGAGGTGGTTGACCCCTCAGGACCTCTGAGAGGCTGTGGGGAGCTTCTGAGGAGGGGCCGGGCCACTGCCTCCCATCACGGCTCTCCGGCGTTCTGGGAGGGGCTGTGGACGGCGTGCACGAAGGGAACAATGGCGCCAGACTCCCGGGCGAGCGGGCCGTGGGCTCCAGCTGGCAGCCTGACCACCCTGGCCACGTGAGCGGTGGGGGCCCCGAGCAACCCGCACCCACCCCGGGCTGGTGCGGTAGGAGCACAAGGGGAGGCCCGGCTGTGGGTTTCCTTCCCGCCAGGCCTCCCCTGGTCAAGTCCACTGTGAAGAGAGGAGGTGAGACGTCCGGCCCGCCCTGGGAACCCCACGGGAGCCCAATTATTTACTGGAAACAGTGAGGGATGAATTCTTGGCGGCTTCAGTCTGTGCAAATCAGAGACACGACTGAGCTCAAGTCTGGTTTTGATCAGTTCCAACCGAACAGACGGCTCGTTAAATCTGAGCTGGAGAGGCCTCCTCTCTGGAACCCTCGCCAGCCCTCCCCATTCCACCTCAGGGCTGGAAGGCCTCTTGGAGAATAGTGAGTCCAAGCGGCCCATTTTACAGATGGGGAGACAGAGGCCTGAAGAAGCCCCTCCAAGGCCACTGTGGTTGCTGTACGCCTGGGAGGGCCAAGCCAGGCCAGGCAGAACCGTGGTTCTGGAGCTCTCCGAGCTGTACACAGTACGTCCGGAGACACGATCCCGGTGTTCCAGGGCCCATGTCCTCCCTTCCAGTTTCTAGAATTTTTCCCCATTTAATCCGGGTGCTTCCACCATGTTTCCCTGGATACACCCTCTCCTTTGTGGTTGAGGGTGGGGGGCAGGAGGAGACCCAGACAGAAGAGATCTCTGGGCCTCCGTGTCCTCATCTGTAAAATGGGTCATCCCAATGTGGGCACCCATGATGAGGGCAAAGCCCCACCCAGTCTGGTGCCCAGCAGGTGCTCTTTGAGGACCAGAATTTGCCTCCTGGAGCCCCATCCTCAAGCACTTCCCAGCCCCACTTTCCCAAGGCCTGGGCCACCAGCTGGGGTCAATGAGGTGACCCAGGCCTGGCCCAGCTGTCAGCCTCGTCTTCACAGCCCTTTGATCCACCACCAGCTCCAGTGGCTGGAGCCTGGGCTGGCAGGCCACGGGCAGTGATAGATGCACCCTCCCGGCGTCCCGCTGGGGAACACATGTCCACCGACACAGGTCCTGGGGCCTCTGTCTGCTATCCGAAGCCCCCAGCCTTGGCCCCCATAGCTCCCTTGCTCACACCCAGCCCTTTTGTCACCCTAGCTTCTTTATCTTCCCCAACCACCTCCAGTCTCTGCTCCTACTGTCTCCTCCTCCTGCAGAACCCTCCAAGCCAGAGTCAAGTTCACCAGCTCCTGGTCTGGTTCACAATAGCTTTCATGTGTGGCCCTTAATTTCTCCCCAGCACAACCACAGTGCAAGAAGCTGGTGCTGTTGGGATGGGCCCAACCTTACAGATGCAGCCACTAAGTCTGGTGAGACAAAGTCATTGATGAGCAGGGACTGGAGTCCTGAACTGTCTGCTCACAGACTGTGGGGCTTGGCCAAGAGGATTCTAGAAGCTCAGAAAGTCCCGGAGTAAGGGGGCTGGCAGGAGCCTGGGGAGGGCGGTGCATTTAATCCAAACTTCAGAGGAATTCTTAACTCGGGGTCACTAACACTCAGAATCTTAGAACAGGGAAATGCCTTGCCTGGAAAGACTCTTGGTGGTTACTGAGCCTACCCATCAAAGTCCCCAGTAGCCTGCAGCCCCTGCTTGAACACCCTCAGGGACAGTGGGCTCTCTCCCTTCAATTTGGGGCAGCCTCCGCCCGTATGGGACAGCTCTTGACTGGAGGAATGTCAGAGCTGAGTGCCCTGTGCCTTCTTGCGGCCTCTTAGGGTTTGGAGCAGTGGCCAAGGCCCCTGTGGCCCTCTTCCTCCAGGCAGGGAGCAGCGGCAGGTGTGGGGCAAACATCTGGGGCCGAATGGGGAGGGGAGAGGCCCAGCTCAGGCCGCAAACACAGGGCGCGAAGTCCAGCCCCACCTGCTGCTGATGTGAGGCCCCCACTCTGTCCCCGCGCTGCTCCGAGCCCCGTTTCCCCATCTGGAAGTGGGAGGGGGCAGCCAGGGGGCTGACAGACTCCTGGCACGGTCCCTGCGGCCACCGTAAGGGGCTATGGGAACCCCAGGTGACCTTTGGCTGCCCTCATCTCCCCAGGGGTGCCGGCACAAGCCGCTCCTTCCAAGCACTGATTAACAGCTGGGCCGCACCTGGTGGGCAGATGTCAGCTGCCCCTCACCCCCGCCGGATCCTGAGCTCGCGGGCATGTGACCGTGCATCTGTGTGCAGCTGCCTGTGCATATGCGTGTGGGGATGTGTGCACACACGTGTGAGGCTGCCCTGGGGAGTGGGGAAAGCACCGAATGGGGGCCTGGGGGTGGAATGGCTGTGTCGGGGCTCACAGCCGGACCCTGGGAAATACCCTCCCAACATCTGCACCAGACCCCAGGACCCTGCACAGTGCCCTCAGAGCAGGACATCAGCAGGGCTCTGGGGCTGTGGGGGAGCCTGAGGCACCTTCTCTTCTGGCATGGGGGTCAGCCAGCCGAAAGCCAGTCTTCCACAGAGAGGCTGACTCGTGGGGAGGCTGAGTCTGTCTCAGGAGGATGCAGGAGTGAGGGGCACTTGCTTCGAGCAAAGCAAGCCTGGTGTCAGGGTTAGGCAGGGGTGCGGCCTGGGGCCGGCTGTCAGCCCACACTCCACCTCCCAGAGTTTGGTTTGGAGTTCAGAGAGAGGGGCACCAGCTCCCCCAGGAGTTGGTAAACACTATCTCTATGACCCTGGGTGGGGGGCTTGAGATTAAAATCCCATTCTAAGGAAGAAGAAAACAGGAACCAGAGAACCCAGCCAGAGTCCCCGAGTGGGACTGGCTCCTAAACCAACCCTTGCCCCTCATGGGACTTGGGGGCAGACCCCGGCCTGGGCCTGGACTGCTGGGAGTGAGGGAAGGGCCCAGGCCGGGGTCTGGCTGCCCTGCACACCAGTGTCCCCATCTCTGGGCTCGGCCTCATGTGTCCTAGCAGACTCTGGCTGGGAGGAGGTCAGGCTGCAGGAGGGGATCTGGGAGCAATTTGATAATTAGGCAAGAGGCCTTGACAAGCAGCCTCTGTGGGGTCCATTAGGGGGCCTTGGGGGGGCTGCGGTGAGGTTGCCACCCACCAACTCCCACCCTCACTGATCCCCCACGCCCTGCCGTTGCCCAACAGTCCCTTCTACTGGGCCCCCCAGGTCCCTCCCCCTCGCCTAGAGCACCAACAGCTCTGAGTGAACAAGGTGGGGGGGCTTCATCCCTCTTCAGCCTCAGGCACCTTGGATGGACTCCTCCACACCCTCTGAGGCTGACCCTGCCATGGACCAGAGGAAAAATAGGCCCAGAGAGGGCAGCAGTTTGTCCAAGGCCACACAGTGAGGCAGGGAAGAGCCAGTGCTGGGCTCAGGCAGCTCCCTCTGCTGGGGGGAGGGGAGCAGGGCCCCCATAAACTCAGAGCAGGCAGGACTCCTAGGGATGGCAAGGCCCCCTCCATACCTCCCCTGCCACACAACCAGGGCCCCCAGAGGGGGAGGACGCTGGGGGCACAGCCTGCTCTGCCCTTGCTAAGAGAGGCTGGGGGCTGGAGGAACTCCAGCTATAGAGGAAGCTGGGGGCCCACGGTTAGGACAGGAGAGGCCACGAGGAGCAGACAAACGTTAAGGGTCAGCCTCTTACTGCCCTCGACTCTGGAAGGGAGGGGGACTCAAATTGGGGGGGTTGGGGGGCAGACATCATCCTCATCATCCTAGAACTCTAGAATTCTAGAATCCTGGGAGGGCCCAGACTGGGTAACCCATTGCCCATCTCTGGCCTGCATTGTCCTGACTCCCCCTGTTCCCTGGAGCAGCCCTGTCCTTGCTGCCCTTTGTCCCCATCAGAAAGGAAAAGAGCAGCATGGGCATCCAGGAGGGCCTGTCCTCAGGAGGCTGCGGCCACCCTGTGGCTGGAGGTGGCCAGTGCTGGGCTGAGTCCTGCGCTGGCCCTCCATGAGCACGCACGCAGAGAGCGCGCCGTGTGTCCTCACAAGACTAGCCTCACGCATCCCATCTGTAAGCCACTGTGCAGCAGCTGGCAGAGCCAGAGGTCAGCAGGCCCCTCTGACCCCGGAAGCTGTGATTTGCCACCCCCTTGGCACCACCCTGCTTCTCAGCATCTGGTGTGACCCATGCCCAGTGACTGCCCACCCGGAAATGAGGGGTGATGTGGATGGGTACTTAAGGACACGCGAGGGGGGCAGAGAATTTGATCTAGACTCTGACAGTTGGTAGGGGAAGGAAGGGCAGGCCTGGCGGAGGGGTGGGCCTGAACAGAGGTGTGAGGGCTTCTGAGCCCAAGGCAAGTGTGGAAAACGATGGGGTGACGCATGGCGGGCACGGGGGTGGGAGAGGTCAGCCAGGCCCGCCGGGAAGGCCTTGAGTGCAAGCTGAGAAGTGGGTCTTCCTTGGAGGCCGACCGCTCGTTGAGGGCAGGTGCCTTGTTCGTGACGCTACCTCCGCACCGCTCAGAGCCGCACACACGGCAGGTGCTCCCCAAATCCCCGAGCAGGTCCCAGACAAGGGCCGCTCCCCCTCCAGGGGGGCCCTGGGAAGCCCTGGGGTCTTGTCCAAAGAGCCCGTCAGCCCACTTCCAGGTACAAAGCATTTGATAATTCCTGTGCTGGCGACTCACCAGCGTGGGGGGCGGGGGTGGAAGCCTGTGGGGTTGAGGGGGTTCTTCTTTCTCTCTCTCTCTCTCAGAATGCCTCTTCTCTTCTGCTAGCTCCAAAACAATCCCAGACACCTCGGGCACCGCCTGGAGCTTTCAGCACCCTGGGCACGGAGGGGCGGCCTGGGGAGAAGGACGCCCCCTGCTGTGAGGGCAGGCCCGAGCCCCCGGCCCACCTGGTCCCCCACACCCGCCAGTGGATGGGCCGGGGCGGCAGGACTTGAGTGTTTCTCCTGAACCCCGCTCCCAGCCCAGGGCAAACACAACTGCCCTGGTGTCATGGGCCCGGCCTTCGGCGCCCCGGGCCGGGCGGCCAGCATCTGGAGCCAAGAGCCACAGGCTCCGCTGGAGTCCAGCGGCCGGGGAAGCGCTCACCCACCGAGGTGATGTGGAATCTGCCCCGCCCCGCCTCGTCGGGTGTCAGAGTGATTTATGGGCAGATGCCGAGAGGGGAGGCTGGGGAAACACAAGCAGTCTCGGGGCACGGTGGTCCCCAGGCCTCCCCAGCCGCCACCCTGCCACAGACACAGGAGGAGGAGAAAGGACCTCAGGCCCGTGTGACCTCTGACAGGTCCTTTCTCTCTCTCTGGGCCTCCACTGCCTTTCAAATGGGTCCAAAAACCAACTTCAGATGATGGAATTAATTGCCAGAAGGAGCGAGTGAGGAGCTGGACATCGATCGCCCCGCTCGGAGCCTGGCCCAGGGCACACGGTGGGTCTCCTTGCACCTCTGCCCCCAAGTCTGCGGCGGCTCCCCGGCTCCCCGTCTGCCCCTGCCCCACCTACCTTCACGTCTGCCTGCCCCCTCCCTCCCTCCCTCCGGCCCTCCGGCCCTGGGGGCCCTGTCTGCAACACTCCCCGCCCCCCTCCACCGGGTCCACATGGCTTGTGCCCTCACCCCCACTTCTGTTGTCAGGCCTTCCGGACAACCTAAACAAAACAGACTCCTTCCTCTCCCCACAACTGCCCTTCCTGGCCCACAGTCCCCATCCTCTTCAGGCTGTTTTATTAACCTTGTCCTTAATATTTGCCACCACCTGATTAAAAAAGAAAAGAAATCCAAGTTTTGTTTATTGTCGTTCTCCCCAGCTAGAACATCAGTTTCAGGAAGGCAGAGATTTTTGTCTCTTGTTTACTGTGGAATCCCTGGGACAGTGCCTGGAACAAAGTAGATGCCCAGTAAATGTGGGCAGGTGGGAAGGAGGGAGGGAGGGAGGAAGGGGGGGTACAGTGGGACTCTGGGGAAGGGAAGGTGTGGCTTGGCGAAGCCAGGGAACATATGGGGGAATGGCACCGCGTTGGGCATTTGCCAGGTGGTAGAGGAAGGCACTGTAGTCTGGGGTCCAACCAAACGCCTGAGGACAGGCATGGACATGAAACATGAACATGGGAACGCAAGGAAGCCAGATGCTGGAGAAGAGGGGTGGGCGGGCCGGGAGGAGGCGTGGGGCAGGCAGGATTGAAAAGTAACAGTAATTTTCATAACAGTAACATAATTTTTTAAAGATTAGGGGTCGTTTAAAAGAAAGGATGCCATAGAGGTCTGAACTAAAACCCTGTAGACAGAGTAGGAAGTACACTTGTCAGCCACATCGTAATTTGTACAACGGCTGTGATTAAAGTGAAGCTTAGCTCCAAACTTCCCGTTAACTACAGCAGCACAGAGACGGGAAGACACTGGCCAAAGTCGCCCAGCGGGTAAGGGACGAAACTAGGAACCATCCAGACTTCGGAGGCTAAGCTTCGGGAGGGGTAACCAGGGTGGGCCCCCAGGACTGAGGGTGGGAGTTAGGAGCGTGGGGTGACGGGCAGCAGTCTGGAGCGGGGAGAAGGGCACCTGTGTAGGAGGCTTCCAGGGGGCAGCATCCCGCTCCGGGGCAGTGGCCGCCGCTGCTAGGGGCCTCGCCGCAGGAACCCCAGGCAGGGAAGCCTCAAGCATGGGTGGAGCAGGACCCCCCAGACCCACCGGCTCATAACAGGGAGGCAGAACCTTTTCCTAGACAGAGCAGGACCGACCTGCTCTGTGCCCAGCGTGCTGGCACGGAGCGGACGGAAGGAAAGGTGTGCTGGGGAGAAGACCGATGCGTGCGGAACCCCTGCGGAGCGCCGGGCTGTGTAGAAGGACAGCAAACAGGAGCAGAGAGGTGGACGAACTTGGCCAGTACTAAGGATTCCCACCAGGTCGGCCTGGCCCTAGTGAGCTCAGAGAGGCTTTCGGGGAGCTGGTTCCCCCAGCTGGGGGGAGGGGAAAGCTCACGTCCTCCCAGTCAGCCCGTGAGGGGTGACCTGAACCCTCAGTGGATTCAGCTGGCAGCCAGGGCCTGTTTGCCCAAGCCTCACTTTCCCGTTCTGTAAAATGGGAGAGGTGGCGGGGGAGGGGCAGGTCAGCAACACCCTGACTGTGCAGGGACCCAGGCGGGGGCTGGGGTCACCATTCCCGGGGCTTCAGGGGCAAAAAGTGGGGGAAACTGGGGCCCCCGGAAGGAGGGCACTGCAACTTTGACCCAAGGGCCACTGATCTCAAGGGGCTGCCTCGCTCCATTTCCGCTGACGTGGGGAAACAGAGACCCCGGGGCAGGGACCTACCTATTCAGGGCCTACGGTGAGGCAGGAGTGGTGGAGGCAGCCCAGGGCCTGGTCCCCAGAGACGAGCTAAGCAGCCAGGCTCAGTTTAGAAGATGCAGCCCCTGATCCCTGATGCGGCCAAACCTCCTGTTGCTCTTCTTGTCATCTCAGTGTTCATGGAGGCCTCCCCTGGGCCCAAGTATTGACATAGACCAGTTGAGGGAGGTGGATGTCTCCAGAAGCAGGACCACACAGGGTGACAAGGCCTGTCCCTGAGAGAGCCCAGAGGCTCTGGGTACCATTTGGAGCCCTCTCTGCCTAGAGGAGTCAGGCAGGGCTTCCCAGAGACAGAGGGTGTCACAGGATCAAAGAAGTTTCCAGGCCGCCTAGGGACAGGCAGTAGAGATGGCCTGGACTTCGCTGGGAGATGTGGAAGGAGATGGCCTGTGGGAGGCTGTGGGGCTCAGGGAGGCGGTGGGAAGGAGCAGAGGGAGTGTGCGCGTGTGGGTGTGGAGAGGAGCAGGCTGGGAGGGGGGCTCTGGCAGGGTCAGAGGCGCGGTCAGAGGGGCCCTCGGATGTATCCTGCAGGCCTTGGGGAGCACAGGAGTGTGAAGCAGGAGAGTGTTGAGTCCGGGTGTGCCCTAGAGCCGCGGTTCTCGATCTCTAGCATCAGAGCCACCCCTGGGAGGGCTCGTTAAAATAGCCATTGCCGGCCCCACCCCCAGAGCTTGTGATTTTGTAGAGCTGGGGTGGGGCCTGCACTTTCGCATTTCTTTTTTTTTTTTTTTTAAGATTTTTTATTTGACACAGAGAGAGAGACAGTGAGAGAGGGAACACAAGCAGGGGGAGTGGGAGAGGGAGAAGCAGGCTTCCCGCAGAGTAGGGAGCCCGATGTGGGGCTCAATCCCAGGACCCTGGGATCATGACCCGAGCCGAAGGCAGACGCTCAACGACTGAGCCACCCAGGCGCCCCGCACTTTTGCATTTCTAACACCTGGGGTAGGGAAGGGCTGGGCTTTCCATCTTGGAGACAGGAACCCAGAAGGGCTCAAGACTGGGGGGTGAGGAAAGGGAAGTCTGAGGCCTCAGAGGACCCGCAGGAACCCAGATCTGGGTGTCAGGCTGCAGCCAGGCTTGAGGCCAGGGGCAAGCATCTGGCTGGAGAGGAAAAGGGGAGGCCCCTGGGGCACCACGGGTCCCTGCCCTGACCGGGCGGTAGGCCTGCGGCGTAGGCCCGGCTGCCCAGAGACCTAGCTCTGCAGCCTAGGCTCCGGCCTCCAGGAAGCCCCAGGCCCAGACCCAGGAATGCCGTAAGACGGGGACCTGAGCTTAGCCCCCCAAGGCTCTCTGTCACCCTGGTCGACTCACACTCCTCAGAGCCCAGGAGTGCCATCTAAAATGGGATAATAGTTCCTGCCTTCCAGAGCTGTTGTGGGTACTGTGGGGTAGGAAACCTTGTGCACGCTGCACACCCGTGTGCATGGGCGAGTTGCTGTTACTACCACCACTCCAGGGACGGGAGACTTAGCGAGAAAATATGGTGCCTTAACCCAGAGCAATAGTGAATGGCATTGCAGGCACCATAATAAATTTGTGCAAAAAAATATTTGTGATGAGAGCCCTAGGACATGCAAGGTGGGGGGTGGATAGGGGCTCACAGCCCTCTGTGATGTAGTTCCTGGCGTGGGGCCTGGGGAAGGGCTACCGAGAGCCGGGATCTGAGCCCTGCTCCCTTCCGCACAGACTAAATATTTGGGCTTCCCCTTCCCGGGCCTGGCGGGACCCAGGACCCCCTGTGGTGTGGCCACTCTGGCCTCTGGGGCTGTGGAGGGGGAGGGCCCTGCCTCAGGGGCGAGACAGGCGGGTGGTGGAGATTGATCACAGAAGGCCCTGCTTGGACCAGCCAGCCTCTCAAAGGACAGAGCACCACCAGCGGAGAATCTGCCTCTGACACAGTGAGACCTGGGGCAGACCTGCCATTCTGGGCCTCTGTTTCCCCATCTGTGGAGTGGGAGAGGGGCAGGAGGGCTGAACAGGCTGATGACCTCCAAGGCCCCTTCTGGCTTCCTGGTGATGGCAGCCTCTCTGAATCTCCCCCAAGGCACCTGTCAGAGTCGGCCCTCTGTGAGCCCTGGGTAGGGCACCTGCAAAACAGGACAATCTCTTCTGAGCAGGGAGGTGGGCGGACGCAGTGAGAACACAGATGGACCTTTACCAAAGATGGAAGGCCTTGGAAGAACTCTATTTACCAGATTGGCATTTTGCAGGGGAGGGCCCGGCTTATGTGAAAGCACCTCCAAATGCCACTCATATTCTCCCTCCTCCCCAAAATAAGGAAAAGCACCTGTCCAGCATCGTGGCGGGGGCTGAGCAGGAGGCCAGGAGTGGGGAGCCCATGGACAGGGCCTGTTGGCTCCAGCTTTGAGGGTGGAGTCTCGTCAGGAGAGCGGAGGTGTTAAATCCCAGCAGCCTGATCTTCACGGCAAGTATTTACAAGGCCTCGACTCTGCCACAGGCTGTCCTGAGCCCTTGACCTTACCCATGTCTCTCAACATCCTGAAGCGGGGGGTGGGCTGTGATTGTCCCCATTTTACAGATGAAGAATCTGAGGCACACAAGATGCCACAGTCACCCAGGAATGAAACGGGGGGGCTGAGCCTTGGCCTGGCTCTAGAGTCCCCTCCAATGAGTTGTTTGTGTAGTGATAACGGGGTGACAGACTCCCGGGGCTGTGTGGAAGGTCAGGCTGGCAGGGCGTGTGGGCGCCACCATGCCCAGTGTGTCAGAAGCGCTCAGTGGGGGCTAGCCATTGCTCATCACTGCGGGAGAGGCTCAGTCTAGGGGTCTACGTTCCAAGGCATGTGAGAGTCTAGCAATCGGATTCTAAAACCGTCTGCCTTCCCGCGGCGTCCCGGTTGGGAGCTTCTTCCAGGGGAGAGCGGTCCAGCCTTAAGCAGCCAGGCGCCCCCCGGAAGCCAGCTGGTGGAGCTGAGCTCCGATCCTTGTGCCTCAAATTCTCCATGGGCCCCAGTCCTTGGAGGCTCCGGGGGACACCCCTATGTGCACGCACGCTGGGGGGCAGCCCCAGCACATAGCAGGTGTTCAGGAAACATGAGCACGAGTGGGGGCGGCACCATGGGGCCTACTGCTGTCAGAGCCCCTGGGAGTCAGAGCGGAAGGAACGGCCTCTCTGCTCAGGTGTCTCATCCGTAAACCGGCATTAACCTGGAGGGGGATGGGGATCTGGCTGCCTCTCTGAGCGTCTACCAGTCACCAGGCATCCTCCAAAAGGCACAAATTTCTCTGTGTGCCAGGTGGGTGATACCCACCTAGAGCCTGGTCCAATACCCCAGCCTCAGGCCTGGGGGGCGCCTGCCCTTCCGGTTGGGGTCCTCACCCCATCAGGCCTTGGACTTCTGCTCTGTCTTTGGGCCAGGCTTGCATTGGGTTCTGAGGAGACAACGGGAACAAGATGGTGTCCCCACGAACCCCAGGACAGCCTGAGGGACCCATGGGGCACTGTGCAGGGCTGGGCCTAGGGACCTGATGTGGGGAAAGGCCTTCCTGGAAGCCCACAGCCTCCTGGGGAGAGAGCGAGGGGATGCCTGTGAGTTCCGGCGGCCACGGGGTTTCAGGGCCTCATGGAGGAGTTGGGCAAACCCTCTCCCTGACTCCATCCCAGCTGTCAAACGAGCAGCGTGTGAGGGCAGAGCTGGGCTTCAGGGCGGCACAGCCCTCCTCACAGCCTCCTGTAGGACGCCCCCCCCCCCCAACTCCAGAGCTGGGCTTTTCCACCAACCGCAAGGCCCTGAGAGCAAGTCTCCTGAAGGAAGAAACCTTGCTCTCCCAGTCTCTGAGCCTGTGCCACGCTGTCCACTCTGCCTGGGGGTCCTCCAGGCCACCCGGGCACTGCTTCTAGTCCTTCCAGGTCCAGCTGTAGGAATTCCCTGACTCCCTCCCCACCCCCGGCCCCAGGCTCCCAGCTCACTTTGCTCCCCCCATGTCTGGAGACTCTGAGGGCTGGAGCCATATCAGTCTTGGCTCTGATTCCCCAGTGCCTGGCAGAGTGTGGCTCAGGACAGTGCTTTGTGGAGGTTTGTTGACTGACCGAGTGACCGAATTCTTTTTTTTTTTTTTTTTAAGATTTTATTTATTTATTTGACAGAGAGAGACACAGCGAGAGAGGGAACACAAGCAAGGGGAGTGGGAGAGGGAGAAGCAGGCTACCGGCAGAGCGGGGAGCCCGATGCGGGGCTCGATCCCAGGACCTTGGGATCATGACCTGAGCCGAAGGCAGATGCTTAACGACTGAGCCACCCAGGCGCCCCGAGTGACCGAATTCTGATTTAATAACAATGGCTACCAATAAATAACTCTTGCCATCTGATGTGCCCAGTGTTTGCTGTGCATGATCTAGTTTGAACCTCACAATAATCCAGAGAGGTGGGTATTATTATTCATGATACTTTACAGATGAACGAACTAAGGCTCAAAAAGGAAGAAGCGTCTGCCAGGTGCCCCAGTCAGTGAGCTCAGAGCCAGGAGCCAGGCAGGCCTGGCCAAGAGCAAAGTCGTGCTCCTAACCACAGCAGTGCTCCTAGCCCCTCCTGTGGTAGAGTCCTCCCTCTGCCCCCCGCAGGTGTGTCTTCCGGTGTCCTTCCTGTGTCCCCAGCATGCACCACGGAGAGAGGCATGGGGCCCAAGTTCAGGGAAGCTCTGGGGAAGGAAAGTGCATTACATGGTCCCGTGGCCAAGCCCTGGCTGGGTGGTCCAGCCCGGTGAGGTGCTCCATGCTCTGTCCTGAGGTCAGGATGAGCCTGTGTTCACCCCCATTTTACAGCTGAGGCAGTGGCATCTTGGGAGCTGAGACTTGTCCAGGGTCACCTGGTTTGTAGGAGCAGGGGCTTGGATGAAGCCCTGGCTATGTGACTCTAACAGGCCGTGTCCCTTCCTGCTACACACTGAGGCCTCCTGCCTAGCTTGTGCGTTTCAGGTGTGTTCTGGAGACAGAGATAGAGAGGCTGGTGGGGTCTCTGCTGCGCGGCTGCGGACGCGTGTTGGGGTGGGAGGGAGGCCGTGTGCGTGCTGGAGGTGGTGGACGTCTGCTTCCCTACGCTTCGGAAATGGATTTTAGACTCCGCCCGGGCTCTGGCACAGACGGGGAGTGTCGGCAGCCGCCATCCTTGCCCCCCATTCCTGAAGATCCTGGAGCCACCGTTGGTGACGATGGGGTCTCTGTTAGCGGGGAGAGGAGCTCTCAGGGACAGCAGGAGGGAAGGGCAGCAACTAGCAGGAGGAGAATGCACCCCCAAACTGACACCGGAGGGGGTAGGAGGGCTGCTAGGGGCTATGACGGAGCACCGCAGGTAAGAACCATCACACGCCTGTGGGGAAAGCATCGGACAAGCGGCCTGTCCCCAGAAGCTGGCCTCGGGTCACCAGCTGATGATGGTTACCCAGCCTTTTATCCGGGAGTGTCCAGAGCCAGGGTCTGCCGCAAGCAGGCTTCCTGCCTGCTAGGTCTACCCTCCCTAGGGTCAGATGTGATGGGAAGTCAGGACAGCTCTCGGGGGACAAGAAGGACGATATAAACCCTAGAAAATTCACCATGACACTCCCATGTCAGGCAGAGGAAAACAAAGGCATAGTTTTAGATTCTTTAGATTCTAGACCTGCTAGACTCTTAGCATCCTGGAGTCCTGGGCTCCCAGGACCGTGGAATGCTTTGGGCGGTGGTCCAGAATCTAAGGAAAGCTGCATCAGGATCTTGAGTTAGCAGGTGCCTTCGAGGGCACGGCACCTCCCAGACGGTCACCCGCTCCGCAGCCCCTGCAAGCAAGGCTTTTATGGATGCCAACGTGGCGGGGACATGAACACTTAGGTTTTCACTACGGCTGTGCCCCTGTCCAGGAGCTCTGGGGCCCAGGCCTCTCCAAACTCCGCCTTCCCCTGCCAGCCCCGAGGCCAGCCTGGATGCGGTCGGCGTCTGGGATGGTCGTGTGATCTGCCACCTCCGCCCCCCCTCCGCCCCTCCCCCAGCTCTCCAGCCCCCCCCACTGGAGCCCGGCAGGTGAGGCAATGGGGACCAAGGGGCTGATGAGAAGAATGTCTTCAGCAGCCACAGGCCCGGGGAGCCGAGCGGATATTGATTTGGTCTATGGGAGTAAAGGGACCCGTTAAACGGGCTGCTGTGAAATCGCTCTGCCTGAAGCCAGCCATCTCTGCGGGTGGGCGGGGGACCTGGCGGGCAGGCGGTGGCTGGGCCAGCCTGTGGCTAGCACCCTGGTGGCGGTGGTCTCGGACACCCTGGCTCTAATGTACCAGCCCAGGGCCCGAGGCGGCCTGGTGTCCACAGACCCCTGAGCTCCAGCCACACCCCGCTTCTTGGCCTCCCCCCAGCAAACCAGGCGCCATGCCTTCGCTCATGCAGACCCCTCCCCTTTGCCTCTTCCTCCATCTCTTGAAATCCTCCTCAGGTTTCCAGACCCAATGCAAATGGCACTTCCTCCATGAAGTCTTCCAGGTTTTCTACTCTCTATCCCCGACACTTTGAGAGAGGTGGGTTTTCTCTGGACTGCCTTCTCCAGTCCCTGTGACACCTATTAAAATCCTCTCCCTCCCGTGCGGAGCCCTGTCTGGCTACTCCGGTTCATGGTCAATACCCATTCAGCCAGAGGCCACCTCCATCCCTCGGACACCCATCACAGACTTGCAGCCAGGGAGTCTGGGGCTTGAATCCTTGCCCTGCCCCTTACGGCTCTATAACCTTGGACTACTTGCTTCTCTCCCTGGGCCTCAGTTTCCTCATCAATAAATAGAGATACTGGGCTCTACCTTTCAAAATCGTGAGAATTAAATGAGACAACTTTTGCAGAGGCCCAGAGAGGGCCAGTGGCTGCCTGGAGTCACACAGCAAGAGAGTGGAAAATATGCCGGGATTTCTGCCTCCCAGCCCCAAACTCCCCCTACCCCATTCAGCCTCCCATGGTCCAGGGTCCCGGGCGGGGGCCTGCATCCTGCTGGAGGCCTGCTCTGTGTAACCTGGCAGCTGGTCACCATGACCTGAGGAACGACAGACCATCAGCCTGCTCAGGGCTGCGCCCGGGCCCCCCTTGGTTGTTTCTCTGGCCTGACCTGGCCTCCCCAGGGGCCCTTATCTGTCCATTCTCTCCTTTCCCACCAACCTAATCTCTCCGTCTTTTCAGGAGTTCCTGTTTCCTCTCTGCCGCCTTCTTGTCTCCCTCCTCAGGCCCCGTCTCTCCCATGTCTCCAGCCAGCCTCCCACACTTGGTTCAGAAGCCTCCTCGGAGCAGCTGGTCCTGTCATCCTTGGGGAGTCACGCTCTCTCGCGTGCCTTCTGGGCTTCACAGAGCCCAGTCTGGGCCTGCACTCCTCTTAGGCAAGAGGGAGGTGGAGCGTGACAATCCTGCTGGTGGCCTGCATTCTGACACCCACAGGGCCATACCTGGGCCTTTTACATTTTCAGGGTTGGCTATTGGTTCAGGGGCCTCTACAGTGGTTCCAAGGCAATGGTTTGAAGATTTCTACTCCGAAAGTCCAAAGTACCAAGATTTTATGGCTCGAAATCTCTGCACACAATGAGATCCTGAGACCCTAGAGCTCTGAGGTTCTGGGATTCACACTGGAGGCCCCACCCCTGTCTCACTGGGGTAGAGGCTCAGCCTGGCTGCATGCTTCGAACCCTGACCTGGCCGGGGAGGAACAGCGCAGACACCTGCCCCCCACCCCCTCTTGATTGCCCAGCCCCTGACCACCCAGAGGGGTGCAGGGCCTCGTTGCTGGCCTGGGCACTGGCAAGTGGCAGGTGTATAAGGCCCACTGAGTCGGGGGCCCAGCTGGGTCTCCTGTCCTGAGCCGGGAAGAGTCTTCTGCCTTTTATGCCGCTCTTCCTGCACCTGGCCGGAGTGAGGACTCGTGAGAAGGGCGCAGGGTCTGGTGGCAGACACACCTGGGCCCCCAGCCCCGCACCACAGTGGACCTACTGTGAGATCTGGGGCAAGCCACCTCCTCTGCAGAGCCCTGAGGTTTGTGATCACCCTTTTTGAGAATCACTCTGGGTCCTTGGTCCGATTTTTTCATTTGCTTGTTCTGGTTAAGGTCCAAAGAACACCCCAAAATCCAACATTTCTGAGGCATGAGCTCAGCCCCAGGTGTGCCACTCCCAGATCCCAGATCCCCCGGTGCCCTGGGCCGGTCCTAGCTCCCGAGGAGGCTCCAGATGGGTGGGGGAGGCAGACACAGACACAACACAGACCTGTACTACAACCTGGTTCCATGCAATGTCCCCGAGGAGCACAATGGCCATGGGAACCCAGAGGAGGTCCAGGCGGAGGGTGGTCAGGGAAGGCTTCCCGGAGGAGAGGACCAGGCCTTGAAGGAAGATTGGACAGTGGCTGGCCACAGACAGCATGAGTGTGATGGCTGCTTTAATGGTCCAGAGGGTTGCAGGGAGCCCGAGGAGGGAGAGATCCCTCCCACCGGGGTCGCTAGGGAAGGCTTGCTAGAGATGGTCACGACAGCTGAACAGGACTCCAACAGGGAAAGTTCCATTCCAGGCCTGTGCGCACAGCCGATAGCCAGAGGCAGGCCCAGCAGTCAGGTTTCTGCATCCATGAGTGCATGTGTGGTCTGCTTGTGGCTGGAGCAGAGGGCAGGCCTGGGCAATTGTAGGAAATGTGCCTGGAAGAGTGACCTATGACCTGGGGGAGAGGCCTTGGATGCCGGGCCAGGGAACTGGGGACTGGTTTTGCTGGCCGTGTGGAGCAAGGGGCAGCCCTGGGCCCGGAAGACAGCACACTCCAGGGCCTGTTCAATGCAGACTGAGTTTTCTGCAGAGATGCTAGTGAGAGCCTCTCCCTGGGATGCCCTGCAACCCCACCACCAGCCTTATCAGCTCTGTAACCACAGGAAAGGCCCTTCCCATCTCGGAATTTCCTCATCTGCAAAACAGATTGGGAGACCAGAAGACTTATCTTGAGGTTCCTTCCAGCCTGTGATTCTGTGACTCTGGCCACCCCGAGGCGAGCTCCCAGGCAGGGACTTGGAGGGTGGCCACACAGCCCTCTCTCTTCCCCTCAGTGATCAGACCAGCCTCTGGTGGGGGCGGGGGTGGATGCCCATGACATCCCACCCCCAGGTGCCTGCTTCACTTCACCAAATCCTGCCCGGGCTCCGAGGACCTGCTCTGCCCCAACCCCTCCAGGGCGTGCCTTAGCTAGCTCTGGGCAGCGGAGAGCCCTCCCCCATGTTCACGTCTCCTCCCCCACACACAGAAATTCTGGTTACTCCCTTCTCTTACATCCTTGGACTTGTGGGGTCACCCCACGGCCAGAGCACGTATGATTCACTAACTGCTTCTATCTGGGGGGACCTGCCGAGGGCCAGGCGCGGAGGATACCCTCTACTTGCCCATCAGCACCACCCATCACCTGCCCAGGAGAGGAAGCTGAAGCTCAGAGAGGGCAGAGCTGACCACACCGAGACCCTCCCATCTCCCTGGCTGCTACTTCTCAGCGCCTTTGCCTCTTTCCCCCTCCATCTCCCTGACCTCCGAAGCGAAGATGCCCCAGGCCCTGGCCTTGGTCCTTTTCGCTTTTCTACCCCACCCCCCCTTAGTGATGATGCCTAAATGTGCATCTCAGCCTCTCCCCACCAGTGCCACTTGGGACTGAATCGACCTCACAATCCCCATGTGGCCAAGTCTGAGCACCAGCCCTCTCTCCATCCCCGTCTCAGGGCTTCGAGGTACCCCAGGCAAACGCTTGTGACCTTCTTGATCCTCCTTGGCCCATACCCCGCAGCCATAAAGAGAGCAAATCCCCATGGCTCCACCTTTGACACAGAACAGGAATCCAGACGCTTCTCACCACACCCAGGGCAACCAGCCTGGCCCAGGCAGAGGTGGGGGGGGGGGGCTTTCCCAACCACCAACCTTAATTTTCGCCATCCCCCTTTTACAAATGGGGAAACTGAAGCACAGAGCGTGGGTGAGGGGGGAACCTCCCCCAGAGTCACACGGAACACCCACGAGGGCTGACAGGAGCCTGGGTCTGCCACTACCTCCCTGAAGTCTGCGTCCCCAGCTCCCCCGTCCCCAGCTCCCCCGGTAGGTTTTCTCTGGAAGCTAGCTTAGCAGGTCTGACGACACAGCCAGGCTATGCCGGCCTGCGTGTGTGTCCCTGAGGAACAAAGAATCTGCCAGCTGGGTTTATGTTTCAAGACGTCTGTTCTCGCCCTTGACCAAGAGATCTTACGGGGAGATCAGGGCCGGAGCTGGGGGGCTAGGGACATCAATCGGAAGCCGCCTTGCCTGGAAACCCGAGAGTTCACCCGGCCCGGCCCCGGGACCTTCTGAGTTCACTTGAGGAGGCCACAGACCTGAGGGGCGGGCTGGGGTTCTCTCGCCGTTTATTTCATACAGCTGTTTAAAAAGCTTGTTTAAAATAGAGATCATTATATATATTTATTTATATATATATATAAAATATATAAAGAGGAATTGAGGCAAGCCACCCCAAAGAAAAAGCTATGTTTTATAAATATTTCTGTAGCTCCGACATCCCAGAGGAAGAAACAAAACGAAACAACAAAAAAACATTTACAACCCAAGCTAGTGGTTCCATGTGGTGGGCCCAGCAGGCTCAGACCCTGGGGGCAGCCGTGGGGGTCTCAAGGGCAGGGCCTGCAGAACATTCTGATGAGGGCAGGCAGACCCCCCCACTCCCCTCCCGGGAGGTTGGTGTCTCTGGCCGTGAAAGGTCAAGTCCGTACCAGTCCTGCCAACCCCAGGCCCCTGGCTTCTCAGAGCGGCCTGGAAGGCGGCGGGTGGGCCCTCCCGGGCTCCGGCTGCCAGGTTATTTTTAATCTTGTCGGTTTCCTTTGATGTCCCGGCCCTCCTTCCAGGGTGGCCAGGCCTTCTGTCCCCGGCGGCTGCCAAGCGGAGGCCAAGCACAAGCCACCTCCCACGCCTGGCATCTGGGATCCCCAAGCGACCATCCCCGGGGTGTGTCCGGGCCCCTGGTGGGGGCGGGGCTCCGAGGGGCGCGGGCGCGGGCGGGGCGGCGTCACTTGCAGACGTAGCGCTCTACCGTGCGCTCGCAGCGGCGGCACGTGACGTAGCAACACCAGTGGTACTTGCAGTGGCAGCGCTCGACCACGCGGTCCGTGTAGGGGTTGTAGCCGCGGCCGCAGCACATGAGGTCACAGCTGTCGCTGCCGTGGGACGTCTTGTTGCACTGCCTGGGGGGGGGAAGGGGCGGTCAGGGAGTGCCCGCTCCCCGCCCCCCCCGGGGCCCGCAGCCTCCCGCTGCCCTCGGGCTGCCCCCCCCAGCTCCTCTTGTAAGGTGTCTTGCTCTTGCGGGAATTGTAAATAATCCCTTTTCCTGAGAGTACTTCTCACTTTCCCCTAGATTTCTAATAGGCATGTATCAAAATGACGGGAGTGTCTTGTTTCCTTGGAGGTGTCTTTTTTTTTTTTTCTATTCCTTCTACTTCTAAATACTGGAAGGAGCCTCAAACCACTCTAATGATCCTGTCTTCATATCCGTTCTTGAATTATATTGTAACAAATGTAAAGATCGTTTTTACATTGAGAATCCCAGGATAATTCTGGAATAGACAAAACGGCGCTGGAGGCGAGGGCAGAGGCCTGCTCAAGTTCTCACAGGAGTCTGTGGGCAAGCAGGGCTGAAGCTCAGGGGTCCTGAAACCAAGCCTAGCACACGCTCTCCCTACCCTAACGGCAGACAACCCAGAGGCTTGCAGGGGCTGCATATCTTTCCGAATCACACTCCTGTGGGAGAAGACAAGGCAAAGGACCGGACCTAATCTAAGAGGCGAGAACAGATGGAAGGGGTAGGGCTGGAAGCAGGGAGGCCGGAGAAAGAGAGGCTGAGACCAGGGCTGGGAGGAGGCCATGGGGTGGGAAGGGGGGGGCGGTGCACGGAAGGAGAATCAGGAGGTGACGGTGGCCTGCAGGTCGGGGCTGCCAACAGTTCCAGGCGGGAAGGAACAGCGGAAGAACACATGCCCCAGAGGCAGACAGACCTGGGTTCAAGCCCCAGCACTGCCACTTACTGGCCGTGTGAATCAAGGCAAGCCACTTAGTCACTCAACCCCATTTGTGCCCCTCAGCCGTATCCTGGAGGTCTCCGGATGACTCCTCCAGGAAAGGGGGGGAAGAGGGAAGAGTTTCATTTTTATTTCTAGATCCCTGACATGCAATGTTTGAAACCTGGCCTCCAACCCCAGAACCAGACAAGATCTGCAGGGGGCTGGGGAGAGTGGGACTTGGAGAAAGATCCAGGGGCCCAGGGCAGGTTTCATCAGTGCAGAGGCCGCTGAAAGAAACATGACAAGAGGGCTGGGGTTTGGAATGCTGACTGCTGCTGAGGCCTCAGTTCACCAAGCTGGATGTGAGGAGGGCCGCAGGGCACTGTCCCCAGCTAGGGGGCCAGCCTCTAGAGAGGTGCCACCCGTGCACATGCTTCTTACAGTTAACGAAGCTCATTTACCTCCAACCCCTTGTACTTCCAAATCCCCTCACCTAGTAAAGCTCACGTTTCCCCCTCCTCCAGGAAGCCTTCCTTGATGTCCAGGCTGAGCCAGGGCACCTCAAGACTCCCCTCACCCTTGGGCTTTCCTCTGTCACAATCCAACCACTTGTCTCTCCCCCTTCCCTATGCCTGCCAGAGCAGCACGTAATAAACAGACGGGAGAGAGTCTGTGGTTGTAAGCTACTGAGATCTTGGAGGAAAAGCTGACCCACACAGATGTCTGCAAAAGCCCATCTTCAGAGGAACAGCTGAGAGCTGAGCGTGGCAGGCAACCTGGTGGCAAGTGGGAAGGAGGCATTCAGAGGAAGCAAGGGAGGCAGCTGGTGCTGCGGGATGGGGCCTCCTGGTCAGTGGTTTGGGGGCAAGCGGAGTGGGGGGCCCTGGGAAAGCAGAGGCCTGGCAGCCTGGGGGGTGGGGAGGAGAGAGCACCATTGATGAGCCCCTCCCATGGGACTGCCATAGCACAGAGGAGCTGCCCCGTAAGTGTAACTGGCGCTGGCTGGCCACCCCTCTGAGGGGTGTGGTACCCTCTGCATTGCGCAGAAGATGAGGCTGAGCCTCAGAGACGCGAACGCATTCGCTCAAGGTCCCACAGCTAGGAAACCGTGGCGCGGGGGTGGGCACGAGCCTTCCCTCACACGCGCGCGCACACACCTCCCCCCATGGAGCCGGGGAGGCCCTCTGTGTGCTCTGGGCTTTCCCTAGCCTGTCTGGGTTCTAGAACCCTTCTGCCCCCACCCCATCCTCATCACACCCACCCTGGCTGCCTCAGACCAGACTCTCGCTCCTTCCTGTCTCCCGGGCCCGACCTGGTTCCATCTTCACTCCACCCGACCCCCCTCAATCTGGCCTCCAGATGGGAGCCAGGGCCTCCTCGCAGAGCCTGCTGCCCTGGCCTATGAAGGCGGAGCGCCCCCCCAAGCCAGCCCCCCTCTCCTGGAGACGGGAACGGGGGCTGCGGAGGAAGCAAATGCTGGCCGGGCACCAACTATGTGCCAGACCCGTCCTCAGACACCCTCGCTCTGCTTCAATATTCTTTTAACCCCGCAGAACACTAGTTTTGTGGAATGCTATTAGGGGCTCCTTAATAAAAGAGTTCCACAGCCAAACACCTCTGGGAAACGTTGGCTTAGGCAGATCCTTTACTGTGGGATTCCTCTGAGCCTTTAAAATGTTCTCGTGCTTTGCAAATCGCCAAAGAGAATTTCCCACTCACATCTGATTGCAGGACTGTCTCTATTATAGCATCTCGGGACTGACTTTCCCCAGAGCCATCTCCCGGAAATACTGCTGCCCTGAATCCTCACCAGCCCTGCCCGGCACACAGTAGGTCTGCAGTCACCCCGGTTCCCTTTCTTTCTCCTGTCCTGAGCCGGCTTTGGCGGTAGTGATGGGGCCCCAGCCCCGGCTCTGAAACTGGGGCCCAAGGGGAGAGAGAGCTGGGGCCTGGGAGGTGGGCGTGTGCCTGTCAGGGGACATGGGACTCTGTCTGTCCTCAAGCCAGGCCTCCCGCTCCTGGTGGCCCTCTGAAAAGCAGGCGCCCGGGCTCCGTCTCCAGCTCTGTGCAGACTCCCTGCGCGGCTGTGGGCTGGCTACTGAGCCCTTGTGCCTCAGGTCCTTATTTGTCCAACCAGCGGCTTAAACGACATTGACCCTTCACTCACTCACTTGACAAACACTTATGAGGATCTGTCTTCTGTGGGGCAGCTTCTGTCCCTGCCAGCCTCCCAGTGTGGTCCTGTCTATCCCCATCTCCCCCACCAGGGGGAAGGAGGGGGCTCTCACCAGCCTCCACTCCCCAGCGGCCCCTGCCTGAGCAAGGTACAGAGCAGCCCCTCCCAGGAGCTCTGCTGGAGGCCCCCCGGACCCTGGCACCTCTGCTCGGCACTCCTGGGGCCACCTCTCTCAACCGGGCAGGGACTCCATCCCCCAAAGGGCAGCTGAGGTGAGACTCTGTGCCTGGCCTTGCGCTGGCGTGGGGCCTGTCAGCAGAGCCGACCCCTTCCTGCCAGGGCGGCAGCAGGCCCTTACCTGTCTTGCGTCCCATGGGAGCCCACCTTCTCGTTCTTCATGCAGAAGTCGGGTGAGCTCTGCAGATAGACAAGCTCCGAGTCCTTCACAGGCCTGATATCCAGGTCCTTGGGCACCAGGTGCTTGCGGGTGCCCATGGGTCGGTGCACTACCTTGGTGGCCGACAGGTAGCGGGTCTTGAGGTCAGCAGCCACATCCCGAAGCTCCTGCAGCCCCTTCCAGCAGGTGCGGATGGAGCAGGACCCAGATACCCCGTGGCATTTACACTTCATTTCCAGAGAGGCGCGCAGAGCCTGCAGACAGGGGAGGGCGTCGGGCTGGGCAGCCAGAGCCCTCTCCCTGGCCTGCCCGGGGACCCTGCCCCACCCCCACACATGCTGGGTGCTATCAGGGAGTCATTGCCTACTCTGGGCCTCAGGTGAGGGAGCTTTTGGCTCTAAAGCTGGGGACTGTTGCAGGTTCTCAGCTCCTTCCCCAGCCTGGGGGTGGCTGGCAGGGACAGGAAGGGAGTGGCATTTGCAGGGGTAATAGATGTCAAGTGCCCAAATACATAATATGGCTTAATCATCATAACAGTCCTTCATGGAAGGTATCGTTACTTTCCCCATTTTCAAAAGAGGAAACAAAGGCTCCGGGAGGCCAAGTCGCAAGCTCAAGGTTGCACAGCTAGAAAATCCTGAAGCCGGGATCTGAACTCAGGTCTGAAGGCAATTCCAAAAGCCATGGCTTTTAATTGTTCCACGCTTTTCTCTTGCACAAAACTGGGGCTCACTGAATGCTTGTTGGAAGAAAGTGAAAAAAGAGAAGGAAGGAAGGGGAGTAATGAGGAGGGGGGCGGAGGGGGGCAAAGAGGCAGGAGGTAAGTGCATGGGGGCGTACTCCCTGGCCTGGCTGGCCCTTCCCCTCCACTGCCTGGTGACCCCCAGCAGCCCCCCCCCCCCGCCCCAGCCACCGGTCAGCAGCTCTGTCCTACTCTATGCAGGGCAGGCACGTAACTGCTACCTTGCAGAATGGTTGCGGAGGAAAGGGTTTTATGAATTCTAAAAGTCAAATCAACACTGGTTTGAAAAATCAGTCCAATGACTGTGGTGGAGCCGGGAGGCTTGGGCTCTGGAGCTTGGGGAGACTCTAGTCCCGGCTTCCGAAATGACTCTGTCCCATCATCTTCCTTGGGCCTCAGTTTCCCCAGGTGTACCTGAGGAGCATGAGTTAGATAGATGTCTTCTGCAGGCAGTAAAATTTTGCGTTTTAACCCTTGCTTCTTGGCACACAAGACTCGGATCCCTCTGCCCAGGCCAGCCCTCCTGTGCGGACCTGCAAGGTTTATGGATCCCCTGGGCCTACCCCTGCATTAGAAAGATGGGGAAACTGAGGCACAGGGAGGGCAGAGACTTGCCCAAAGTCATTCGGTGAGTTAGTGCAGGAGCTGGTAAGGTCCCAGGGCTCCTCTCCTTCACCAGTGCCAGGAAGTGGGGAATGAGGGAGTCCACTGGGTCTAGAATCTGGAATTGGCTCAGCAAAGCCTGTGAAGAGCACAGGAATGAGGTGAACCCGCCTGCAGGGCACATTCAACCTCCCAAGGGCATCAAGGTACTTTTGAATCATCAAGGACAGGTAACTACTGCTGCAGGCCCCTAGTGTCTCTTGGCCTCAGTTTCCCCAACTGTCCAAACACGGCCTGGACATCCTAGAATCCTTCCATGAGGGAGACCAGTGAGAGAGGAAGGTGAGGATGTGGAGACCTCTGGACATGGAGTCCCACAGACCTGGGCTCCATCGCACCCTGCATCCTAGGCCAAGCCACCTAAGCTCTCTCTGCCCCCCTTGCTGCCTCTGTACAACGGGCCTGCTGGGCCTGCAGGAAAGCGTGAGGAACCATCTGCCCCTGATGCTCCGCCCCTGAGGCCCCCCGCTCCCCGTGTGTAAGGGGTAGCAGCCCCTCCTGCAGGGGGGTTTGTGGACCGCAGGACAGACAACTCATCAGGCACCAGCAGAGCGCTCACAGTGCTCAGAGTGCTATAAAGGGTTGTTGTTTTTTTAATTTTCTAAAAATAAAAAGGTCCATTCCTTCACTTATGCATTCACCCCAACCTTCTGTGGAATGAGGTGAGGAATTAATGAGAAACTGGGAGTAACAGACGTTGGGGGCCATCTGAGTCTGGAGCTGGGTGGGAATCCCCGTTAGGGCCAAGGAGACGACCCCGGAGGCTAAGGCTCTTGCCCCACAGCCCTCCCCACGCCTCCTCCCACACCCAGCCCCGGCCGGAGGCCCCACGGCAGGAGCCTGAGGAACACGGCCGATGGGGACTAGAGCGTACCCAGCCAGTCCATTTTATAGATGGAAACAACTGAGGCCAGAGAGGAAGTGACTTGCCCAACATCACCCAGCCAGTTTAGTGCCAGAGCCAAGGCGGGAACTCGGAGCTCCTGACTCCTAGCTCAGTGTTCCTTCTGCTCCACCCAACATTTTCAATTGAAATCCTGGTGGACCCCCTAGAGGAGGAGGAGGAGCCTGGCAAGCCCCAAGCAGCTGGAAAGGGGAGAGCCAAGGGGGGGCCGGGAGCACATGGGTGTGGGTGGATCAGGGCCCGCCGCCCGCCCCCCACTCCATCAAGGCACACTGGTGGCCCTTTCCTGGCCAACTGGCACAAGCACAACCATCTGGGGTGGGTGGGGTGGGTGGTTACCTGTCTCCCCACTTCACTGTTGTGTAGACGCATCAGTTTATTGGCTTGGGATCCTGTTTTTTTCACCTTCATAGGAGCATCGGAAAACTTGGCCCCCATGAGGAGCCCGTAGCTGAGGTTGTCCGCACATCCTCCCCAGCGGTTCCCGGGCCCGGGTGGCTCACCTGGGACAGGGCCGCAGGAGCAGCCGGGCAGGTCGCCGGAGGTGCAGGCCCGGGCGATGGCGTGGCTGATGGCGGCCGCCGACAGCGCATACACGAAGGCTGACTCCCGGGTCCCTGTGGGGAGGTGCTGGGTCAGCTGGCGCGGGTGACCCGGGGACAGGACCCCACCCAGGCCTGAGGGCCTCCTCCCGAACCCCTGCCTGCCTCGGTGGGGCCGGCAGGGAACAGGGGCTGCAACCAGGGGGAGGACAGCCCTAGGGACATTAATCTGTCGCTTGCCCATTCTCCCACACATACATTAGCTGACTTGGACACTCGCTTGAAAACTCAGCCCCACATCCAGAGGCCCGCACACCCCACACACCCACAGGCGCCTTGCTCCCACACACTCACGATTCTGGATCTGCCCCTGCTTCCCCGCGCTCAGTGTTAGGGGCTACTCTTCAAAGAACTTGTCCCCGAGGGGCAGATGAGTGTGCAAAAAGCCAGCTGTAGGTTGAAATTTGTCCCCCAAAAAGAGAGGGTCAAGTTCTGACCCCTGGTACCTGTGAACATGACCTTATTTACAAACAAGGTCTTGACAGGTGTGATGGAACTAAGATGAGGTCATCCTGGATCACAGTGGGCCCGAATCCAGTGACTGGTGTCCTTACAGGAAGGGGGAATCGTGGATACAGAGACACGTGGTGGGGGGGCCCCACGGGGCAGAAGGAGGGATTGAAGTGACGCATCGACAAGCAAAGGAACACCAAGGCTGCTGGCTGCCACCGAAAGTTAAGAAGAGGCAAGGAAGGATCCTCCCCGGGGCCATCGGAGGGAGCACAGCCCTGCCGGCTCCTTGATTTCAGACTTCTAGCCTCCAGAACTATGGGCGATCCAGTTTTGTTGTTTGAAGCCCCTGTTTGTGGGACTTTGTCACAGCAGCCTTGGGAAACCAATCCGGAGCCCAACGTGCCTCTCCTGTAGGGTGTCCTTGCCTTAGCTCCACACACGTCCCCTCCCCTTCTCAAGCCTCAGTTTGCTTAACTGTAGAATGGGAATGATAATACCTACCTCACAGGCTTCCTCTAGAGTTCAAATAATTTGGGAAGGAAGGAAGCTTTGTCGAGTACTCCACAAACCTTAGCTGTTACCGTTAAGGGGAGACATTAGACCCGCTGGGGCCCTTCTGCCCATCAGAAACCCCCAAACCCACCCCGGAAGGCACCTGCTTCGGACAGTGGGGCCGCTACCTCCCGCTGTGCATCTCACAGCGTCTGCGGTCACATCGGTCTAGAATGACCTGTGCCCGCCTGTCTGCCCGAGGAGGGGGCTCTCCCGCCCTCGTGTTACCGCCTCCCCTCCCAAGAGCCTCCTGGGCCGCATCCACCCTTGCTTCATGCAGCAGGGTACACGTGCATCTGTGCTCCCCCTACACTGGTATATTCACTCACTATGTGCTCACTCACTCATCAGTTCAGGCCTGGATACCCACGTCTGTGACTACTTCAGCCACCCATCCATCCACACCTGTGTTCTTCTCTGTGCGCCCGTCCAACCCCCACCTAGTCACTCACCCACCCATCGCACAGCCATCAACATCCAGCCAGCCAGCCATGAACTCACCCACCCATCCAAACACACATACACGTACGCCTGAATTCGTCCGTCCCCACCTGCGCGCACTCCGCAGGCCCTGGCAGCCCCCGGCGGCTCCCTACCTCTCTCCAGGTCAAGCAGGTAGTTGGGGGCAAGCTCGATGGAGGAGCAGTTCCAGCGCATGTCCGCAAAGGCCCTGCGGCAGGCCTTGGTGACCTCGCGGGCGGCGTGCACGACGGTGCGCATGAGCTCCAGGTTGCTGCGGCAGAGCTGCACCTGCGCAGACACCAGCCCCTCCAGCTGCTTGCAGTGCTGCGTCTGGTTCAGCGCCAGGGCCGCCGGGGTCTTGGACAGCGCCCTGCACACCACCGGAGGGCGACAACCAGTGGGAGGAAAGACGGCGTGAGGGGCCACGGCGCACCTGCCCCTCTGGTCCCAGCCTTCCCTCAGTGGGCTTGGGGGCCTTTGCTGGAAGGAGCCGGGAAGCTAAGACGCACTAAACGAAGACCCTCCAGCTCCCTGTGACCTTGGGCACATCACTGTCCCTCTCTGGGCCAGGCCCTCATTCATAATGTAGGATCACGACCTCCACCCCACCTACGCTTGCTTCACTATCGTTAGCCTAACAATAAACAGTTTCACAGCTCACAAAGCACTCACACCCGCTTCCTCGTTTAGTTCTCGCACGGCTGTGAATTAGGACCCCTTACTCAGCAGCCAACGCCGAGCCCCTGTGTGTGCCGGACGCCGCGCTCCGTGCTCGGTTACCAGTCACCTCAGAATCCATGCCGTTACCTGAGCACTTACTAGATGCACAGTCTGAGTTAGGAGCTCACCATACATCCCTTCGTGTAATTACTAAAGTCATTTATTGGGCTGTAAAATCCCACACACATGCAAAGAATTTATTAAAGGATTAAGGAGCCACTCAATTTTGTGATAAATTAGACTTGGCCATGAACTTGCTGTGTGCCCTTAGATAAATCACTGTCCTCTTCTGGGCTTCAGTGTCTGTACCTGTAAACTCTATTTCCCAGAATCGGTTCCAGTGAGATACTCTGAAAAACGGGATCCATGCATAAGCACATCTGGGGAACCTGATATACTCTGTCCCCCTTTGGAGAGTAATTGAAGCACATTCACATTTTAAAGGCCCTGCCTGAGAAGTCCCACAGCAAAGCAACAGGCTTGGTTCTGTTTAACTCAGGAGGTGGCTAAGCAAAAAGCCCTTTGTTTGAGAAACGCTGACCTCATCCATGCTTTGGGAAATGTTGGCCTGGGGGTCTCTATGAACCCTGGTAACGTTATAACACTGAGGAGCTTCCCAGATCCTGGCTCTAGGTACTGGGGTTGCAAGGCTCCAGGACCAGGGGTGCATCCTGGATGCACGTTTCTCCCAGAGCCTTCTCCAGGGAGCAGGCTGCATGAGGCAGCACCTACTCTAAGTGCAGGCTACAGGGACCCCAAGAGCCTTAAAGCGTTCTGCATAGACTCATCCCCTGCCCCAGACCCAGCTGGCCCTCAGCAGGCCAGCAGAAACTCTAGAGGAAGCACGGCGGGGAAGGGGGGGATGGGCCAAACTGCAGCTACAGTGCTGCCGCCGCCCCCCCGCCCCCCCCCCCCGCTTGCTACGAGCACCACAGTCCTCATCCAGGGTCAGGGCTGAGACCTAGTGAGGCCAAGATCCCAGAACCCCCCACCTGAGATCCCAAGGGACATAGCAACGTGCTAAAGAACAGCACAGGCTGGGGTAGACTCCTGGGTCTGTTGTTCTCCCTTGTGACCTTGAGCAAGTCACTTGGCCTCTCCTAGGCCAGCAACCTCTCAGCACTACCTGGGGGGGTAACTCGGTGGGCCTCATGTGCTCTGCCCAGGGCTGACACACCCGCTCAGTGCTCAGGGAGGGAAGCTACTATAGTCACTGCCCTGGTGGTCTTCTCCTACTTGTGCCCACTTAGTCAAGGTCCCCCAGACCTGTGCAGTGTCTCGTCCTTGTCCCTGGTGTGCTGTAACATCTGGCCATACCAGACTCCTGGCTCCTCTGATGGGGGACTGCCCTACCACCATGCCTTTGCCCAGGAATACCTTTCCCCTTGCTCCTGTACCTAAATGAATAAATGAACTTGATCTACTTGTGGAAGAAATATTTACTAAGCACCAACTCTTCCTGAACTCATTTGGTAATGAACACGACACAGATCCTTTCCTCAAGGAGCCCCAAGTCTAATGGCTACACAGACCCATCCACAGTTATAAGGCAATGACCCCGATGTTCCAGCTCGTGGGCTGGCCCAGGGAAGAGCCCAGGCTTAGGGCACAGCTGTGTGACACGGGTAAGTTACCCAACCTCTCTGGGCCTCATGGTCCTCATCTGTTATAGGAAAATGATAATTTCCACTTCAAAAGGTGAGGGCAAGACTTTAATAAGATAATGCATATAAAACATCTGGAACATTCATACATGGGATTGCCTCTGCTTATTGCTGGGTGAATCCTGGACCAGAGATTCAAAGACCTGGGTTCTCGCTCCAGCTCTGCCCTCTATGTGCTGTTCATCTTGGGCAAATTGCTGCTCCTCTCGGAGCATCACCTACAAAACGGGAACTCCTAGAGGTCTTGGAGGGGCTGAGAGGGATACTAGGAGCTACATTAAGTCCTAATAAGTCAGTTTCCCCCTGCCTCTCACTCTCCGCCATCTGCCCCACCCATCCTACAACTCCAAAGTAGAGAAAGCAGACCCAGGACAAGTGGGCCCGGCCTGATGTCTGCAGTCCGGCTGGTACGACCCAGCCTCAGATCAATCGTGGCTATCTAGGGCCCCCTCTCCTCACTGCTACCTCCGGCCCATCCCTACCCTCCAAACTACGAGCAGGGAAATGTCTGGTGTATTTGGATGCAGACCTTAGGCATGGTTTCTTGACCTACACGGAGCCATCCGCTCCTCCCTGGCCCTCTGAGCCCCAGAGGCCTGTCTAGGCCGGGACCCCTCAGGGAATCTCTGGTCTGGATTCCTGCAGCCTAGACCGGGTGAGGTGTGGCCAGAGAGAGGCAGAGGCCATCCCTGCAGCCTGTTTCCTGGTCGCTACAGCCCGCCACCTGCACCAGCGAACACTGCCCACACACGCAGACGCACTACCCACGGAGGCACGGCACCCCCCGCTGGCAGGGCTTCTCGCTTCCCGGCCCATCCCCTGCTCACAGAGGGGTCAGCCTGGGAGATGACTACCGCCTGCCCTTTGTACAGGGGCGCTCCGGGGCCCGGATGCCCCACCTTCAACCAGCGCCATCCTCCCGTAGACCCTGGCCTCTCCTTCCTGGGCCCCCTCTCTGCTGGGCTGGGGGCTGCCCACACTCAGCCTGTCCCGAGCCCGCTCTGCCCTTCATCCTGGCCCGACTTTCTTCCTTCCCCTCCGCGCCAGTTTTCTGTTTCACAGTGGGAAGGGTGATAGGAGATATTCGAGAAAATCCCTGGCACAGCCCCAGGGAGCACGCAGTGGGCACTCAGGCAGTGAGGATGCCTTCCTAGTCCTTGCCCTGGGTTCCTGCTCCAGCCCAGCAGTGGATAATGAAGGCCCAGGCTTTTCCGGGGAAGCTCAGCACTACCAATTCCTGAGTGCCACGTGCTTTGGCCCCAAAGTTCAGGGCGCTCTGTGCTCCTGGCCTGGGGACCTGGGCCACTCTAGGTATCCATCTGTCCCACTCTGAAGTCACCCAGCCTCCACTTCCCCAGCTGGGGGTGAGAAGAGGTGCTAGGAGGGAAACCCCAGTGAGGACCCCCCAAGATGAGGCTCGGACCGCCAAGGAGGGCAGAGGACAGATAGGAAGCATCCTGGAGAGCCTTGGTGGGCGAGGAACTGCTGGAGAGAGTGGGGCAGACGGCGCGGCCAGCCGCAGCACACAGGCCGGGAGATCTGGAAGCAGGGGGCAGCGGATTCCACCCCTTCGGAGAGCAATGCGGTCATCTGGTAATTAGAGGTAATGACCGTTTCTAACTAAGTCCCCCTCGGGGAGGTAATCAAGGATTAGGGCAGGAGGCGGGGGAGTTACCTGTCTGGACATCTCCTCTGGCTTACCTCGCTGCAGCAGACCCCTAATTGAAAACATTTTGGTTTATCAGGGGATGGGGACATGGGGGAGAGGGTAGGAGAAAGGACAGAAGGGAACAGAGCTCACAAGCAAGGCCTGTGCCAAGGGTACCACTGTGGTGGCCAAGGTCTCTCTCATCTGGGAGTCGAGGGTTCTCCTGGGAGTGGCTCGGGGCCGGACACCTGGGTTTCAGCTCCAGCTCAGTCACTCAACCAACATGCGACCTTGGGCAAGTCACTGGCCCTTCCTGGGCCTCAGTGTCCCCATCTCATTGTGCAAGTGGGGACACCGAGGCCAGGAGAAGGGCAAGGCCTGCCCAGACGTGTACACAGCCAATCAGGCAGAGCCAAGCCAGAACCCAGGCATCCCAGATCCCAGGCTAGAGCTCTTTCAGTCCCATTTTAGAGATGAGGAAACTGAGACTCAGAGAGGCAGAAGCTATTAATTTGCCTGGGGCATGGCTCGTGGCTAATGGACTGGCAAAGCTCAGGCTGAGGCCCAGGTTCCCAACAGGTGGGCATTCTGGGCCACCGAGCCACATCTGGTTTCAATTTCTGTGTCAGATGCCCCTTTCACCTTCAGCTCCCTTTCCGAAGCCCAGGGCAGCAGGACCCCCGGGGACAACCCCGGGACATCTGAGTCTCTTGGGTGAGCCCCCAGCCTCCCGGTCCCACTGTACACTTCCCTATTTCCAACTGTCCCATGGCCCCCTGCGACCAAGAAGCCACGGAGCCAGACCCCCTAACTCCACATCCTGCCTCTGCTGCCTACTAACTATGACACCCTATGAGTTAGGGGCCCCTCGCGCCTCCATCTCCTGCTCTGTTCAACGGGGGTGACAGCAGAACCCACCTCCCATGCTGGTCGGGAGATTCAAATGAAACAATATACATAAAGTGCTCAGAACAGGGGCACCTGGGTGGCTCAGTCAGTTAACCGTCTGCCTTCGGCTCAGGTCATGATCTCAGGGTCCTGGGATCGAGCCCTGCATCGGGCTTCCTGCTCAGTGGGGAGTCTGCTTCTCCCTCTTCTCCTCCCCCCTCCATTTGTGCACACTCTCTCTCTCTCTCTCAGAACAGTGCTTGGCATGTAACAAGGCCACAGCCACACACATACACACACACACAGTTGTTATGCTTAAACTCCACTCCTGTCTCCCCCTATATGTTCAGCTCCATCAAGAGTTTAACCACTATCAAGGGGTTTGGCTGAATGGAGCCCATCTGCCTGGTTTCTGATCCCACAGCCACCATTCACTAGCTGTGTGACCTTGGACCAGTAACTGAACCTCTCTGTTCTTTAGTTTCCTCATTTGTAAAATGCTAGTGGTAAGAATATCACCTACCTCATGAGAGTATTATCAAACTTAAGTGACTAAAGCTCTTGGAACAGAGTCTGAGGATTTACGAGTGGGCTCCTATAACTCCTGGTTTCTCTGTTTCCCCACTGGGCACTGTCCTGCCTCTCTGCTTTCCTCCCTGCTGTTCCTCCTGCCGAGACGCCTGCTTTGCATTCCATCCTTGGCCATCGAAATCCTACCTACCCTTTGAAGCCCAGCCCAAAGTCACCTCCCTTAGATGGGACTAACCGCTCCTCCTCTGGGCTCCCACACTCCCTCTCCTAGGACGCAGCCCAAAGTCCACTTTGCATTTTTACACGTCCATCTCCCCCAAGGGGAGGAGCTCCCGTAAGGCAGACACTGAGTTGTATCCATTTTTGCAGCAGCCCAAACTGTGCAGTGGGGATGGCATGGGTGTTGGGCTTAGCTAGCCATCTATTCCAGGCCCTCCCCGGCCACATGCCACATGGGGGCCCGTGCAAGCCACACACTTGTCAGAGCCTCGGCATTCCTGCTGTGGTGTGGGAATGGTAGCAGCATCCCCCCCAGTGCTCTAGGAGCAAGCCTCGTTCTTGGCCTCTGACACTCCTAGTGCTCTTTGGCAAATCATTCCCGGCTCGGGACCTCAGTTGCCTTATCTGTGAAATGGTGTGGTGGGTAAGGAGGGCTTGGACGCTCTGATCAGAGGGTCCCACCAGCTGGCACAGTGCCAGGCACCCGCAGTAGAAGGTGGCTGACGTCTCACAAAACTAATCAGAAGCAGCTGAGAAGAGCCACTGAGCCCAGGCTTCTTGCAAACAAGAAATGCTAGAAAGAAGATGGGGTCCCCCTTCTGAATCACCAATTAATCGATAACTCAGCCCCAGGAGGGGCAGGGCCAGTGAACTCAGGACTGTTTGCGGGCGGCCCAGCCACAATGGCCCTGTCTTGCAGCTAATCCAAGAACCTTCCTCATAGCCCCTCCCCAGCTCCCATAATCTGTCCCTGCCTGTCTTATCTTCGTGGCTCCCTCTCCACGCCCAACTCTAGACCTGTCCTGTCCTGGACGTCCCCTCCTCCCCACTGGCCCCACCCGCCGAAGTCCCAGAGACTCCTCAAGCCCTACCTAGGGCCACCAGGGCTCACAGATCACCCCGGGGGGCCCAGGTATGTGCCCCTCACCAGGTAGTCTCCCTCCCCCCGCCCCGGGACCCCACACCACCACCCTGGTCACTGCTAGAGCGCCTGGGAGTTATTTACGGCCTGGGCTTCTCTCCTCCAGCCGGGAGGGCCGCTCCTCCAGGAAGGGGCTGGGTGTTACTCCTCTCTCCGCCCCCCTGCACGGCCCACAGCCCTGCACAGAGCCGCACTCCCTTCTGCGGGAGGGAAGAGAGCCTCTGTCTCCCACCTACCGGTCCATTAATAATTTCTAGCTAAAGGAATACCCTTCCCATGTGCACAGCATCTGAGCCGCTTCTCATCCGATCTGAGTGAGCTAGAGACTCCTTCCCTCCTTTGACAGAGGACACTGAGGCTCCCCGAGGTTGAGTGACACTTCCCCAAGGTCACCCAGGTGGAGGGGTCAGGAGACTGAGGAGGAAACGTGATATTGAGCAGGCCCGCGCGCAGGGGCACAGACCCTCCTGATTGGGCCCCTTGACCACACTGTCTTTTTCCATCCGCCCCTGTGGAGGTCTTGCGCGACGCTCAGCCGCACGGACCGGGCAATTCTGTCGCTCCGCACGCCCTGTCTCGCTCCTGTCTCACAACCCTCGGGGAGGGAAGGACAATATTTTACAGAGTAGGAAAAGGAGGCTTAAGAAGAGTGACTTGCCCAGGACCCCCAAGCCAACTTCTGCTCCCGGGTCTGGGCACGCTCACCCGACCCCCAGGGTGCCCCCTTCACATTAGCCGCTGCCCCCAACCGTCTGTCCCACAGCCCGACTGCGTAGACGCGAGGTCCCCACTTACAGCCATTTGATGCCGTAGCACACGCCGGTCTGGAGCGCCAGGGCGAAGAGGAGCGCCTCGCAGACCCGCGGCCGCGCCCTCATGGTCGCGCGCCACGCGCGCTCGGGGGTCGCACCCCGGAGGAGCTGCACCGAAGTCCCGCCGCGCGCGGCCACCGCCGCTCGTCCTGCGCGCACACCGCCTGCAGTCGGGGAAAGCGGAGGCGGCGGGTTAAGGCGGCGCGCAGGGCGGGGGCCGCCGGGGGGGGGGCGTTTTATTCAAATTACAAAGGAGGGGTCCGGCCCGGGAGGCCGAGCGCGCGGCGGGCGTCGCCTCCCGCCCCGCACAGCCCCGGGACGCCGCAGGCGTCTGGCTCAAATTAGGTGTCGCCCGAGCGCGGCCGAGGGCGTGTCCACCTAGCGCGGCCCCAGGCTGGGATCCAGGCTGCCGGCGGGCAAGGAAAGGGGCGACTGGACCAGAGACCGAGAGAGAGGGAGACGGGCGGTCAGAGACCGAGGCAGAGGGAGCAGCCGGGCACAAACTGACCTCGGGAGGGACGGAAAGGAAAGGAGGAAGGGGATCAGGGCCGAGGCCGGGCACGCGCGCGCGAGCAGATGGCGGGCCCAGGGTCTGCGTTATCTCCAAAATATTAAATACTAGTGAGTAGGGAGGGCCTTGGCAATTATCCTTCCCCGCTGGGCCTCAGTTTACCTCCTCTGTAAACTAGGGACACAACTGTGATTCGATCTGGGATTCAGACACAATTCGCCTTTTATAAAGGAAGTTCATGATCGCATTTGCTCCTCCCAGCAACCCTGTGAGATAGGTACCATCACTGCCCCCATCTCACAGATGAGAAATCTGAGGCCCGGGGATGTGGAAGGGCGTCGTTTATCCAGTGAGCGGCAGGTCCATGCCCCGTGTTCTACTCCCAGGTGTCCTGTGAGTTCGCTGATGGTCAGAAGACTAGGAAATAGGGGCTTGCTCTGGGCATCAGTGAAGGGGAGGATGAGAAATGAAATGACAAAGGTCTTTGTACAGTGGTCCCGAGTCTTCAAGTCCCCGCCTAGTCCCCGCCTAGCCCGCACCAACCCCCCCCCCCCCCCCCCCGCCCCGGCCTTTGGAGTGTCTGCTGGTGCCCAGGCCGGACAGCCTGGCCAAGGCTAAGCAGTACTCACGGGACCGGCGCGAAGCCGCCTCTGGCCGCCAGGGGGCGTCCTGGGGCCGCGGAGCGAGCGTTACCCCGCCCGCCCGCAGGTCGCAGGGCCGCTTCTCGGGCTTTTTTCTTTTTCTTCATCTTTTTTTTTTTGGTCTTCCCTCTCTTCATTCTCACCTCATTAACTCCCTTCCCAGCTTCTCCCAAATTTACCAACACCTGGCGTTCTCCCGGCGACAAACACAGCTCTCCAGCCCCTCTCCCTCTCCCCTGGGGAGGAGCAGAGACAAAGAAAGAGATTCCTTTCTAAAGGGCTCGGGGAGTTTGAAAAGGAGGCGCTCGCCTTACAGGGGGCGCTTGAGCGGGAAGGGGGCGTTCTTATCTGGCCTTGTGAGTTTGGGCGAGCCCTCCACCACCCCCACGCTGTTTCCCCTTCCATGAAACAAGGGCCTGGACTTGACCGCACATCTCCCGAAGTCTTTCAAGCCTCCCAGGAGCCTGCGGGTCTTTGAGCTCCCCTCTCTGCCTGAGTTTCCACTGTTACGAATACCTGTGTAGTGTGTGCGTGTACGTGTGTGCCTTAAGCACACACACAGATTTGAAACCGCACTGTTTTCTGAAGGCTTGCGGCATAACCCAGAAGGCAGGGAGAAAACCCTGAATTACGTTTCTTTTTCCTCCTTCCCAGTCTCCCGCTAGGCGCCTAACACGGAGGCGCTCACTACAAACGTGCCGAGTCCAAGGCTAGGGGTCTCAGCGGGGTTCTCAGTGTAACTGAGCCCCCTCCTTCCACCCAGCCTGCATCCAAAACCTTTGTCTTTATGGCCCTGAAAGTTTGCCACACTCCTGAGGACGAGAAGTATATCGGCTGGATATGGGGGGGAGGGGAGAGGATCAAAACTCCAGCCACCGTCTCTTTTCGCCCCCACCCCGTCCCGAAATGTGGGCTCTCCCCCCCAACACCCCCCGCCAGGCGCCCTGCATTCCTGAGTGGGGAGGAGGAAGGGACTGCACGCGGACGGAGGAGAGTGCGGACTCACAGCGGGGAATCCGTGTCCAGCCCAACTCGCCCAGAGACAGGAGGGGCCGCCCTGGTCACAGCAAACGGGGACCCAGGCCTACAGCTACTCCAGGCTTTTTCTGAGAGGCCCGGTGGTCCCGAGCTTCTCACTCCACCACCCCTGCACGTCGCCGAGAGAGCCTGGCCCCCTGAGTCCTGGAGGATTATTCCTGTCCTGTGTAAGAGAGTCCAGGACAGCGGCGCGGGCTGCTGGGTCACCCTCAGCCTGCGCCCTGTGGGTCAGGGCGCACTCGCCTCCCGGAGCCCCCGGCCCGCCAGGGGGCGCTACGCCGGGGTTCGAGGTGGCATCCGCAGCTGCCTCCGGTGCCGTGGGACTTTGGGCAAGTCCCCTCCTCTTCCTGGGCCCCGGTGTCCCCGTCTGGGAATGGGATGAGGCTAAGTGCCCTCTCCGCGCTGGTCGTTCTATAAGACATCCACTTGCCGCGGTCCGCCCCGAACTGCTCGACCCCTTGCTTCAGGCCCCAGCGCGGAAGCTCCCGTGGGGCCAGGCGCGTAGTGGACCCGCGTCAAAGCGCAGCGTCTTTGGGAGAGACAAGCTGTCCCTTCCTCCCCCCGCTGGGGTTAGGGCCCAAGCTCCGCTGGCAGCTGGCGAGAGAAGGGGCCTCCCGGGCTGTGCTCCGTGAGCTCAGTAGCAGCAACCCGCTCCAACAGGTGGTTGTAAGGCTTGGGCTCTGGAAGTCCTTGGAAACGCCGCCGCTAGGGCGGCCGCCCCTCTGAGTCAAGCCGGCGGAGCCACGCCGGGCCTCACCTACCGGGATGAGCTCGCACTGGGCCGGGAGCGGGCACCGCGCTCGGGGTCGAGTGTCCACGCCGCGCGCAAGGTCGGCGCGGGCCGGGCCTGAAGCCTCGGGCTGCGCAGCTGGCAGAGCGGACCCTGCGAGCCGGTGACGCCAAGCGACCGCTTCAAGGTTACCTGCGACGCGAAGCTAGGCCGGGCCCACAACCCGGCTTTGACCCCAGCCGGGAGTCTTGCGAAATCTGTCTGCTAGGCTGCGAACGATGCGCCGGGTCACCCGCGAGACGGGTTATTTTGGAAATGGGAAGGGTGGGGTGGGAGAACGCGGGGCACCTTCTGCCACCCCTCTGGAGCCGGACCCTGAGAGCCTAAGGACCCTCAGGGTCACGGAGATACCTCAGCACCAGGAGGTGGGGGGTGTGGGCTCGTGCGAGAGCTCAGCCAGATGTTCGCGACGGCTCCAGATGTGCCTCCGGTCCCGGGACAGGACTCTCCTCCTCCCCACCCCCCGGCCTGGAGCTCAGGTCTGTAAACAAAGTCCCAGTTCTCCCCCTTCCCCGCTGCCTCGGGGAGTCGGTCTCAAAGCGAGGCGTCCGCCCCATCCCCACCCCACCCCCAGTTTGGTAGGAGCTGCCGTAGGTCTCTGCCTTTGGCCACCCTCTCCCGCCGCGCCACACACACCCTCTTGCCCAGCCGCACGATCCAAGTCCCCCACCCCCGGGATGGCTCGGGCATGACCTCATTCGCGGGCCGAGTGGGAGGAAGAGGGTCGAATCGGGGGAACGGGGCCGGGAAGGCTGGCAGCGGCCCGCACAATCGGCACAACCCACCTCCAGCATACGGGCCGGGAAAACCCGCGCCCCCCAGGCCCCCGCGGCTGCGCTCCTCCAGGGGATTCCTCGGAGAACCGCACAGAGGAGGTGTGGAGGAGGACTTGATGTGCTTACCCGCGAGTCGGCGCCCTCCGGGGTCGCGCCGTCCCCCTCGGACTCGGACGCCCCCGCCCTAGCAGGTCCCCGCTGAGCACCGGCGCGCTGCCCGCGGCCACCGCTCACCTCCTGGGGCGCTCGTCGGGCGCGCCCTGAGCGCCCCGCTGCCCCGGCCGGCGGTGGAGCGGCTAGCGCGGCCCCCAGCGGCCCCGAGCGCCCTCCGGGCTGGGCAGGCGGCGAGGGCGCCCTCTTCGCGCAGCGGCCGCAGAAGGACGCCCGGGATCCCGGCGCACGGCGGCCGGCTCCGGTTCCGCGAGGACCGCCTGTAGCGTGGACTCAGGCTGCAGGGGGCTGCGCCGGGCTGTCGGGGCCTGCGCTCGCCCGCTCGCCCGAGCTCTCTTCCTCGCGCCGCACGCTCTCCGGCGCGGGCTGCGCACTCTGCTTTATAAGGCGCGGGCAGACGCTTTGATCCGCCCACGTCAGCGCGCCGAAACCCCACCGGGTGGCTCGGGCCGCGCGCGGGGGGCGGGGGCGGGGTCCCCGCGGACGCCACGGACCCGCGGCGCCGGCAGCACAGACGACTTCGCACCCTGTTGAGTTACAAAGGGGAGGACTTCTTAACTGTGGCCGGTGTTTAATAAGCGTGCCTGCGGCCAGCCTACTGCGGACCTGCGGTGCGTGCGGCCCAGGTAGGGCAGGTTTCTAAAGCTCGCAGCCCGCCGAGCAAGGAACCTCAGCCAGTCCGCTTGGACAGAGGAGGAAGCCAGGCTCACAGGGAAGTCCCGCTTGGGTCTCAGCCTGGAGCCCGGCGGCTATCACGAGGTGCTCGTCTTGCAGCTCGGTTACTTGAGGCGTCGGGGGTCCCGAGGACTGCGTTGGCGTCCCAGGACGTCCTTCGAAGGGTCACCTCTCTAGTCCTCTGGTTCCGGTTCTGGAGAAGGGATCCGCCATCCCAAGCTTTCTGCGGAGAAAAGGAGCGAGAGCGCGCTGCCCTGTGAAGCGCGCTGTAAACCTGAAGCCCAAGAAGGCAGGCGGTCCAGCCTCTGGGGTGACTGTGGGGAGTTTTCTGGACACCTTGCCTCCTGTCCCCGGGGAGGGGGAGGGGTACCAGCGGATAACTGGGTTTTAGAAACTAGTTAGGACTACAGAGGTGCTTCCCATCCAGCATGGAGCCCGCCTGGGGCTAGGGCTGTGTTTCTGAGGCAACTCCCCTGGGACTGGTTAGGTGAGTGCCCATCCCTCTCCTCACACACCCCTTGGCCTTTCTGGCTGACGGTACACCCCCCCTCTCCCATTTCTAACTTGCTGAGTCAGGTGCTGAGGTTTCCGTGGCTTCTCTTTGCCCCAATGCCAGGGGCCTCAGTCCCAAGCATAATCTCAAGGATAATCTAGTTCATTAGTAGAAGAGAGATATAGACTTAGTGACAAGGGGCTTGCCTCAGGTCCCTAAAACACCCGGTACACTTTTGTCCATCCTCTGCAGCCGTCCACCAAGTGGCCCCCATAGGCTGCCCCGCCCTGGCTGCAGGTACGACCACCTACACACACATCTGGGCCCACAGAGCCCACCGCAGGCTCTTGGCCATACAAACACCCTCTGCACGTGACACAGGGCTGGGACATATCACCCCACAAATGGTCACAACACACTCAGGAGATACTTGCACACACCATATGCCCACACACACTCAGTAGCAGATACAGGGGAAATGGCCATATACATCTTCAAGATGAGGCCGAACACATGACTGCCCCCATCCTGTTCGTGCACACATATGTGCTTCCTTGCACACAGTGAGGATGCACACGCAGCTTCCAAGCGTGCCACACCAAATGCACATATACTCCTGCATAGAGTCATAGGAATGTCCTTGTGAACACAGGCTGGGACACCCCCATCTCCTCTCCCAGAGCATTAGGGTCAGTAAAAGCTGTGGGAGGCTAGGGGTTATAAAAGCTGCAGGAAGGTAGTGGGGCTTTGGGTGGGGTGTCTAGAAAGGGGGCGGGGAGAGACAAGGCTGCTCCAACTAAGAGGCATCCAGACTGCCCTTAGCTCTCCCACCCCAAGGCACTCTGGCCACCACAGTCAGAGCCATTCCAGGTGGCCTCTGTCCAGTTAGGATGCACCCTCCTCTGGGTCTTTCTGCTTAGAAAGAAGCTAAATGAGTTGCCTGCAAACATTTGCATAAGCGGTCCTTCAGCCAGAAATCTCCTTCTGGCTCCCAGCTAGAGTAGAAACAGAAAGCATTTTGGAGTCACACACACTTGGGCTCCAATAGTGATTTTGCCCTATTTTATTTTTTAACAGTGTGATCTTGAGCAAGTTGCTTAAACTCCCCGAGTGTTAGTTTCCTCATCCATAAAATGGGAATAATGCAATCCCATCAAATCTATATCCTTCAAGATGGGATTAGTATCCCCATTTCATAGATATGGAAGCTGAGGCTCAAAAGGGTGGGGCTGGCAAGTGTTGGAGCTGATATCTGAACCTGGATCTTTCTGGCTCAGTGCGCACTATAGCTGATGGCCCCTATTGAATCGAATGCGAGGATCCTGACTTCCCACTGTCTGGATGGAGTTGAGGGAATCCAGGAGAAAGTCCCAGAATTCCTGAAGCACAACCCTGAGCCCTCCTGCCCCCCCCCCACCCCCCATACTCAGCTCTATCAAGACCCAGGCATTAGCTAGGGCTGAAAACCTTGCCCTGGGAGGTGAGGGGAGGCATGAAGTGGAGGCAAAGCCCTGGATTCGGAGTCAAGGGAGGCCCAGGGCAAGAGTCTGCCCCTCCCTGTACCCCAGGCTCCCCATTTGTATAAGGGGAGTAGTTTACCACCTCAGGCATTCTGGGATTCTCAGAGACACTTGTGAGAAAAAACTTTTTTCATCTTTAGGACCAGCTGAACTCACCCCTTCCCTTTCCCTCCTCCTTCCTTCTGTCCAGGGGCTCCTCAAGGGAGCTGGGCCGCCTGGGTTGCAAGCTCCCCTTCAGGGGGAGGAGGCTCTGATCTAGGCTGGGTGGCCATGCTCTGGGCTGCTGCTTGCTCTAGATGTTAGTATATTTTCCTTCTCCTCAGTTACCCCCGGTGATTCTGGTTCTCTGATCGCCCAGACGTGCTGGGGGCTTCCTGTCCACGGGCTTCTCAGCCCCTGCCTGACTGCCATTGGTCAGGAGCACACACCTTTCCGTCCCCCACCCCTGCACACAGCCTGCTGGGGCGGGGGGCACCCAGGCTGAAAGGACATGGGGTGGGCGAAGCTACAGTTCTAGTTCTGTTCATCATGCCGGCCTCTACTGGCCCCTCCACCCACCTCAGCTTCCCTCCCTTGGGGCCAAGGCCTTGGTGGAGCTGCTGGGGCGAATCGGCTATTTCCGGGAGCGCTGGACGGGGAGACAGGTGACCTGGAAGTAGGCCTTAACACTGTCAGTAGTTTGCTGGGTGATAGCAGATAATTGTTTTGCCCTTTCTGAGCCCCGGGCACCCCATCTGTGAGGGGGTTATACTAGGTAACCTCTGTGGGCTTTTCCAGCTCCAGAACCTGGGTCTTGGATCTCCTTGACTCTTAACCTGTGGCAAAGGATGAACCATGGACACTGTGCACACTATGAGACCGAAGGGTGCTATTTCCAGCTCGAGGGTGCTTTCTAGAAGGTGTTCCTGGGAAGGCAGGTGAACAGGGGTCTGGGCAGAGTATTATTATTGTCACTGGTCTGAACTCTTTCTGGGAAGGCCAGTGAGGTAGTTTTGAACGGCACCAGGCACCAATTCCTCTTATCCCGGGACACACACCCCCCTTCGAAATGTGACTCCATACAGAGGTGAAGTTTATTTCCCCACCCCTTCCTCCGGGCCAGCCTCATGGCTCGCTGGGACCCAAGCGTGTGATAGAAGTGAGGCTGTGCGTGTTCTGGGGCCCAGATGCCAGGGGCCTTGCAGCTTCTGCACGCACCCCCCGGAGCCCAGCCCAACTGCACATCAGAAGTCCGGCCAGAGCTACAAACTGAGAGGGAGGCCCTGGGCCCACACGGAGAGAGGCCGGCCTGGACCAGCCAGCCTGGCAGAACCCAGGTCCGGCTGACCCACCAGCCAAATGCAGCCGTCCGGGCGAGCCCACTGGGAGCGCCGGGACGGGACGGGCAGCCCGCAGGATCAGGAGAATCAGTCGGCTCTTCCTGTCAGCCACTACATTTTGACATGGTTTGTCACCTGGCGAGTGACACCTGAAGTGACCGGGCTTTGCTCGTGAAAAAGCTAAAAATGTGCTTTTGTCTCAGGTCATTTGGGAATCTAGAGTCGGGCCATTCACCAGGGCGTGTCTCTGAAGTTCTGGCCCCTGGAGCCCCCTGTGAATGTCTCCATTGCTCTGGGAACATCCTGTGGTCAGGGACCAGCTCTGTCTGGCCCACGCGGCATCCCTGGTGCTCCCGCAAGACCAACCAACAGGGGCTGCGCCAAAGTTGCCAAGTGAGTGAGTGAATGGCCTCACCCAGCCTCTGCTCACAAACCTGCAGGGAAGGGAGCTCCCTCCCTCCAGGACAACCTCTTCCCTGATGAGAGAGCACTCCCTGGGAGAAGGTTCTCCTCCATCTAGAGCAGAGACCTTTGACTCCTCTGGTGGCCCTGCTTCTCTCCCTGCATCCGCTCTTCCATAGGACGGCCTTAGGTATATCACAGTGGTCCCTGGTGTTTGCAGAACCTCCCTTAATAGCAAGCATTTCCATGCACACAGAAGGCCAGCCACCCCAGACCCTTAAGGACGTGTTTCCACCAGGGCCCCAAACAAGCATGGGTTCTGGGATCATGCAGTTTGGGGTTTTAACCCCAACCCCACCTCTCTATGGCCTTGGATAAGACACTTTCTGTCTCTGAACCTCAGTCATCTCATCTGGAAAATAGGACTAGTGAAATGTACCGCCTAGGGTTGCCATGGGGCTTAAAGAGATGATATATGTAAAATGCTCTGCACGCAATCAGTCCTTGATAAAGGTTAGTTCCTTTTCTGCCAGGTACATAAACAGTTCCAGATGGAGAGCTCATTTGTACTTAGCATTCATGTCTATATAAATAATGTGCAGGTCGGGAAGGAATTGTCAGGTGGCTGGGGATTGGGGGTGGGGGCATTCCCAGCAGTGGGAACAGCTGAAGCAAAGACAAGAGGGAGAAGTTTGGTTTCAGGGAAGGGTAAGTCAGGGGCTCAGGGCTGCCGGCATTGAGGGCAGCAGGAAGGAAAATGACCGGGGAGGACAGGCCCATGCCAGGGAGGACCTTGAGTGCTGGGCTAAGCAGTGTGGGCTTTGCCGAGGGCAGCCTGGAGGAGGTCTGAAGCAGGAGGTTTGAGGTCAGGTGTGGGACTCAAGTCTGGGCAGATCTTAGGGGGATTGGGGTCGGGAGGGGAGGTGAGAGAGATTTTCTGGGAGCCTGAGAGGGGGACAGTTGGGGTGGGAGCAGGGGGTGCTTAGGTGCATCATGGGGAGGGAGAGCCTGGCCACTCAGCATGTGTGTGCCTGTCATGAGAAGCAGGGCCCTCGACCCTCTGGCCAGGACCTGTTGGGAAGAGCCACCTCTTCTACCTATTCAGTCTGGGAGCAGGTTGTGAGAGAAGCCAGAGAACACCTGACCTAGGTCTGCAGCCAGAGGGATGCAGGGTAGACCAGAGGAGAACTAATCTTACCCATTTCTCTGGTGGGGACTCAGAGAAGTCCCTTTCAAGATCTGCTTGCTCAGTTTACGAACACCCCGGCCTCCAAGCTGAGCTTTACAGTTTTTAAGCCTTGCCACAGTTATGGGCCCCTTTGAGACTTGTAGCTGCCTTGGGAGGGAGGGAGGGAGGCTGAGCAGAGATGATTCCGTTTTTTAAGATGGGGAAACCTAGGCCCAGAGAGGACGAGTGACTTGCCCACGACCAACAGCAAATGTACAGCAGAGCCGGGCAGGAAGCTGGACCTCCTGCCTCCCATTCCCATCCTAGCCTCTTTCCACAGCACTAAGGGACTGGGCAAGATGTTCTCACTTACCTGCTCTGGGTGAAGAGTGAGGGGAGCCAGAGAGAGGTTGACAGCTGTCAGCAGACAACACTTAACCTAAACTGACAATTTAATTGTGAAAATGTGGACAAGGTACAGTTATATGTAAGGAAATCCAGACGGTCTGGGCCCCTGGGGAGCCTCAGCCAGCACCCCAGTTGCCGGGGAAACAGAGGATTGGAAATGATGTCACTAGACCTGGAGGCTGAGGTATGGGGGATGGGCTACCCAGTCATCTCTTTGGGACCAGATGGGGCTGTGGGCCTGGCCACAGGCTGTCATTCCCCTGCTTAACTCTTTCCCTTACAAATAGGGCAGAAGGGAGCTCCAGAGCAAGGTGGTGACTTCCCCAAGGTCACACAGAGTCAGTGACCCGAGCTTCCCTCATTAGGTGACCATGTCTATTCATCTAGTAGGCCGCAGGGCCTGGTCAGAGTCGTCTGAGTCCCCACGCCCAGTACAGGGCGTTGCCAAGAGCAGAGCTCAATTCTGTAGTGAGGGCTACTTGGTCCCTGTATAGAATGGGGTGTCCAGGCCACTTCAGAAGGTGACACTTGTGAAGTCATAGTAGCCTTAGATGAGGAGGAACCCTGAGCACTCGTCCAGAGCAGTGCTCTCTGGTTCAGGGGACACTGAGCTCAGAAAGAGCAGGTCACCATGCAAAGGTCACCAGCAGGTTAGGGCAGCACTGGGCTCACCCTGAGTCATGCCCCATAGGTATGACACCTTATATGATCCTTACTCAGGGAGGAGTGGTCCCTTTCACTGCTGCCCCCTCAGCCCTGGGCCAGAGATCCAGGCCTTGGGAAGTTCCCATTGTCTAAAGCATCTTCTCTGAATCCCCAGCTCCTGACCCAAGGCTGATGATCAACCAAAGCATCAATAACAATGCTAACTGCCCTTAGCATTGCCCCTACTGGGTGACTGGCTCTCTGTTCCCTATCACAAATATTTACAACTCTATAGGCTGGGAGTCACTGTTCTCAGCAGGCCAGAAAACAGAAGCTGAGAGGGGTTTGGGGCGGGGGGGGGGGGGGGGGGGGGGGGGGGGGGGTGTCACATGCCCTCCTACACATAGCCAGAAAGTCAAAAGCTGGGACTTACAGCCCAGGTCATTCTGCATCTAAAAACTGTGACTGCCTTCTCCTCTGGCTCTTAGATCCTCCCACACTGGACCCTTAAGGAAGGGGGTGGCTGAGTGTGTTTGACTGCCCAACCTCCCTCCCACTTCCTTTTTTTCCCCTAAAGATGTTATTTATTTATTTATTTATTTATTTATTTATTTATTTATTTGAGAGAGAGAGTGCGCATGCACACGAGGGGCAGGGAGGGGCAGAGGGAGAGGGAGAAGCAGACTTCCTGCTGAGCAGGGAGCCCTATGGATGAGGGGCTCAATCCCAGGGCCCCAGGATCACAACCCGAGCCGAAGGCAGATGCTCAACTGACTGAGCCACCCAGGTGCCCCATCTCCCTTCCACTTCTGATGGTAAAAGCACCCCTCCCTTGCCATCCCCCCACTTTCTGAGTTTCTAGCAAATAGTCACAGAGACCAATAATCTGCTAGAAGGCCTGGCCTTTTGGAGAATTCCATCTTCCTAGCCATGTTATATGACCCAACTGGACCAAACAGAGCTGTTGTCCTCAATTTGCATAAATAGGTTCTGGGAGGGAGCACTTAGCTCCCCTTTGGAATGCAAGCTCTAAAACGTATGATTCCCCAGAGCTTCCAGCAACCAGATTCCCTGCCTTGTGAGGAAGACCAGGAGAATGAGGAAGGAAGAGAAGAAACAGGCAGGGGAGTGGGGGAAGTCATTTGAGTCCCTGACCGCACCCTTGTCCCTCCCAGGTGTGTGGGCCAGGGAATCCATGTTCCTTAGGGTCCTAAGAAGTGGGTTTTTAGGCTCTTGCAGTAGGAGCCGTCCTGACTCTTATTTCTGCGATGCGCTATGCCATTGTGATAGGAGGTACAGGATTAATAGAAGTGTAATAAAAGTTCTTGTCCTCCAGGAACTAACAATCTGGGTAGGAGAGAGAGGAGAGAGTATAGTTCTGGGTTCTATCCCTACTCTGTCTCAGACTTGCTGTGTGTTCCTTCCCCTTGCTGGCCTATAATTTCCCTACTTTTCACATGGGCAGGGGTGGGGGTGGGAGGTGGATATTGGGTGCAATGTTCTGCAAGATCCTCTCCAGATCTACGCAACTACTTAAAAAAAACCAAAAACATATCATTGAGATATACCTTCACTCTTTTAAAGTGTACGGTTCAGTGGTTTTTAGCATGCAACCATCCCCACTAATTTCAGAACATTTCCATTACCCCTAAAAGAAATCCCACACCGATCACTCCCCATTCCACTCACCGCCTCAGCCCCTAGCAACTGCTAATTCCCTTTTTGTTTCTATAGATTTTCCTATTCCAGACATTTCAAGTTCATTTTCAAGTTCATCCATGTTTTGGCATATATCAGTACTTCTTCATCTCTTCTTATAACTGGATGATATATCATCGTATGGCTATATCCCATTTTGTTTATCCATTCATCAGTTAATGGACATTTGGGTTGTTTCCATTTTTTGGCTGTCATGAATAATGCTGCTAAGAATGGTCATGTACAATCTTTGTATGAAATATATGCTTTCAATTCTCTTGCATATATACCTAGGAGTAGAATTGCTGGATTATGGGGTGACTCTGTATAACTTTTGGTGAATTGCCAAATTGTCTTCCACAGCGGCTGCACCATTTTACATGTCTTCCCACAGGGTATGAAGGTTCCAGTTTTCCACATCCTCAGCAGCACTTACTGTTTTCTAACTTTTTTATTTTGGCCATCCTAGTGAATATGAAGTGGTTTCTCATTGTGGTTGTGATTTGCATTTCCCTGGTAACTAATGATGTTGAGCATTTTTCCTGTGCTTGTTGGCCATTTGTAGATCTCCTTTGGAGAAATATTTATTCAAATCTTTTGCTCATTTAAAAAATTGGGTTATCATTCAAAAAAAAATTATTGTTGAATTGTAGGAGTTCTTTATATACACTGGAGACTAGGATGCTATATCTTTACTGGATACATTACTTGCAAGTATTTTCTCCCATTATGTAGGTTGTCTTTTTACTTTCTTGATAGTGTCTTTTGAAGCACAAATTTTAAAAATTATTGTAAAGTCCAGTTTCCCTATCTTTTCCTTTGTTTGCTTGTGTTTTTGGTGTATATCTAAGAAATTATTTTCTTATCCAAGGCCGCAAAGATGCACATCTGTGTGGTTTTCTAAGGGTTTTCTGGCTTTCGCTCTTAGGTCTTTGATCCATTTTGCATTAATCTTTGTAAATGGTGTGAGGTAGGGGTCCAATTTCATGCTTTTGCATGTGGATATCCAGTTGTCTGGCACCATTTATTAAAAAGACTGTTTTTTCTCCCTTGAGTTGTCTTGGCTCTCTTATTAAAAATTAATTGACCATAAATGTATGGGTTTATTTACATAATTACCTTTTAAGTGACATCCAAGAAGTAAGTTACAATAAGGTCTGCATAGTCACAACTATGTGACAAGTAGTGTGGAAAAGGGAGGAGAACAAATGAGAAATGTGGAATCCTGTGGACTGGATCCAGTATAACCCCAGGCAACTACTTTATTTTGTCTTTTAAGGAAAAGCACAAGGGGTACTTGGGTGGTGCAGTTGGTTGGGCATCCGACTCTTGGTTTCAGCTCAGATCATGATCTCAGGGTCCTGGGATCAGGCCCCATGTAGGGCTCTGCACTGGGCTTGGAGTCTCCTTGAGATTCTCTTTGCCCCTCCTGCTCATGCTGTCTCTCTCTCTCTCTCAAATAAATAAATCTTAAAAAAAAAAAAGTACAATATGTTATACTGAGCACATTCTCTCTTTTATTTTTTATTTTTATTTCTTTGAGTAGGCACCATACCCAACATGGGGCCTGAATTCATGACCCTGAGATCAAGAGTTGTATGCTCTGCCAACTGATCCAGCCAGGTGCCCCTGAACACATTCTCGTTGTAAAAAATACCAACATCTGGATATCCCTGAGCCTCAGTTCCTCTTCTGTCCCGTCTAAGCCCTAGAGCTGGTATAACGCTCAAAATGAGAAGGAGGAAGCAGAAGGGGGTTCCAGGTGGGGTCAAGGACACAAGCAATGGTTTGGAAGCTAGAAAGTGTCGGAGGCGATGTTGGGGGAGCAGCAGTAAGAAGTCTGAAGGGGGTGGGGGCATGTTGAAAGGCTGCCTCTCTTGTTCTTAGGTTGGTGGAACACCGAAAACTCTGGTGCCTGCGTCATAGCACAACTCAGAAGACACCTCCCTTGTCCCCCTCGGGAGCCCCATGGCAGAGAGGCCCAGCTAGGACATCCAGGGAGGCCTCGGAGCCGCAGGGCTAGCAGGGAGCAGGCTGCACGTGTCCTGATGCTGTTGGCTGCGATCAGTCTGGGGGGGGTGGGGCTGTGCGAGAGAGAGAGCAAGGTGGTTGGGGTCCAGCGGGGGTGGGGTGGGTGGGGGGCTGGGCCTTCTGTGTCTTACTTTGTGGTGAAGTGAGCAAAACATGCAGATGCTCAGGGAGAAGAATGTGCAGGAGGGCAAGAAGAAACTACCATTAGTGGAGCACATACTGTTCCCCGGAGGCACACTGTGACATTCATCTCAGCTCACGACCGCCCAGAGGAACCAGAATTAGGATCATCCCCATTGCACAGAACCCGAAACTGGCTCCGAGAGAAGGATACATCTGCCCCAGATGACAGGTGACAGAGCTAGGCTTTGAGCCCTGTTCCATCTGTCCTACAGCACATGCTTTTCCTTTCATGCCCTAGCTACCCTGGAGAAAAGGGACGAAAGAAAGAAAGAGGGCAGGATAGAAAGAGGCCCGGCTTGGGGAGAGTCACCCGGGGAGGAAAATAAAGAGAGACAAAAAATTTAAAAAAATAAAAAACAAGAGTGGAAAGAGCGTGAGGCTGCAGCCGAGGCCTGGAGCGGGTCATCGGGGAGCAGTGGAGGGCGGGGATGGCCGGGAACCAGCTCACCGAACCTGGAGCCAAGAACCATGTTTGGCCTGAGACCTGGTGGAAAAGCTCTCACCTCAAAGTATTGAAGTGGGGAAGTTGGCGTGGTGGGGGGGTGGGCTGTGCGGAGTCTGCCTGGGAGGAGGGTGGCAGGGCCGGATGGCCAGGGGGCTGCCAAGCAGGGCTCTTAGCACATCGTCCAGCTCAGATAACCCCTGTGGCTGCTGAGGCTGGCAGGCCCTTGCTCCTGGACGTGCAGAGCAGCAGGCTCAGGGGCCGGGAGGGAGGGAGCCATGACCATGCCTTCCGGGAACACTGGTTGTTCTTAGCACCGACCCTTTAATGTGGCCTGCAAGGAGCGTGGCTGTAGTTTCTTCTCCGAACCAGGACACTGGAGAGTGAGCGGGGACAGCAAGGGTACACAGAGAGGCATGGCCCCCAGCCTCTAGGCCTGTTCCTGCTGCAGCTGTCCCCCAGCTCCCTTCATCCACACTGGCCTTCCTCTGCACACACCTAGGGCCTCGGCATGGTCTGGAACAGCCCGCTCTAGGCCATTACCACCAGCTCTCCAGACCCCTTCATTGTTTCTCCTTGCCCTCTGAACTCAGCTCCAGCCACGCCAGGGCCTTCAATATCCCCTGTGCTTTTCTCCCCAGCACCGATGATAATCACAGTTATGAAAGAAATTCTTCATTGTGTGTTTGTTTAAAAGTCTGCCTCCCTTGCTAAGGGCAGGCCTGGGTCTGACTTGCCCACTGTTATATCCTGAACACCCAGCCAAAGGCCCCTTCAGTGAATAAATCAGCTCCCAGGGCCCCCCGTATGGCCACTCACTTGTGTGCCATCCTGTAATTTGGGGTTCTTTCCTATATGAGGAAAGGAAAGGAAAGGAAGTTAGTCCTCAAAAGAATAACTTTCTGGGTACAAGGTGCACTTCTGATTTCTTCCACGGGCTCTGAGCTCTGCCAGGGAGAGCCTGTGCGCCCGTCCCTTCTCTTCCCCAGCCTCTAGACTAGCTTGGGGCCTAGTTGGCCCCAAGGAGGGGCTCCAGTTGGATTTACTGAGGAGCGATCACAATGTGAATAGCATCGTGGCAGATCCCAAGAAGTCCAAACCAGAAGGAACCCTAGAGATCGTGAGATAACACGCCAAGTGCAAGCCCTGGGGTATTGTAGGCACAAAAAATATTGGTGTTCCTTCTTTTAGAGGTCCTCTTGTCCAATCAACCATCTTTCTTTTGTTGTTATTGTTATTTCTTAGGTGTGCAATTCAGTGGATTTTAGTATAGCCGCAAAGTTGTGCAACCATCACCACTATCTAATTCTAGAACATTCTCATCAACCCAGAAAGAAACCCCGTCACCCACCTGATGTCCCATAGCCAGTCAGCAGCAGAGCCACGACTGGAGCCTCGGGCTCCCGACACGCAGTGCGCTTGGTTAGGCAGCATGTCTGGGTTCTCTCGGGCCACCCCCGGGCATCGTCTGGGGCCTGACATGAAAGAGCTGTTCAGCAAAGGCCGAACAGGTAAGATGAGACCGTACCCCCTCTAGCTAGGCCCTTAACAGCTCAGAGCCCACCTGCACCCACAATGGAGCTGAGGTTCTTTTGAGGCGCAGGAGACACACCTGGAGGTCATTTCAAGCTGCTTCCCACCATCGCCAGGGTCCTTCCATGGCTGGGGATGTCCTTCCTCCAAGTGGCCCATGGTCTCCTCTCGCCTCCTGCAGCATCCCCAAAGGCCTCCTCCTCAGGGTCACCTGTGCAGACCACCCTATTTAAAAGTGCAGAAGGGCCCTGCTAACACTCTGATGCTCCCTCCAGGTGAACTTTACCTCCACAGCGCTCACCATCCTCCATCGGACAGACTGTATCCTTCACTTCTTCCTCTGGTTACTGTCTGTCTTCCCCTATGAGAGTTCAGCTCCTTGAGGGCAGGGGTCTCTGTCTGCTTTGCTCCCGGCTGTCCCCCGGCTCCTAAACAGTGCCTGTTACATAGACGTTCCATAACGCCATTGACTGAATGAGTGCATGATACAATGAATGGTTAGCTGTGGTTGCATTTTATTCTTATCAGCAATAGTTAGGGGAGGGATTATTATCCTTGTGCACAGATGTATGTTTGTCCACTCAGGCTGCTATAACAAACACCATAGACCGGATGGCTTCAACAGCACACATTTATATTCCTCACAGTTCTGCATGCTGGGAAGTCCAAGATCAAGGTGCTGACAGATTGGTTCTTGGTGAGGGCCTACTTCTCCACCTGCAGATGGCCACCATCTCATTGTGTGATCACGTGATGTCTTCGCGCGCACACGGGGAGAGAGACAGAGAGAGCGAGCTCTGATCTCTCTTCCTCCTGTAAAGACACGAATCTCACATGGGGGCCCACCTTCATGACCTCATCTAATTACCTCCCAAAGGCCCTACCCCACATACCATCATGCTGGGGGGTGGGGACTAAACATATGAATTGGGGGGGGGGAGGGGGATGAATACGAACATGCAGTCCATCACAAATGGCAAGCTGAGGTCCAGAAAGGTCATCTGGGAACCAGAGTCAGACCATTACTGCCACCCCCTTGGTCCTGTCAGGGGAGGTTGGGGTGGGCTCAACATGGGCATGAGGAAGCAGGGGCCAGACCTCCCAGGTTTGCCATTGTTCTTAGGGCCCCAGAAAGCAGAGCCAGTCTCTGAGCCCAGCCTCTATCCCTTCCTGCAGTAATTTAGCTGCTTTCACATTCCATGCCTTAGCCAAAATGGAAAAAGAAAGAAAGGAAAAAAGGCAGTACTATTTTTTTAAAATGGCCTTAGCTCTGTGAGCTCCAACATGGAAAAGGCTGTCCATGATGTCATGGGCCCCGAGGCCCTCTGGGCAATGTTACTGACACTTCATTCGGTGGGCCGGGCCCAGGGTCCACACACTCCTCTTGCCAGAGCTACGTGAGCCCTCGGGCAGGCACAGGCTCCAGCTGCAAGCCTGGGCCCGACCCCCTGAGCCAGCGTGGAGCCAGGCCCTGGACAAGCAGGGGGTACCCCGGAGTAACAGCCTAGTATAGCATCTCGCTCTACGTCATCCGCGGGGTCTTTAAGATCCACCTCTCACGGGATCTAAGGCAGCCTTGAGACACACAGAGGACAAGCACGCTGCTCTGTGTCTTTCCAGGGGGGAGCAGAGCGCAGAGTGGGGTGGTGCCCTGCACACGGTCACACAGTCATCAAGTGGTGGGGAGCTGGGAGCCCATCCTCCGATTCTAAATTCTATGGCTCACTTGAAAGGAGAGGGCATGGTCTTTGCCCACAGGAAGCCGGCAGACTGATAAAGGCTATGGGGGAGCCCCTGGGCCAAGTTTAAGTCTTCATTTTACAGTGGAAGAAACTGAGAGGGCAGGGACTGGCCCAAAATCACACAGTTGATCCACAGAGCTGGCAGCGTTGGTTGCAGGCTCTGGACTTCTAGCTGGGAGTATTTCTTCCTATATCCTGCATTTAAACAGTTCCGTTTGGGCGGAAGCTGTGCTGTTCCGGAAGAGACGCCAGGCCTCTCCAGCCTCCGGTCTAAGGCTGTCTTCCAGGATCTGCTGTCAAGGCTTATTCCTCAGGGAACAGCTGTTGGCAAAAGGAGGAGAGGTATTGATCATGGCTGGGGCTGGGGGAGTGTGGCTGAGGCCCCAGGGAGGGAGAAGGGATGGGAACGGGCAATGGAAGTTTCTCAGAGAAGCAAACTAAAGGTGTATTTAGTTTGCTTTTGCTTATCTGTGTTTTCTAATTTTTCTGCACTTACATAATTCATTTTTTTTATTTGAAAGTGATGAACTATTTAATTGAAAATGGTCTGGGAGGGGCGCCTGGGTGGCTCAGTCGTTAAGCGTCTGCCTTCAGCTCAGGTCATGGTCCCAGGCTCCTGGGATCGAGGCCTGCCCTGCTCAGCAGGAAGCCTGCTTCTTCCTCTCCCCCGCCCCCCCCCCCCGCTTGTGTTCCCTCTCTCGCTGTGTCTCTCTGTGGAATAAATAAATAAAATCTTTAAAAAGAAAAAAAGAAAAGAAAATGGTCTGGGAAGCCAGGGCTGCCTCAGTCCTGACTGGTTGTGTGAACTTGAGTGGGCCCCTACCTCTCTCTAGGCCTTTCTTAGAAATGCCAGTAATGAGGTTGCCCCACGAGAGATAAATGAATCCAAAAGGCTCCCTGGCTCAGGACACAGCTCTCTCGCCTGGTCATCAGAGATACCGACCCATCCAAAGAAAAGAACACTGCAACCCAGGAATGAGGTGTCCAGAGAAAAGCCAAGGTTCAGAGAAGCCTGCGTGTGTATGTCCAATGCTGTCCAGAAGGGAAGAGTCACTGTCTGAGGATGCCCATCGGGTCCCCACAGAGGGCCTCTCTGCTCAGAGTGGAAATGGTTCATCAGGCTTCACCAAGGCCTGTGTGAACAACCCTCTGCACTAGTCATCCTCGTCCCTTTGGTCATATTCTGGGCGCACTGGGCAACAGTTTCCCAGAGACTCGGCTGCCAGGAGGGAAGGAGACTGGGGGAGGGGACGAGAGCACTCCTGTCCATGGAAAGGGAGATTGTTCCGTGTCGGATAGAACAGTGATGGGAGGAGGCATCGATCTTGAGGGACATGGTTAGGGTCAGCCTGTTCGACCTCTCTGGGGGTCCTGAGAAAGCTCAACGTCGGGACCGGCCAGGTGAGGGCCAGATGCCAGGCTGGTCTATCACCCAGGACCTGCCACCAGTGAAAGTGTTAAATGATTTTAATATGTACAGTGTTTAGAATAGTGCTTGGCTTAAAAGAAGGAGCTAATAGAAACTGCTAGGTAAAAGTTAACTGTGGCCTATCTGGACAGCAGGGTGGAATTAGAAGTCTAAAGAGAAAAGGGTGTCTTGACCCCTGTCATCTGCCCAGTTGGGGATCATCTCCAGGAGGCTCACAGCAGTTCTGCCCCCTATGGGCACCGAGAGGGCACTCAGCTGACTGTTCTGAAATGTAGTATCACTTTCTGGTCTTCCCCTGCCAGCTCCCCTCTAATGTCTGGGCCCAAGGGAGGAATCATTGGCTCTCCATCCCTGAGTTATCTCCGCACCCACCACCCATCACTCACCTCCTGTCAGCACTGAGCTAAACCTCAGCGGCCAGGAATTCTAGGTCAGGCTGGGACCCCCCAGTGTCAGGCTGGAAGATGCTCAGTATGTGCCTTGCTTGCCCTTCCGCTAAAGCTCACATGGGGAAACTGAGGCCCAAAGAGGGAGAGGGACCCCCTTCTACCTCCTGTCTCCAGTTTGCATAGCCAGGGAGCTGGTGGCTGGGCTGGAGCTGGGCTCAGGCCCCAGGGCTTTCTCCCGGCCTCCTCTGCTCTTTGCTTAGGAGACTATGTTCCCCCCTCTTTTGTAGCCACACCTCACCTGGTCTTCGTTTGCTCCATCCTCTGTGGCTCTGTCTGGGATAATTCTCACCGAGCAGGGTCAGTCCCCCGGGGAGCAGACAGCTAACGAGCTTCAGATGTCTGGGCCAAAATGCTTCACGGCAGGCGGCCGCTCAGATGTTGGCGCTGCTTGCGGAGGCCTGGCCAGTGGCGGTGGCGCATGGAGGACGCGTCTTCCCTCCACGGCTCACTTAACTCCCTGCCTGGATGCGGCAGGTGCCGCCGTTTCTCCCCAGGGTCCCTGGCTGGGGGTGCTATTTCAAGATCTGGAAATGGACTGGGAGGCTGGAGGACAAAGGTGTTTTGAGCATTTGGGAACGATTTCTTCTTCTTTCAGAACTTTTCTGGGTCCAGAGCTGGTCTTCGCACTGAGGTAGCCCCAGGGAGGTGCCCAGCTCCGGGCACGCTCTGGGCGGGGCACAAACACCATCTTCTCTGACCTCACAGGAACCCTGCCAGGCTAGGTCTGTCACCATCCACTTGACGGATGAAGAAGGGGAGGTGCAGAGAGGTGAGGTGCCTTGTGCAAGGTCACACAGCCCCGGAATGGTCAAGCTGGGGTTCTAGCCCACCTCTGCCAGAGCCCACGCTCTTCCCTACAGCAAACTGGCACGTTTCCAGAAGACCAAGATGGTATGTTGTGGTTTCAAAACTGCATGAATGGTGAGGATCTCTGGGCTGCCCCGGGGTTTCAGATACCGAGGCCGCGTCTGCAGCTAACTCCCTCCTCCATCTTGACGAGACAGCAGATTTCACATGTACAAAATGTGGATCATCATCTCGACTTCAGGTGAGGTAATACCAGTTGCCATCATAACATCGTCAGCCATGCCTGGAACACATTCTGGGAGCCAGACCCTCTGCTGGAGACTTTCTGTTGGCTACCTGTTACGAGCTGAGATCCCAGAGCTCTGCCACTTACTAGCTGTGTGACCCTGGGCAGGTAACTTTACCTCTCTATGCCTCCATTTCCTCATCTGTGGAATGAGGATAATATTAGTTCCTGTCTCATAGAGTGCTGAACTTAAATTAGTTAATATTTGTAAAGGGCTTAGAAGGCTGGCTGGCATAGGGTACACACCAAGGATATGTGTTCGTGGATAATGGGCTCTGTCTTGTGAGACCGGCGTTAGAATTTTCCCTGAAGTGCAGATGTGGAAAACTGAGGTAGCAGCACAGTGATTCTCAAACTTAGCGCGTGTCAGAATCACCCGGAGAGTTCATGAAAATATTAAACTCTGGGAAACACTGCCAGGGTTTCTGGTTCAGGTAAGTCCGGGTTGGGGCCTGAGAATGGGCATTTCCGGCATGGCGCCGGCTGGGGCCCATGCGGCAGCTCCAGCGCCCACACCATGACAGCCTGGAGGTGAGCCCTAGCAGAGCTGAGCATGGTCCCCGCCATGCCAGGGCCAGCGCGGGCCGGTGACCCAGCGCGTCCGCAAATGATTCCAGAGAGCAGAAAGGGGGTTGGACCAGGAGCCCCTGGTTCTCGTCCTGAATTCGCTCCCAACTCCCCGTGGGACTGAACCAAGTCCTCTTTCCCCTGCAGCCTTGGTTTTCTCCTCGGGCCCACAGGGGTCTCGATAATCCTTGCTCACAGGGCTCCGCGACCCTCGAAACAGGGCCTGGTGTCACTCTGACCACAGCAAGAATGGTGAGAGTGGGATGGGGGAGGTGTCAGGGCCACGGTGCTCACTACCATCCTTCACTGCCCGCCCTTTCCTCTCCCCGCGCTGAGGGCTGTAGCTCATTCCCTTGACTTCTTTCTGGAAGCCGAGTTGGGAAGATGGAGGCCACACTGGCCCCCACGCCCCATGGCGCTCGCTCAGCAGAGGGCAGTGTGTTTGCCGTGGCCGCAGGCTGCATAAAGGGGCCTGTGTTCCGGCCGCTCACCTCCCACTGTGCGCCCAGTGGTTTTCTATTTCAGTTGCTGTAAAAATATCACCTTTGATCTCAGCTTGTGGCTCTTAAAAAAAGAAGAAACCACCAACAGGCTGGGTTTTCATTCTCCCTGGCCCCTTCTCCCTCTCACCTCCGCTCCTTGCTCACCTCCCCTCCTCCCTTTTCCTCCCCACGCTTCCTCTCCTCTCTGGAGCACCAGCACCCTAGCTGGACAGAGCACCTTAGCAATCAGCTTATGGCTCTGAGTGCCTCCCGGAGGTCCCTGCCCCAGGCTGCTTGCTGGGGGGACAGGGTAAGTGCGGGTGTGTGTGGAGGAGACTGCCCCTTGCCCTCTGCTCCGGCTGCCAACAGTCTCCGCGGTTCCCTGTCTGTGCTTCTCCAGCCACGCTGTCAAACACCCAGTACCAATCACAGCCCCGCACCTGTGAAGGCTTGGGGTTTTCCCCGCGGTAGAGTGAGAACCGCTAGTGGGGCCTAAATACTTACATCACACCATCTACTCAGCCCAGAGAGCAGCCCAGATTTGCCTGGAGGAGTAGCCTTCAGGCTTGATGGGTCTAACATCCCACCTCCTGGCTCAGCAGGCACAAAGACCCCCCCCCCCCACAAGCACACTCACATACATCCTTGCCCTTTCTTCGCTACAAACTCAGGCATTTGTACCCACAGGCCCCCCCAGATTCTGGCCTCTACTCTGGCCTTCCTGAGACATTCTTGGGCCTACTCACTTCACACTGAGGTCCCTGACCCAGGAAGTCACCTTCTCACCTACCTGGTTCCTCTTGCCTTGTCACCCCACCGTCCAGTGAGGTCATCTCCAAGGGCCCCCGCTCTGACAGAGGGACCAGAGAACCCCCCTAAGAAGTTTTGTGGCTGACAGGCATTTTGTGCCCATTGAGAGGGCAAATAAGCCTCGCACCTCTGACTCACACAAGGCTTTTCGCCATCGTGACACTTTTCTTTGGTTTCAGCTTTTAGAGAAAGAGACAAAATGAAACTCCTTCGACAACACTCCTCCCCAGGTCATCTGTGCCTGGCCCCGTGCTGACATGGCCACTGGCCTTCCCCAGGAGCCCTTCTCCA